>NW_028327174.1:126463555-126781847 GCF_987537825.1 Furipterus horrens | reverse complement strand
AACAAATATTTTCAAATTCAATAAAATATATGATGCCTATTCCATTTAGCATACCATTTCCAAGTTCATTCTTTTTTATGGGTTTTTATTAAAACATTAAAAAATTGCTTAGATCAAGGCAGCATTAAAGCTCTGAACCATTTTTATGTTTGTGCAAAAATTAATGAGCATTTTCTATTCATAGAGATTGCCATTTGATTAGAATATCACAATTCTATGATCTGATCAAAACCAGAAGTAAAATAGTTGAGGTTGCCAACTAAACTTAAAATTGCACTGTAGATTGCAGGGTAAAAACTGTAATGAAATGACTTTCATAAAACTTTGTATGTTGTTTTGCATTAAATTGTAAGGCTAGGTTTATCTCCTCAGTAGATTCCCATGCCTTTGCACAATGGCTGTAAAGAGCTCTAACAACCATAATGTATTTTTTAATGCATTGGTGTTGTCTCCATTTACATCTATATATGATTACATCATTATATAAAGTTAAAGAAAATTGTACGGAACTGTGTGTCAGTACAATTTCTTTTCCTATTGCTGAAAACAAAATTGTGTTTCTGAACATTCATATCACAATGTGGGTGTGACTGAAGTAAGTATTACAAATTCAGTTTTAGAAACATCCTTGCTTTGTATATGTATATACGCACATAAGTTTTTCTTTTAAAAATCCATTTCATTATCTTGGTTGCCTATAATGTAAAACTAGGTAACTAAGTTTGTTTTTAAGGTTCTTTGTAATTCCATGACATAGGTGCTATCATATAATTCCTATTGATATCACATTTCCTAACTTCAGTCTGAGCCAGATCTAGTTGCCCCGTCACCCTTTTTAACAGCTGTATTGAGATATAATTCACAAACCATACAAGTGATTCAATGAAAGTGTACAATTCAATGTTCAGTGTATAAGAGTTGTGTAACCATCACCTGAATTTTAGAAAATTGTCATCACTCCCAAAGGAAACCTGTCCCCATTGGCAGTTACTGCCCATTACCCCCTTTATCTCCCAACCCCAGGATTATACTTACATTCTTTGTTTCTCTGTGTATTTGTCATATAGATGGAGTCACAAAGTATGCAAACTGTTTTGTTGGGATTATTTCAATTAGCTAAATGTGTCAAGGCTCACCCATATTGTAGCATTTATCGGTACTTTGTTTCAATTTTTAAAAATATGGTGACTAATATTCCATTGTAGCAAGATATAATTTTATTTTGTATCCATTTATCAATAATGAACATTGCATTGCCCTCATTTTGACTATTGTAAATAATACTGGTATGAACTTTTATGTACAAGTTTCTATGTGGACATATGTTTTCATATCTCTTAGATAAATACTGAGTGTTGAAATGTTGGGTCATAAGGTTTAACATTTCGAGGAACTTCCAAAGAGTTTTCCAAAATGGATGCACCATTTAATTCCCAGCAGGAATGTATATGGTTTTTAATTTTTCCTTCTTAACACTCTACTATTTCCCTCAATATAGCCATCCTAGAAATTGTGAAGTTATATCTCTGTAATTTTGTCTTTCATTTCCCTAATGACCAAAGTATTAAGTATCTTTATGCAACTACTTTAAACTTGTACATCTTCCTGAAGAAATGTACATGCCTATTATTTTCAAATTTTTGTGTTTTTTTTCTTTTTATAATTGAGTTCTAAGAGTCATTTATATGTTCTGTTACAAGTCCTTTATCAGATATATGATTTGCAAATATTTTCTTTAGTTCTTAGGGTGATGTTTTAATTTTCTTGATAGTATCCTTTTTAATTTTTATTCAATCCACTTTATCTTTTTTTCTGTTTGTGTTATATCTAAAAAAGGCTTTGTTTAACCCCAAAGCATTAAAACATACTAACTTGTTTTCTTTTAAGTGTTATATAACTGGTAACTCTTACATTTACTTAGGTCTATTTTCCATTTTTGGTATATATTGTGAGATGAGCATCCACCTTCATTCTTTTACATATTTATAGCCAGTTGTTCCAACACCATTTAAGTGAATAGAATAAAAAATATTCTTCTCACATTTAATTCTTTTGCATTAAAGTTTGTCTTAAGTTATCAAATAAATTCTTCATTCTGCTTTTCATTTCCTGAAATTTTCATTTATACCCTGTATAACTCTGTGCTAACTTCCCCAATGAATTCATGATTGATGTTCTTTTCCAATTAATATGTGCACACACACATATTATTTTAAAATTCCTGTTTCCTAATTTTATCATCTGGGCTATCTCTGTATCTGTTCTTATTGTCTGTTTCCTTTGTTAACCATCTACCAGATATCCTTATTTTTTCACGTCTCATTAGTCTTAATTTATGCTGAATAAAGTTGATAAATTACCAGTTGAGATTAAAGTAATATTTATCTCCAGAAAATGGCATGCTTCTTCTTGTCAGATTTCTAGTGTTGGGTGGATAATTAATCTCATCTGTACTTTTTTTACTTTGAGGTTTTGTTCATCTTTAAATGAACTCATTGGCTTTGGACATAGTAAGAGGTTGTACATCACCAGGTGGCAACTTTGGTACAATAGAAAAGTTTTCTTTACTATCTAATTTTATTCCATCTGTTTTTAACAAAGAGCATCTAATCATCCCTCACTACCTGTCTCAAGCCATTAGAAACTGCTCCTTGTTCTTGGTCAGGGCCAAATTTGCATTGAAAATATTTCTGGAAACTCTACTGCTATGAACACAGCCTTTAGTAGTCCACTGTTGTGCACTTAAGTACATCCACAAAGGTCTCAAACAGTTTCTTATATTTCTCCTTCTCTGTCCACAAGAATACACCTGGTAAAGGCCCACGAGAAAGAGCTAACAGATAGGTGCAAGTCATCTTTGTGATTGGCGCTCTAAGAAGTTGGGGTGAAGCCCTGGCTGCTGTGGCTCAGTGGATAGAGCATCGGCCTGTGAGCCAAGAGTCGCTGGTTTGATTTCCAGTCAGGGGACATGACTAGGTTGCACGTCAGGTCCCCAGTTGGGGGCACGAGTGAGAGGCAACCACACAGTGATGTTTCTCTCCCTCTCTTTCTCCTTTCCCCTCTCTCTAAAAATAAATAAACAAACAAACAAACAAACAAATAAATAATTTAAAAAAGAAAAAAAAATAAGTTGGGGTGGTGGTGGTATTGGGGGTGGAGGATCCAGCAAAAAATGAAAAAGGACTCATGGACAGGGACAGCAGTGTGGTGACTGGAAAGGTGGGGGTGGTGGAGTGAAAGAGAGTACAAGGGGGATAAATGGTAATGGAAAAATACAATAAAAATAAACGATTAAAAAAACAAAAAAAAAAGAAAAGAAACAGAACTTAATACAACAAACTATGATAATGTAGCTTATTTAGACTCTTATAGTAAGCTAAAGTCTCTTGCAACATTCTACATCCTAACTAAAGTGTAAATGTGAATCATTTTATAAGTTTGAAAACAATGGAAAAATTTCTTTCTAAATATGTCCTTAAATACATATTCTAATTCTTTTCATTGCGATTGCATAAACAATAATTTTTATGTCTTCACCTAAATATTAAAATATCCACTAGTTCACAAGTGAGAATACCTGGTACTAAGGATGCTGAAAATATACTTCACCTTTAATACAGAATTTATAACAAAAATATTATAGAAAATTTTCTTTTTGTCAAAGCTTTGAGATGGCAAAAACAAACAAACAAGCCTTAGACAGTAGAGACATTTGAAAATATATTCTAAATCATGGTGCAGTGACTCTAAAACAAACCATTACAAAAATTTATATTGCAATTGAGTATTTATTTGGGGGGGATAAAATGAATGGAATAGTATATATAATCTACATATTTTTACTTTTACAGAAGAATTCGTGTTAACTTAAACATAAATCCTACTTCATTTAAAGTTGTAGATATAACTCTAAAATGGAATTTAAAATTAATACAAAGGAATTCTATTTTACAGTCTACTGAATATCTCAGAGCATGGGGGGAAGAGGTGGCATAATTGTGGGCATTGTTCTTGCCAGTGTCTAATATACCTAAAACAGGAATGAACTTAACCTAATTACTTATATTTTAATAAAATGAATTTTTTAACATATTTTAATTCTAGTAGCTAATAGTATATTATTTCCTGGCTCATGACCATTTGTGTTTAAAAAAATGAAGAAAAGCAATTTGGAAAAGAGTTCCAAAGAACAATTTAACTGAAAAATAGTAGAAATGTATAGCCTTATAAACTATTTTTTCCAATTATCAGCAAGTTCAGAACAATATGGTATGCATTTTCCAATTGTTTAAATTCTTTATTGTTACTATTTTTTAGAAATGTTCAGATAATTTTATTTTTTATTTGTAATTTTACTGTATTACTTTCTATTTTTAAAGGTTTTATAACTTTATATGACCATTTTCAATCACTAGTTCACAATATTTTAAGCATTTGTTTTATAAATTTTATCATTGTTAATGTAAAGATATATTCAACTAATTTTTTGTTAGTAAACATTTTGGCTGTTTTTTATTTTTTATGAATCTCCCTGATAATTAAAATGGAAAGTAAAGAGTTAAGTAATACATTCTTTAAAAAAATAAATATTTTCCAAACTTATATGTTTTTTAAAAAACCTCCATTTCTATGATCCAAAATAACCAAAACTGAAGAAAAATAATCTGTGGTTAGCATAGTTTTAACCAAATACAGTTTGAATACCACAATTTAGGGAAAAAAAATGACAGGATAAATTTCTCATTCTAACATACAAATCCAAGTTTCCAAATACATTTCAATGAGATAAAAGAAAAAATAAAGAAAACAATCCTTTGTGTTTTGTATCACTATGAAGAATTTCCACTGAAGTTATATTTTGCTGTAAATATATGAGTCAGTTTAACCAATGTTTCTAGATCATAATTTAGTCTACTTGCAAGGGAAATAAGTAAAATGCATCAATTCCAAGTAGGCAATCTCATTTTTCACTTATTTTCTATACTTCGCATAAATAGTTTTACAATATTTATAAAAAGTAGATAAATGTTCTTGTAAATTGCAGCATAATTTCATGAATCATTTTTATTATCCTTGCCTGAGAACATTTTCTCATTGTTTTTAGAGAGTAAGGGAAAAAGAAAGAGAGAAAAACACTAATGTGAAAAACATTAATTGGATACCTCTAGTACAGAACACACCTGACCCAGGGGTTATATGTGCCCAGACTAGGGATTGAACCCACAACCTAGGTATGTGCCCTGACTAGGAATGGAACCCACAGCCTTTTGGCACAACACTCCAATCAATTGAGCCACACTGGCTAGGGTAAGTTCATGAATCTCAAATTAGTGCATAGCTTTTAAAATGCTGTCTATTTAGTAAAATAGGCAGCTAAGTTTTAAAGTGCTGCTAAAATCAAGGAATTGATTGTAAAACCATACCTCATAGAATCTTTATCAGTTTTTATTTTTTAGAAAGTAAGAAAAGATAATTATGTAACTATTTACACATTGCTTGTAAAACCAGACTCTTCTTAAACATCTGGGATTACATATTCAATTTAGAATTAACATTTGCCCTTTTCCTTCAGTGAAATTGAAAGCATTTTGAAATTCAAAATAACCTGAAATAAATATCATTTATATTATATGTAAATGTCCTCAATCAGAAAAAAACCACAAACAGTAACTAAACTGTCCTTTAGGAATCTAGAAGAAGCAGAGTAAATAGATTAAGAATAATTTTTAAAATGTACCGAAACTACAGAATCTACTACGGTCACATATGACCAATTGTTGATCAAATAAAAAGTAAACAACCCAGCTAAATTTCAGAAATGTACATCATTCAATGTTATGTGGCTTCTGCAAGCTTCTCAGGGCCAACCTTGTGAGCAGGTGTCCTCTGCGGTGGTATGAGCCCCTATGCTCACAACAGTCTCATACTTGGTTTAATGCTCTACCATTACTATCTTTAAATTCTTAAAAACTTAATGTTTAAACTGTTTTGTAAATCAAGTCTGTTGCGACAATGAAGCAAGAGCATGCGCAGAGGAGAAACCTGCAGTGTGTATGTGAGCCACATAAAAGGTAACTCCTAATTCCTTTTCCTTTCTATCCTTCCTTCTTCATCAGTATACTGGAGATACAGAATGTTGTAGAAGGTGCATGAATCAAAAAGTGAAATGTAAATAGTTGATTTAGTTTTGTAGAACATTTTCATGATCCTGATAAGAAAAAAATACCTGTGCAAATATGAGCTACAAAATGCAAATCGTACAATTTGGTTATTCCATGTAATAAGTCAGTTGCTCTTATACAGGTTGAAGCAAGTGTAGGCTTATTGTTGCTTATATGGAAAATAACACAATAATTAAAATAATAATAAAAGAATAAGCTGTGTTTTGCATACTCACAACTGTATAACTACTTTTCCCTCACCCTGTCTTTGCACTTACCACTGGAATTCTACATTATAAAGATGAAGAGTAAAATTCATACTAATTATATACATATTTTATTTTTCCTTACTCGGAGTGGCTTTAAATAGCAAGTAAAAAGCACCATTGTGTGCCCACTGCCCAAAGTCAAATCTTCTATCACCCCTTTACCCTTTACTACTCCTCTTTCCTCTGGTAAACACCATATCGTTGTCTGTGTCTATGCGTTTGTCTTTGTCATGTTGTTCATTAGTTGCAATATACAGATAATACATCACAAAATTTTATACTTGAAATTTATATAATTTTATTAACCAATGTCACTGCAATGTTTAATTTAAAAAATGGGAAAACTTATAAAAATATTAAAAGTACTAAAATTTTTTTAAGAACCACCAGGACAATTCAGAAGAGAGAGAGACCATGGAAGAAAAGAAGAAAGCTTTATTTTTTAGTAGAATTAACTGTATGATTCTTGGATTTAAAAAAAAGACTCACATTTTTTTAATTTTGGACTCACTCCTGAAAATTGTATAGCCAGCCCTGAAACTTACTTATGACTCATGTTGAGACCATTTTGTTTGGCCAAGTGGCCTGCAGAGAGCTTAAGCTGCCACGAGCCCCGCCTCATGCAAGCAGGTGCTCTAGATAGCAGCCCACAGAGTCCCAAGCAAACGTCAGTTCTTGATATGACTTCCCCAAGGACCGACAGTGATCTACAGTCTCCTTCTCTTCCCAGGGCCTTCCCCTTATTCAGTCCTTTAATAAGAGCCTTTTGGAGCTCACGAACACCCTGCTCATTTTGGTTTGAACTGACCAGTCCAGTCTTAGCCCTGGGGCTCCAAAGCACTTCACCGATAGGCTGTAATAAAGAGATGTGCCCCAGGTTCATTCATTCTCTCTGTCTCTCTGTCTCTCTCTCCCCTCACTCCCCTCCCTCTCTGCTTATGCCTTGACTTGACCTCCCATGTGGTCCAGCAAAGTATGTTGTATAGTTTCTCCAACACCTATGAGTAATAAACTCTATTTCAACTTCTCTTATGGACTTTTGTTGAACCACAGTTCACCTGGCACCCTGTGCTCCACTTAACAAATGCTAACAAAGTCATAGCTTGTGTAACAATTTGCAACTACCTCTTCTTATTTATTCATTCCATTTTTAAGAAAAAGCAGGACACCGTTCTTCTAGTATTTCTATCCCAATGCTGGTGTTTCAGTGGGAGCAATGGGGGAAAAACTGGGACAACTGTAATAGAACAACAATAAAAAATACTTTTTTTAGAAAAAATATATAATATCAAGATTTTATGGATATTTCTGGACAAGTTTCAATTTACTTCTTCTTTTCTGACTTTTCTTCATGGTCCCCATTCTATTGCCTGACATGTAAATGAATATTCCTTTCATGAACCTGGCCTTCAGCTTTCTCCTATTTTCTAAATAATTTCACGAATTCATTTTTCATTCCCTTGACCTTGACTAACACTTGTTCCTTCATGTATCCTAAATACTTGCACAGCCCAAACCTATCCTCAGTGTATAATTCTTATACATTCTAATAATTATTGGGTATCTTTATTTGTATGCTCCACAATCCCTGCAAACATAACATGCATTTAATATTCCATAATGCCACCAGGGTTATCATTTTAAAATAAAAATTCAAAGATGTAACTCCCTAGCTTTAATGGCTCTAAGTTGCCTGCAGAATAAAAGTTCAAATTTATTTGCACATCACACATGGTTTGTCAACATCTTGGCTCTCTCTGTATGTTCAGATTCATTTTATAATTTGTCTCGTTCTTAAATTCTCCCAGGTTGTAGCAATAAAAACCAAAATTCTCTGGGTTCTCACAATGAAAAATTGAGTTAGCGATGTTTTTTTTACACTTCCTTACTTCATAGCACATGTCCCTCACCTATACCTTTAATACCTCAGCATTCTTGTTGTTCCTTTAAGAAATTAGCTACATAGTATGAGCAGAGGTTATACAAAATAATAGTTAAGAGAACAAGTGTTAGATTAAGATCACACAGGTCATTTTGCACTTGTTAGTTGTAAGACACTAGGTAAGTCACTCAGTTCTCTGTAGCACAGAGGGGAGGGACAAGCTGACAGCAGGCTTGTGACTCTCCCATCCCTGCCCCTTGGGAGCTGCATGAGGGAGTGCCTGAGCTCCATCACACCTCCTCAGAAACCTTTCTCCTTAGATGCCAATGCTGTTGACTACCTGAAATGTATGAGGAGTCTTTGGGGAAAATATAATAGCATACCCCTGGTCTTTCTTGAGTACATTTTAACAATGTATGTGGCATAGCTGTCTAGAAATGAAAAATTTTCTTGAAGAACTTTTCTGCTATATCATAAACAATAAAAGACTAGAAACTGATAAAACAAAACAAAAACTTGCTTTTAGAAAAATGCTCTGCAAGCACAGTAAAGTTTTTTTTGTTGTTGTTTTTCTCCCACAGTTACACTGAAACCGGAAGAGGCCTAGTGTGGGAAAAGGGGGGCAATTAGGGAACTGTCTTTAAATTTGGCACCTGCAGAAAGAACTGCTTCATATATCTGTTTCTCATTTGTATACTTTGAATCATTAGTAAAGTCTGTTTTGGAGAAAGGTATTGGGTTGGCCAAAAAGTCCTCCCCCCCCCCCAGTAAGATGGCTCTAGTAGCACTTAGTTGTATTTAACTTCATTTGAAACAACTTTGTTAGATTGTATTGTCACAGCTGTCATATGTGTACATTTTTTTAAATCAAAATTGTTGTATTTTTGTGTAGCCATTTAATATTGAATATAGAAGAACATTTGCAACATTTTTGGCATATTAGGTATTATGATTTCAAGAAAGTTAAAAATGCAACTGATACGTTAAAAAAAATGTGTGCAATGTATGGAGAAGGTACTATGACTGATCAAACATGTCAAAAGCAGTCTGCAAAGTTTCCTGGTACTACTGACATTGTAGACAAATACTTCTTTGCTGTCGGGCTGTCTTATACAATGGAAGATGTTCAGCAGCACCCCTGGCCTCTACCTGTTACAAGCCAATAGCGGGAGATAGCCAACATACTCAAAATACCCAAATCAATAGTTACTGGTAAAAATAAAAAATGTGTCTTTTACTTTATGTAAAAAACCATGTGGACTTTTTGGCCAACCCAACAGAAGACCCTACGACTTCACTGATAATCCAACACTGGTGTGAACACAGATTGGTGAAAACATTGTTTTTTTCTTTAAGTCTCATCAGTCACAAATAATAATGCATACCTAGGCAAGAAAAGGGAGTATGAGGAAAAAGAGGAGAATTTGTTACAAGAATGCTTTACCAATGGGGGGAAAAAAACAATTCAGTCCCTAGAGAGTTGACTAAATGGATAGACAGAAAGTTAGCAAAAATACTATTTCCTGACTATTACTAGCAGCTCTGTTAACATCCACTGAAGGAGAAAATTGGGACTTAGGAAGGTAAAAATAAATCTATGTTTTCTGATTACTAGGAATCCTTTCCATGTTTCTTTAGTCACATAGAAGACTTTATATTAATGGGCTAAGTAATTCTCTTCTGACGTTGATTTCTGCAGTGTCTGCTTATGACTATCAAGTAGCTGGAGGTGGCTGCAAGGTAACCAAGTAATCAAAGTATTATCTAAAGAGTCGGACAACTTGACAGAGAAATGTGAGTAGAGGACCAATTATTAATCCTAGCTAGGGTTCTCTGAATAAACAATCAGGTATCATATCCCTCATTCTAGAGTCTTCTGGGTGAAAGATGATACTTGGGTTGATGACTAATCTCCAAGTTCAAATTTCTGTGAACCAATTCTTCTGGATGTGAAGACTGCTAACCTGTTGCAATTAGTATGAATCAGAGTTTGGGAAACTATTTCCTTAAAGTCCTATACTCTGTTACAGGATTTATTTTCTTACATATTTGGGTGGCTGTGAGTATTAAGTTCCTTAAAATTTTAGAAATGAAATGCCCACTTCCTTGCTCGCTCTATCATAATGAGCTTCTCCACTTTCTAGACCCACTGACATTCCTTAACTCCTTTCCTCCATCTTCAAAAACAAGCAACCTTCAAAGCCAAGGTTGAGTACCCTATTGTCACATTTCTCTGATGTACAGTTTCGACTTTTCTTCCACTTTTAAGGACTCATGTGATTAGATTGAGCTCACTTGGAAAATCCAGTACAATCATCCCACTTTAAGGTTAGTTTATTAGCAACATTATTTCACCTGCAACTTTAATTCAATTTTTGCATGCAATGTACTATATTTGCAGATTCCAGGACCTGCTCACCTTGGGGAGGGGATGATTTTGCCTCTAACATTAGCTGTTATGGTAGAGCTAAGACTTAACCATTTAACATATTGAAGGAAGGATCAGAGCAGCTGAAACCTATATTCTAAAGGAGTAGTTGATAATTCCTGTAGAGAACTGAGTAATGGGTGGATTTTTCTACTCAATAGCCCAAGTTATTCTTAATATCTGACACCATATCTTCTGTATGAGTAAGACAATAACTAATATGTTTTCCAAGTAAACACATAAGTGAAAAGCTTCCAAAATATTCACATTTCCATTTACAACATGTATTATCTTCACTATGTTAGGATTGCATGAAATTCAGTGCCCTGTTATTGTGTAGCAATAAGCAATAAAGACAGATTTCTAAGAGAATTAAACAACAAAATACCTGTGTATCATTTACATAGCCTTGTTACTTTCTTACAATGTGGGTATTGAAAGATGGTATCTAAATTATTAAGCTGAAATGATTAGGACATAATGCATTAGCATACCAAATGTATTCTAAGTGGACATTTTATATTTTTATATTCATATTTTCTGGTTGCGCATATATTTATTCAGAAAAATAAAGGAATATGATTTACTGAGCACCGCCCAAGAACTCTTGACATTTGACATCCATTAGTTTTATTATTTTTTTACTCTAATTTATATGACAAGAATCATTTTCTGTACTTACAGATGAAGAAACTGAAACACACTGTGACTACATGATTTAGTCTAGGACATTTAGATTCTAAATAAATTTAATCAGGTTGAGACCCTAGGTATAATTACAAAATCTGTGCTCACTCTGCTTTATTACATAGTTTCCATTCTTTCTACAGAATCTCAATTGTTACTGAAATATTTCTGTACAGGAAATAAAGCAGGTAATCATGCTGGTCCTTTAGAATGTTAAATGAACCTAGAGCGATTATTTTAGTTGCAGATATTTGATGCAATAGAGAGAAGTTGTAATCTTTCTATCATCAATACCTTGCCTCTCTCTTAAATGTCAATTTTTGTGTTTTCATTCCAATATAGATATGTAAATATTAGAGTGTCTTGTAAAAGTGTTATTTACAGACCTTTGGTGTCACAGTGTATAAATGTAACATAAGGTGTACTAGGAACAATACAAACAGAAAGGCAGCAGAGCTCAGGCTCACCCTAAACTCTCATTACTGCATACTGTAAGCTGGGCATAGAGGTTTCACATGTATGTCCAAAGTTCTAGGAAGGAGGAGCCACCCCTGATGGCATGTTTGACTTGAGACTGAAAGTACACCAACAGGAGAACAAGCCTCACACAAACACTATATTGTATGTAGAGGTTAGCCTAAGAAGGAACTAACACCAAGTTTCTATATGATTCAAAATCTTTTTCAAGGGATTTCAGCACTCGGAACTAAACAGGGAGTTTTTCATATTGAGAGTATAGTTCTATAAATAGAAGATGCTGGGACCCACAGCAGGCTGGTTTAACCCATCCCAACTGGGTTTTCCTAGCTATTACAAAAAAGAAAACAAGCCCCTCCAGCAAAAGAGATTTATAACTCTTCAGGGACATAGTTTGTTAAAAATATGCATATTTATAACATATATGTAAAATTAAAATTTTATACAGTAGTTCCTCTCTATATCACAGTTCACTTATCATGGCCTCACCGTATCGTGAGATTTTTAAAAATATATTTAATTATCGTGGATTTTTCGCTGTATCGCAGGATTTTGCAGTACTGTATACGTATGTTGTTAAAGTTACATAGGTTTAAGAGTGTAGAATATGGTTACGAACATAAGTAGTCTTTACAAAAGTGTGGAAAAGGTTAATAAGGGAGTGGGAAAGGTTAATAAGGGAGTGGGAATGGTTTATAAGTGTGTGGGAAGGGTTTATAAAGCCTTAAAATATATATAAATACTAAAATAAATGTAAGATTCCTACTTCACAGATTTTCACCTATTGCGGGGGGGGTGGTCTAGAACGTAATACCCACGATAAGTGAGGGAATAATGTATTTGAAATCATGTCCATCAGTACATAATAATTCTTAATCATCTAAATTATTTCTCTTTCTGTATTACAATAATCCTCAGTAAGCAATAAATAAGAAAAGGAATTCCAGAAGGAAAAAAATTGGACAAGAAAAGCAGAGATATGGATGTGTTTGTGTGTTGGTAGTTTAAACTACCAACACACAAACACAGATTCTGGAGTGTGGCATATCAGAAAGCAATCCAGCTATCCATTTTGTTTTTATTATCTGTAATTTTCTTATTTCTTTTCAAATCAATATCCCTAATAAAACACTCAGATTTTTAAAAATTATTTCAGAAAATTTAGTTTAATTTATTGGGGTAGCATTAGTGAATAATATTATATAGGTTTAAAGTATACAATTCTATAATATATGATCTGTATATTGCATTACGTGCCCACCACCTAAAGTCAAATCATCTCATGTCATTATATATTTGTCCCCTTTACCCTTTACTAACCACCTCCCACCCGTCCCTCTGGTAACAACCATACTGTTGTCTGCATCTATGAGGTTCAGTTTTATATCCCACATATGAGTGAAATTATAGGGTCCTTAGCTTTTTATGACTGACTGATTTTGCTTAGCATGATCTTCTCAAGGGCCAACCATGTTGTCACAAATGGCTGCATTCCGTTTTATATGTGTACCACATCTTCTTTATCCAATTACCTATCACAGGATACTTTTGTTATTTCCCTGTCTTGGCCACCATGAATAATGTTGCAATGAACAGGAGGTGCATATATTTTGCAAATCAATATTTTCAAATTTTGGGGGTAGATACACAGAAGAGGAGTTGCTGGTCAGATAGTAGCTGTATTCTTGATTTTTTGAGGAACCTCCATACTGTTTTCCATAGTGGCTGTACCAGTTTACATTCCTACCAGCAGTGAATGTGTTCCTTTTTATCCACAACCTCTCAACACATTTTTATCTGTCTCATTGGTAATAGCCACATAGCCATTCTAGTAAATATCTCATTGTAGTTTTGATTTGCATTTCCCAAATAGCTCGAGAAGTTGAACATCTTTTCATAAATCTATTGGCCATTTGTATGTCTTCTTGGGAGGAGTGTCTGTTTAGGTCCTCTGCCCATACTTTAATTGGATTGTTCATTTGTTTTGTGTTGAGTTGTAGGAGTTTCTTATATATTTGGATATTAACCCATTTTTGACACTGTTGTTTGCAAATATCATCTCCTATTCAATTGGTTACCCTTTTAGTTTTTTGGCGGTTTATTTTTCTGTGCAGAAGCTTTTTTAGTTTGATACAGTCCTACTCATTTATTTTTGCCTTTACTTTCTTTGCCTTTGGAGTCAAATTCATAAAATCTTCTCAAAGACCAAGATTTACAAATTTAGTACCTATGTTTTTTCTTATATGTAATTTATTGTTTCAGATCTTATATCTAGGTCTTTGATCCACTTTAAATTAATTTTTGTACCTGAGGAAAAACTATAATCGAGTTTCATTTTTTTTTTGCAAGTGGCTTTACAATTTTCTCCTTTTCAGTAGCTACAATAAGAATAAAATACATAGGAATAATTTAACAAAGGATGTGAAGAAACTATGATATACGCTAAAAAACTACAAAGCATTATTAACAGAGATTGAAAAAGGTACAATGAAATGGAAAGATATTCCACATCCATGAATTGGAAGAATGGCTGTATTACCCAAAGGAATATACAGATTTAATGTAGTCCCCATCAAATACAATGACATTTTAAAAAGAAATAGAAAAAATTATCAATTTGTATGGAACCAAAAAAAAAAAAAAAAAAAACCCAAATAGGCAAAGCAATTCTGAAAAAAAAGAATGAAGCCAGAGGTATCACACTACCTAACTTCAAATTATACTACAGAGCAACATTCATAGCTTTTGATTTATATTTTACTCTTCCAGAATCTTTGTTAACACTAATATTTGTCTATCTCCTTATTTACCTTATTAAAAATTTTTGTGCATAATGCTATGGCTAACAAAATATTATAATTTTAACTAAATAATCTCACCCAAATTAATCTATAAATTTAACACGATCCTAGTCAAAGTACCAGCAGTTATTTAGTGGACACTGTCAAACTGATTCTAAAACTCATATGAAAACAAAATGGTACAAAAACATCTAAGTCAATCTAAAAATTAAAAAATAAATCTAGGAAATTTAGATTATCATATATCAAGATTTGCCATAATGGTGTCATAATTAAGGCAGTGTGATATATTTATAAGAGAAACAAGACAGTCCAAATGAATAGAGAATTCACTTCGTTTATGATTAAAAATAAATGACACTGTATTACAAGTGAGTGAATGTCTTCTACAAATAAAAAACATGAATTTTGACCTTTATATTACTTCATATACTACAAATCCAAGTTGATATTAAATCCATATGAACATAATCAATAAAGTTCCTGTAAGAAAGCATTACAAGACCACTATAATACTCTCAATTTTCTTAAACAGGTGAAACAAGACAGTAACCATAAAGGAAAAAATAGAACTCTATTAAAATTAAGAACTTTTCACAAGACACCATGAAGAGAGTGAAAACAAGGTTTAATATGATAAGTATATTTGCAGTAGAATATCCAACAGAGGACTCATATACTAAAACAGTGGCTCCCAACCCTTTTGGCACCAGGAACTGATTTCATGGAAGACAATTTTTCCACACAAGGCAGGGTGGAGGGGAAGGTGGTTTCAGGATGATTCAAGTGCATTACATTCAAGCTCACCTCCTGCTATGCAGCTCAACTCCTTACAGGCACAGATGCTACAAGTCTGTGGCTTGGGAGTTAGGGACCCCTGTAGTAAATTGTAAACAACTCTTACTGATGAAACTGAGAAAAAAATAAAGAAATAATTTATCTTTAAGCATGGTGGATAATTCCCTCACTTTACCTTGTATTGACTTTCACTAACTAGCCAAAAAGTTAGGGTTGACTCTGCCTAAAAAGAAGACAAGATAATCAGTAAATATAAATAGATTTGTAGTAGGAGAGACTACTAATAGATAGGTAAATACAGAGAACAGTAAACAGATAAATATTTTATTAATAAATAACCATTAATAAATTGATAATCATTAATAAGTAAAATTATTATTAGTTTAAGGTCATTACTTTTTCTATTCATGTTCTTTGAAGTATATGTTCTAAAAACTAAAAGCTTGAATCTAGTTTAGATATGTCACTCAAGTAGTTTATTTTCTGATATTTTTGGTCTCACCTGGACCTGTGTTATTAAATTAGTGGTTCTTGATTCTTGATTATTAAATATTTATTAGTCAAAACAAGTACATGGCTTTTTTCTTTAATTAAAGTTAAAAACTTTCTTTATATGAACTCT
The DNA here is from genome assembly GCF_987537825.1 of Furipterus horrens. NCBI lineage: Eukaryota > Metazoa > Chordata > Mammalia > Chiroptera > Furipteridae > Furipterus > Furipterus horrens. Next base: position 126,765,722 of record NW_028327174.1, on the reverse strand, counting down.
TTTGAAATATTCTTCCCAGTGCTTTCCATGTTAATTGAACATAAAAGGACTTTTAATGAAAAAATTCACCCAAAGGACAGAGACATTTAATATTACATGTAATTCAGTATCTGTGCATAGCTCCTGGTACTCTTCTTTTTGCAACATTTCCTACTTTTTGCTTCTTTAGTATTTTAATGTCCGATGATTTGTTTCTTCCCATTCTGCTCCACTGATACTTAGTGGACAACAACCATTAAAACTGTCAGCTGAATATCTTAACTTCTCCTTTGTGCTTATGCTCACAAGATTAACTGACCAATCTCTTCAGTGTTTCTGTAAGATATGTTTTTTTACAGGACACATTCTTAGGTTTATCATTAGCTTTAACTACCATATTATTTCTTCTGCTTTTTAGTTGATCTTATATTTACAGAATACTTAATAAAAGTTTTTGAAAATAAATAACTATATAATACTTAGTTTTATAAAGGGCATTTTACATGTTATGTTTTATTTAATAACCTAGCATATGTACTCAAGTGGAAAACCACTCACCAGAAAACCACTTTTCATTTTTTTAACAATATCAAAATAATGTTACATTCATCTATGGGCCAACTGATCTTTCTGACTTTATATATTTTACAATTCTGTTTTGAGGGACCTGAAAAAAAAATAAGGGGTTTTAAATGCCCTCTTAAATTGTAAAAACAAACGACATTATGCATATTTGTTATATTTTTATCTTTATATGCATATAAATTTATTTAAATGTCTTAAAACTCATATATAATAATTTACAATATACTTTAATACTTAATCCTTTATAATTTGATTTTATCTAAAAAGTTAGTCTAGTGATTACATCTTTAAAAAGAATTAAAGTTTTTATTGTTTCATTTGTTTCTAGCCTATGTCTTTGCTCTGGCATCTGCTACATACTGCTAGGCTATTAGGACACTGGATGGTTTAAATTACAAACATTCATTTATCTGTCATTCTGGACCTCTCCTCCCTGAGCCTCTTGAGGGCAGGAAATGAATGTTACTAGTGTTTTCAGGATTCACAAAATCTTGCATATAATAAGTTGTCTGTTAAGTTTAATTAATGAGTGAAAGAATGCATGAGTGGAATCAATTTCTTTACTCTGCCTATAGGCTTCGCATAACATTTCTATGCATTTTAAATTGCACTAGAATTGTTATAGGGAAATTAAGAAGGTATTTTTGAAAGTAGAGTAGAATTTCAAATTTATCAAATATATAGCATTCCAGGAAGGCTAAAGTGATTTTTTTATCTTTTAATTCTACCAGTTGTACTATTGGTCAACTCTTTTATTTTAAATTTAAAATTATATTTTTATTAAAAACTAGTTGGTATCGTCGGCAGCCGTCCGTCTGGAGAGACGATGGCGTAGCTTCCTGAGAGTCTATCTGCACCGCCGAGAATGGCTGTGCAGTCCGATTCGGGAGTGACAGTCCCTGCCACACTTGTTACAGGTGAAGGCAGATGGCCGTTGTTGCTGCTGTTGACGCTGCTTCTGCCTCGATCTTTTCTGGACCGCCTCCTCATTGTGCGCAGCCTCTGCACATGACGTACCTTGCCTGACCGCGAGCCTCCAGGCTAGGCGGTCATCTGCTTGAACTTCCCATGTGTTGAGATTGATGGAGCATTGTGTCATGTCCTTTTTGCAGATGTCTTTGAACCGCAGTTTTGGGCGCCCTGTCAACCTCTTGCCTTCTGCTAGCTCGCCGTAGAGGAGTTCTTTGGGGATACGGCCTGCATCCATTCTTTTGACATGGCCGAGCCACCTGAGGTGTCTCTCGCTAAGAACTGCATGCAAACTGCTCATATTGGCTCGCTTCAGCACCTCGGTGTTGGGGACCTTATCCTGCCAGGCGACATGCAGGACGCGTCGCAGGCACCTCATGTGGAAGCTGTTGAGTTTCCTTTCGTGCCTTGCGTAGGTGGTCCACGTCGCGCTGCCATAGAGGAGAGTGCTGAGTACGCAGGCTTGGTAGATGCGCAGTCTGGTTTTCTCAGTGAGGCTGGAATTGTTCCACGCTCGCCGGTTCAGTCTGGCCATAACTGTGGCTGCCCTGGCGATTCTCCGGTTGACCTCCAGGTCGACTGACAGAGAGCTCGAGATGGTGGACCCGAGGTAAGTGAAGTGGTTGACAACCTCCAGGGTGTATCCATCGATGGTGATGCATGGGGGAGTCCCCGTGCCTTGAGCCATAACGTTCGTCTTCGTCAGGCTGATGGCTAGTCCGAACTCCTTGCATGCGTGGGAAAGGCAAGTGACTAGCTGCTGGAGTCCCTCTTCGGAGTGTGATGTCAAAGCTGCATCGTCGGCGAAGAGCATCTCACGGATGAGCACCTCTTTGACTTTGGTCTTGGCTCGTAGACGGGCCAGGTTGTAGAGCTTGCCATCGGATCTGGTGTGAATGAAGACACCCTAGCTGCAGTCCTTAAAGGCTTGAAAGACACCATTGATATACAGGGAGAAACTGAGTTGTCTAGCATCAGGGTGAGCAGAGGTCATGATCCATTTTCTGGGCCCTCCACGCACAGGGCCAGTGGGCTGGTGCCGTATCAGAGATTCCAACCTGGCTAACATTGTTAGATCTGCTTTCAAGATCCCCAGAGACTCTGCCCAGCATAAATTATGGGCCCACCCAAGCTGATTTTTGATATGAATGGTTGGTCTTGGCATATGCTTGACAATTTCCTAAATCATCTCAAACAAGCAAGAGCTGGCCTCAGTGATCCCCAGGCCTCCCACTAGCAGCAGCCAGCCTAGATTCACAGTTTGGTTTGCCTGGGAATTTCCAAGCCCAGGACAAGTATCAACCACCTCATATTGTTTTATAGCTCAGGGAGGGCCTGGGAAAAACACAGGTGAGGACTTAACTTGGCCTGCACCCCCCAGGAAGTCCCAGGGCCAGTGTACCCAGTGGAGAGCTACAGACCATGTTGGAGCACCACCACCCTGCCCTTGCACACCTGATCCCCCATAGAGGGCAGATGTTGGTGTTAAGTTGTCACAGTCGATCCTTGCAGTGGACTGGCCTTCATAAATCTCTCCCATTGATCCATCAACAGCAAACAAGTTTCAACTACAAGAGGAGGTTGTACTCGGTGCAAACAAAGGGCATACCTTGAGGACCAAGCTTGGGGATAGGGGAGGCTGTGCCACTGGACACAACAGGACACCTACACATTTGGCCACACTACCCAAACAGGGAATCATAGTAGCTACCTAATCCATGGAAACAAATGCAGGGAGGCTGTGAAAATGAGGAGACAAAAACAAAAAACAAAAAACATTGTCCCAAAAAGAACAGAGCAAAACTCCAGAAAAAAGAGCTAAATTAAATGGAAATAAACAATCTATAGATGCAGAGTTCAAAACACTTGTTATAATGATGCTCAAGGAACATAGTGAGGACCTCAACAGCACACAAATGATCCAGTCAGAAATGAAGGATACACTAATTGAAATAACACACAATTTACAGGGAAACCACAGTAGAGTGATGTAGCCTAAAATTAAATCAATGATATGGAATACAAGGAAGCAAAAAACAACCAATCAGAACAAGATGAAAAAGAAACCAAAAAAGTGAGGATAGCTTCTGGAACAACTTTAAGAGATCTAATATTCACATCATAGTGGTTTCAGAAGAAGAGAATGAGCAAGAAATTGGAAACTATTTGAAAAAATAATAAGTGGGAAGTTCCCTGATTTGGTGAAGGAAATAGACACGCAAGTCCCAGAAGCACAGAGAGTTGTATGCAAAGTGCCCACTCTAAGACACGTCATAATTAAAATACCAAAGGTTAAAGATAAAGCAAGACTCTTAAAAGTAAAAAGAGAAAGGGAGAAAGGAGTTTAGTTACCCACAGGGGAATTCCCACTAGACTGTCAGCTAATTTCTCTAAAGAAACTTTGCAGACGAGAAGGTATTGGTAAGAAATATCCGAAGTCATGAAAAGGAGGAATCTACAGCCAAAACTGCTCTACCCAGCAAAGCTATCATTTTGAATTGAAGGGCAGATAAAGAGCCTTGCAGAAAATTAAAAAAAAACGAGGGGTTCATAATCACCAAACAATTATTAGAAGAAATGTTAAAGAAACTTCTTTAAGAAAAAGAAGATCAAAACTATGAGCAATAGAAAGGCAAAAAATACAAATTTGTTAACAATTGAATCTAAAAAACAAACGTAGCAAACAAGGAGAGCAGAGATTGAATTAAGGATCCAGGTAACGTTCTGGTGGTTGCCAGATGTGAGGGGGGTTTGAGGGAATGCGTGAAGAGGTAGGGGATTAAGAAATACAAATAAGTAGTGACAGAGTAACCATGGGGCTGTAAATGACCGTGTAGAACATGGAGTAGACAAAGAACTTGTGCATGACCCATGGACATGAACAATGGTTAGGGACTGCCTGAGGAAGTGTGGAGTGTTGGATAGAGAGGATGTAAAGTGGGAAAAACCAGAACGACTGTAATAGCCTAATTAATAAAATACAATTTAAAAAATATCAAAAATAAAACTTATTTATAATTTATAATAAATTGTAATAATAAATCACACCAAAAGAAAATAAAGAAAAATCAAAGTAAGAAAAAGTTATAGGGGTGGAAGGAAACAAATTCTGGTAGGAGAGGCTGTATAGGTTTAACAAGTGGCTCTAGATGTGGCCCTGAGACATTTCTAAGACACAGCTCTGCTGCTGCTGTTGCTAAAACCAGAGCAGGTACAAGAGAGGGATATTCAGGCAGGGTCCCTGGACTTATCAGGAAGTAAAGTCACGTCTCTTGTCTGAGTAGTCCCTCAGGGTAGGGGACCCAGGCAGTGACCTCACTTCTTGAAGTCATAGACCAAAAGAACTTGTAACCCCGGTAGCGAGACAGCAAAATTCTAAAGCTGCCCCTAGCTGACTCACTTTGGCTACAGAGTTGGGACAGACAACATGTCCCTTTGTTGTCTCCCAAGTCCTTGACGCCAAAACCTAAAAAAGGCAGGAATATGAGTTTGGACCGCCGCTGCCACCGCAGGATCGAAACTCAGCATAGAAGGCTTTGGCCTGTTTCAAAGAAGAACTCACAGGTAACACAGAAACGCTCAGGGTGGTTTTCTTTGGGCCAGGCCACCACTCAGATCCCACCTGGGCTGATCTATGTCAACCTCGTGTGTGTGTAAGTGTGTGTGTGTGTGTGTGTGTGTGTGTGTGTGTGTGTGTGTTGTTGTGGAGCAAGTGCGAGAACCAAATGGTTGGAGACAATCAAATTAGAATTTAAAGAGCCTTTATTAGCTGGCTAGCGACTGCCCACCCGTCCACAACCCGGACTTAGGTGGACAGCCCCGACGTTAGGGATTGGGGGATTTATAAAGCATTTCGGGTGCATGAACTTGGACAGAGATACAGCTTTTACAGACAAAAATTTTCCACTATTTTCCAGGTCATTGCTCAAAGGAATAGGTCACTGCTCAAAGGAATAACAGTTAGGTTAAGTTCCTTGTTCTGCTTGGTCAGAACATGCAACTGAGGGGGTCTGGTTCCCGAGACCCAGGTTCAACTGATTACCCTACTGGCTGGACATCTAAGAAATACCCTTTAACATTCCCCACTGGTTTTATTTGGGGGTTCAAATCCTTGAGTCCTAGGTGTTTAAAGGATGATATTGTGACCTTAGGACCAAAACTCTTCTAGGCCCTTATGGAATGAAGCCCCTGTATAATTCCCCTTCTTAGACTTAAGACCCTTTATTTTATAGAGGACAATGGGCCAAGGTCTCGTGCTTTTCTAGCTGCTTCAAGCTGAACATGGTCGTCGTCCTACCTACCCTTGGGTCTAGGGCTTTCTAATAAGAGTGGGGGTGGAGGGGAGGGTGGCCTTCCCACATGGCCAGCTGCTCTTATCTCATTTTAAAAATGCAGCACATAAATTTCAATTCTTTATAAAATAAAGGATATATAATATAAATAAAAAACTAATATTTGAAGACTACTAATAATTAGGTTTCCCTTATATTAGTTGTTTTTCAAAATAATAATTTCTGTATATATCCTATGAAATAAAAATTCAGTGTATGCTTAACTTCATAAATTTTTATTTTTGGAATTAAAATTCTAATAATTATATTATTTTCATCTTAGAATGTTTGATAGAAAACTCTCATATAACACCTGTTTAATATTTTGCTACTAATTACTCTCTGGGAAACTCTTTTCCTAGTGCCTTCTTATACCTTGAAATATCTAAAACACCTTGTTAGTGTTGGTAGATTTAGAAAACAATGATACAGGACACCCAGTTTTATTTGAACTTCACATAAACCACAAATCAAATTTTTAATACAAATATAGCATAGTAGTTCAATACTTGGGACATAGTTATGCCTAAAATTATAACTTATTTGAAATTCAGAACAATTAGGTGGCCTCCATTTTATCTGATAACCATACATCTGGTATTCTTTCTAAAAAGGAACCTTCATTTTAGCTAGAGTGTCCTTGAAAATTATAACCTAACAAGTCATGGCTAGAAAAGCAGTACCCATTTCATTGTACAGCTACATCAGGGTTTCATAATCATATTACAATAGTTAAAAAGTTAGTATTTTCCACTGTCTAATTTCTGTAATCTTCTTAGTTTAAAGCACATAAACAACTAATGAGAAATTTTGTTTTTCTATTGGAATTGTCTTTTAAAAAACAACAAAAAGTTTGATTCATCAATTTACAGAAATTTCTTTGTGTTAAAATTCTATATTCTCCTAAGTCATTTTCTCAAAAATAAAACTCTGTTATACTTTACACTTGTTATAACTTAATAGGAAGATAGGATATAAAAACTTGAAAGTAAGTGTTTGTTTATTTTTAGAAATTATGTTTTTTTCTTTACTATTTTATCTTCAGTACCTGCTTGCCTACTCAGAGTTCTTAGTCTGTTAATAATGTGGGAATTTTTGTCTGCTTAGGTGGTATGTGCATTAAGGTTGAAACAAAAAATGAAGACTTTGCTATTTTTCTTTCTTTTTTTTTTTTTTCTTGTCTTTTCTCTGACTACCCACCATCATGAAATGAAGGTTTTAAAAGTTTTAAGTTATGTGCTTGAAATTATGTATAAATTCAAAGAAAGGCATGCCACCAGTTGGTTTGTCTGGTAGAGGACTATTAAGATTGGGCCGTCATCCTTGCTTTAATATGATAGACCTAACATTTTGTCTTTCTCTTAACAATATAGAAGCAAGGGACTCTCAACAAAGAGAGCATACATGACATCTACACAGATGAAAAAAGTGATACACCTGAGTGTTTTGAAATGCTGTTTTGTAACATATCAGAGACCCTGTGTATATGCATATATGGAATATAATATGCCTGGTGCTTAACTATATGGCCAACATGCTACCATAGGGAATGTCTATTTCAGGTGAATCCCTTCTTTCAAGCATCCTAGAGCATACAACTCCTCTTAACTGCTGAGCACTTAGGTGCCAAGACTAGATTGTTTTACTTATGCTACTGCAATATCTTTTAACTCTAAAATATATTGAGAAATAAAAAGGAAAAAATATCTCTCAATTTATCAGGTCGCTTTACTAATTTCTCTTCTAATTGGTATAAAATGATGTAGTTACAGAGAGATTAAAAATCCTGAAGACATCATTTCTTAATCTGATTTGACTTTAATAAGTCCACTTACACTCCTTGTAAGGAAGTATTTAATACTTATATACATATTTATACACACACATAACTATAAGTATGCATATTTACGTACTTATTCAAGAATTCCATTTAATTATTGCTCTACTTTAAAAAAAAGTCATGATTTTTTGGTTCCATTCATTCATTTAGCAATTTTTGTTTTATGCAACCATTCCACTGGATTCCTATTCATCAATTTTATCTCAAGATACTGAAAAAAAATGTTCGTGTATCAAAAGTAGTGTAGGGGCTGTATTGGAGTCTTGTAGATATTGTAATAAATTACAACAAACACAATGGCATGAAACAACAGAAATATATTCTCACACATTCCTGGAGGCCAGAGTCCTAATCAAGGTATCACCAGGACAACACTTCTTCTAAAGCTCTACAAGAGAATCCTTTTTCTTGTTTCTTTCCATATTGTGGGACAGCATTTCTGGGCTTGTGGCCAGATCACTCATTTCTACCTCTACCTTCACTTTGCCATCTCCTTTGGGTGGCTGTCTAATCTCCCTCTGCTTTCCCTTATAAATATACTTGTAAGTATACTTGTAAGCATTGAGGGCACACAGGATCATCCAGAGTCATCTAAAGATCTCTACCAGAGTCAAATTGCCAAACACTAGTTTCCTAAATAAGGTAACACAAAATCAAGGGATTATTATGTGAACATATATATGAGAACATTGGTCATCCTACTACAGGGACCTGGTTAAATCTAAGACTATAAGCAAGCATCATTCAACTAAGCAATAAATAACATGTGACTTTTGGCTTTTATCCAAGGGAGTTCTCATGACAGAACACTAATGGTTCTTTGACATGTACTTTATATGGCCCACTCAAGTGAGGATTGAATGGTTTGTAAATACTAACTGGGGTCTTTTGCAGGACGTGGGTACTGGTGATTGATAAAACTGTCAAGAAGTTGAGAATCTGTGAAAACTAACTAGGTCTTCTTAGAAAACTAATGTGTTGCACATCAACTCCTTTCTCACCTTTTCTTCACTTCTACTTTCTGACTCATTGAAAATCTGTAACTCTTCTTGAAAATTAGAGTTTTGGAAAAATTGGCTCCTACTGCATCTGACTCCTGTGAGTAAGAAACAAATCCTGAACTCTGATTAAGGTTTAATATTTGATGGAAATAATAAAATGCTTTTATCCTACTATATGAATAAGACCTTACAAAATTTCTATCAGATTGAATGAAGGTTGCTAATAACATATTTCATTAAAAAAAACAAATACAAATATTTTGCGTGGTAATGAACATACATGACTGCTTTATAGTAATAACCCTTCAAAGGAAGACTATATTATTTCTTACATTACATTTAACAAATAGTTTTGGAAAATATGTCCTAATGAACATATTTGAACTTATCTATGAACAATGATAATTTTTGAATATTCCAGACTTAGTGTTTAGGATCCAAAACATTAACAGAGATTGAAAATTTATAAGGATATGGCATACATAGTCACTCACAGAAACAGTGGAATTATTTTCATGACTAATACTTTTGGATCAATTCAGTTCAATTTCTCTTTTAATGACTTTATTGATAGCTCTAGTTGACTTGGTTACGCATGCTTATAAAACAGAAAAAAATGGGCAAGTTATTTCACATTTTGCAACAATTTTCTAGGTTCATCATGGGCTAATTTTCCTACAATCTTCAGTTTATATTGAACATAGGTTTTATTGAAAATTTTTGAATGTGGCATTTTTGTTTTTATTTTATACATTATCCATATACACATTATTCATTTAAAATAAATTTATTTAACAGAACTACCTCTTCAATGTAGTCAGGCATGTTCAATATGGACTATGTCCATTCAAAATAATTTTACAGACCATGTGAGTAAGGCCATAATTAAGACACAAATTAACATAAGGGACCACAACCATCTCTTTATTAAGAGAGAGATTGAAAGTACCCATAGGATACATTATTTGGTCTGAGAAGTTTTATATTCTGGTTTTCTTTTTCATTGTGGAAATTCTACTCTCATTGTTGGTAACTAAGATAAACTCAACAATATTTTGCTTCATAAAGTGAGAGAAATTCATTATAAATGTACAGATGTATCTTGAAGAACCTGTAAGATAACCTGCTTACAGATGGATTCCCCTGGTGTCTCCTCTGCTGGGCTATCCATGCCACCCAGATCACATCTGCTGCCTTTGCCTCCTCAGCCTTCCCTCTCTTGCCAGAGCCTGTTTGGAATGACATGTATTCTTATCAGTCATATTCTCTCTACATTTCTTGCGAATCCACTTTCTTCATTTCAAATAGACATATAAGCAAAAACAGGTTTCATCTTGTAGTACAGACACCCAAAGGGGAAAAGTAGCTATACCCAGATAATGATTACCAGGGATTTTGTGGTGACACTTGACTGAGCTTCCTATCCTTGCACATTTTCAATATGGTCATATGGACATGGTCTCATGACTTCGAGATGGTATCTCCATAATGATCACGTGGGTCAAGTGAAAGAGGGGTTGTTCTGGAAGGAACGTTGCTAGGCAGACATCCTCATATGTGCCCACCATTCTACTGATCAACACCACTGCTGTTAGTTTCTAAGATCTTGGCTCATAAACAGCCAAACTATGTCACACCTACTCTTATTGTTCCTTGGGATTTATTCTCAGATGCAAGTTTGATACAGTATCTACACATCAATAAATGTGATACACCGCATCAGCAAAATGAAGCATGAAAGTCAAATGATCATTTCAATAATAACGCAAAAAGCATTTGTAAAATCAAGCACCAATTTAAGTTAAAAATTCTCAGAAAAGTAAGAATAGAGTGGACATACTTCAACATAATAAAGGCCATATATGACAAACCCACAGCTAACATCATACTCAATAGGCAAAATCTAAAAGTGCTTCCCTTAAGATCAGGAACAAGATAGGGATATCCATTTTCATCACTCTTATTCAGCATAGAAGTCATAGCCATAGGAATTAGAAAGGGAGAAATAACAGGCATCCAAATGGAATAGAAGAGGTAAACCTCATTATTTGCCCATTATATAATACTTTGTTTAGAGAAGCCTAAAAATTACACCTAGTAACTACTAGGACTGATAAATGGATTCAGTAAAGTACCAGGATAAAAAAATTAAATCTATTGCGATTTTATATACCAATAATGAACTCTCAGAAAGGGAAACTAAGAACGCAATCCCATTTACAATTGTATCCACAACGATAAAATATTAGGAATAACTTTAACCAAGTATGTAAAAACCTCTACTCAGAAATTTATAAGACACCAAAGAAAGAAATTGAAGAAGATACAAATAAGTGGAAGTCTTTCATGTGTTGATAGATAGGAAAAATTAACATCAAAAAAAGGTCTGATTTCAAACTTTCCTTTTAAGTATATTTTATTATGTTGTTACAGTAGTTCCAATTTTTCCCCTTCTCTCTCCTCCACCCAGTACCCTATTTTCATCCAGCAAACCCACCCCACCAGGTTCATGTCCATGGGTTGTGCATATAAGTTCTTTGGCTTCACCCTTTCCTATGTTATTCTTAATTTCCCCTGTTTATTTTGTACCAACCAATTATGCTTCTTAATCCCTGTACTATGTCCCCATTTCTCTCCCTCCCCACTCCCAGCTGATAACCCTCCAAATGATCCCCATACCTTTGATTCTGTTCCTATTCTGGTTTGCTTAGTTGGATTCTGTTTTTATTTTTTAGATTCAGTTGTTAATAGTTTTGAGTTTGTTGTCATTTTACTGTTCATAGTTTTGATCTTCTTTTTCCTTAGTAAGTCTCTTTGACATTTCATATAATAGTGGCTTGGTGACGATGAAGTCCTTTAGCTTTACCTTGTCTGGGAAGCACTTCATCTAAATGATAGTTTTGCTGGATAGAGTAATTCTGGTTGCAGGTTGCCTTTCATCACATTGAATACTGCTTTCCAGTCCCTTCCTGCCTGCAAAGTGTCCTCTGATAAATCGGCTGATAGTCCTATAGGCATTCTCCTGTAGGCAACTCTCCACCTCCCTCTTGCTGCCCCCAGGACTCTGTCTTTATCTTTCACCTTTGGCATCTCAGTCATGATGCATCCTGGTGTGGTCCCCTCTGAGTCCACCTCACCCGGGACCCTGTGTGCTCCCCAAACCTGTATGTCCATGTCCTTCACAAAATTTGGGAAGTTTTCCTCATTATTTTCAATTCTTGCTTCCTCATTCTGCACTGTTTTTTGTTTTTTTTTTTTCCCCCTTATATTCCAAATCATTGATTTGAATCCCAGTTTTCTGGCCTTCACCACTGGTTTTGTGTGCATTTTCCTTCATTTCACTTAGAATAGCCTTCACTTCTTCTCTTATGTGCTTTCCATGCATACTCAAGCATGTCTGTCAAGCCTGTGAGCATCTTTATCAATAGTGTTTGAATTCTGTGTCTCTTAGGTTGTCTATCTCCTCATCTGTTGGGTTGTCTATCTCCTCCTCTCTTAGTTCTTCCACTGGAACCTTGATCTCTTCCCCCCTTTGAGCCTTACTTCTCTGTCTCCTCATTCTGACAGGCTCCTGTGTTTGTTTGCCTCCATGTTGCAGGTAGAGCTGTCGCTCCTGTTGTGTTGTAAGGGGTGGAGCCTTAGGGATTCATCAGTACAGGGCGACCTGTTTCACCACGTTGTGGTGCTGTATGTGGGGGAGGTGTCTGAGAGGGAACAATGCTGCCTGCCTAGCACTCACCCCTTATCCAGGCACCTCTCCCACTTCTGCACTGCACTGGCACTCTTCTAGCTGCTGCCCTGGCCATCGTTCCCAGAGTGAGTGGGTCTGCGGACATTCTAGGATTGTGAGGGCCCTTTAAACAAGAAGACTCTGCTGCGAGACTGGCAGTTTCTGCCTCCACCCCAACCCCCACTCATCTGCACAGTCAAAAGCAATGAAGCTTGATTTTCCCCTGTGCTGGAACCATGAGCTGCGAGGTCCAGTGAGGAGCTGGGAACACTCCCCAGATGTCCCTCCTACCTTTAAAATGTGTGACTGCACTTTCTGATGGCCTGTCACTGCCCCCATTGTTGCTGCCACCACACTGCGTTCTCTCCACCCCGGCTCCACCCCTCCTTCCTGTCTGGATGAGTATTTCTTCTTTATATCTTTGTTTGCTGGACTTCCATGCAGTTTGATTTTCTGGAACTTCTGGTTATTTCTAGTTTTGAGGTAGTTGTATTTCTTCTTAGTTGTGGAGGGAGTTGCAGCATGTCTGTCTACACCTCCATCTTGGCTGGAAGTCTCTCAATCTTTCTAAGAACCCATTTCATTATTCTTTAAGATTATTTTTATTATGAGTTCATCTGTAACTCGCCATGATTTATTTTATTTCTTTCTCTTTATGTAGCTATAGATATGTATAATTATTCGTTTATATTTTTAATTAGTATTATAAATGTGTGTTTTGTAAGCTAATACATATTAAAGACATGGCCTATCACTGTGTATTACATAGGTATTTTATTCGCTTCTCTACTTGATTCACATGTGTTCTCTGAGTCTGTTCCTTCAGCATCTCTTGAGGATATGTGTGATCTTAAAACCCTGGTAAGTATTGATTTGACCAGAGCTAGATCATCACTATAGCAGGGCCAACCTGATTCTTTATTGAGTACAGGGAAAAAAGGCAGATGAAATGACTATGTATTGAGAGAAAATAGGAAAGAAGTAGGAATTCATTCAGTCCTGGAGAAAAGAGAAAGAAGACAGAGTGAAATGGAGAGAGAGAGTCATTGAAAGAGAGAGTGAGAACCGTCACTGCTTCTTGTAGAATTTCTCAATCCTTTTCCTAGTCCCTCCTGTACCATGAAATATCTGAAGCACCTTGTTATGTGGTATGTCATCTGTTATTGATTTGTGGATTCATACAACCATGCACCCCCGGAATATATCCCTCTTAGGGTGTATAATTTTTAAATGTGTTTCTGTAACACAATACTAATATTTTGTTGAGGATTTGAACATCTACTAGGGGGACACCAACAGATGTAATTATCTTTTGGCAGGAAGACCCCTTATGTTACAGGTTTCTTTCACTACGGGAGTGTTCTAGGAACCCATCTATATCCGTGTACCAGCTGGCATTGTTGTTAGAGGCTGAATTCGGTTTCAGGAAAAAAACAATTTTGAAGGTCTTTCGATTTTTTTCTCCCATCTCATGATATGTGGTTTACGTGCACACCAGCCCACACTGTGCTGAGTGGTCAGCAGTTTTTGACCAAAACAGCATGACCCCTGTTCCACCTTTCATATTCACTTGATTTCAACCTGAGAGACTTTTCTTTGTTTCCCTGGATGAGCAAAAATCCTCAAATGGAAATATGTTACCAGTGTGGAAGACATGAGACAAAAAATGACAGAAGCATTAAAGACATCAAAATGGATGAGTTCAAAAACTTTGTTGAGCAGCAGATAATACATCTTGATACATGTATTACATCAAATAGAATGTACTTTGAAGGTGACTGAAGGTGAAATGTGTAAGAATAAATACACAACTTTTAGAAATAAATTCTTGTATTTTGGGGTCCCCCCTCGTTGGTTCATTAGAAATATTTCCCTGTAATATTTTTATTTCTAGTGACTTCATATTATTTTAGAATTAGGATAATGCTGGCCTTGTAACATGAGCTTGGGGTCATCTGTCTTTGTAAATATTTTGGAATAGTCTTGACTGGGTCAAGTCCTGGATCACACTTAGCAAACTAGTTTCAGCTACAAGATTACGCACACATGTACTTAAAGGACTTCTTTTGTATTATATCTGTTCTGTAATATAATGGCAATTCCTTTAAGAATGACAAAAATGCTTTGTTAGATTAAAAAAATATGTGTGAGCAGACAAAAAACTCACCTATTATAAGAGTCCATTCATAGAAAATATCCAGAATAGGTAAAGGGTAAGAGACAGATAGTTATGGTTGGAAAGAATGAGGAGTTAGTATTTTGGGGGCAGAGTTTTCTTTTGGGGTGATGTACACCTGCAACTAGATAGTGGTGATGATGCTTGCACCACATGAGTAATGTACGTCATGCTCAGGAATGGCACAATTTAAAATATGACTTTCAATCAAGATGACAGCACAGGCAGACATGACTTGCCTCTTCACACAAGCACAACAAAATTACAACTAAAATATAGAACAACCATCACTCGGAGCCATCAGAAATCAAGTTGAAAGGAAGTCTGACAGCTACACAGTTAAAGAAACCGCAGCCATCCAGACTGGTAGGAGGGGCACAGAGACCCCTCAATGACGGGTGGTGGATAAAAACCAGGGAGGGATATCTCAGGAGTGAGGAGTCCCAGCTCTACACCAGGACCCCCAGCCCAGTGTGCCAGGGCCAGGGAACTAAGACCCCATAAGTTCTGGCTGTAGAAACCAATAAGAATTGAGTTGGTGGAAGAAACTTCAAGCATTTCCTCTTAAAGAATGCACACATAGACTAACTTACTGGGACTCGCTTCCTCTGGGCTCCAGCACCGCAGTCGCGGCTTGAAAGGCACCATTGATATACAGGGAGAAACTGAGTTGTCTAGCATCAGGGTGAGCAGAGGTCATGATCCATTTTCTGGGCCCTCCACGCACAGGGCCAGTGGGCTGGTGCCGTATCAGAGATTCCAACCTGGCTAACATTGTTAGATCTGCTTTCAAGATCCCCAGAGACTCTGCCCAGCATAAATTATGGGCCCACCCAAGCTGATTTTTGATATGAATGGTTGGTCTTGGCATATGCTTGACAATTTCCTAAATCATCTCAAACAAGCAAGAGCTGGCCTCAGTGAGCCCCAGGCCTCCCACTAGCAGCAGCCAGCCTAGATTCACAGTTTGGTTTGCCTGGGAATTTCCAAGCCCAGGACAAGTATCAACCACCTCATATTGTTTTATAGCTCAGGGAGGGCCTGGGAAAAACACAGGTGAGGACTTAACTTGGCCTGCACCCCCCAGGAAGTCCCAGGGCCAGTGTACCCAGTGGAGAGCTACAGACCATGTTGGAGCACCACCACCCTGCCCTTGCACACCTGATCCCCCATAGAGGGCAGATGTTGGCGTTAAGTTGTCACAGTCGATCCTTGCAGTGGACTGGCCTTCATAAATCTCTCCCATTGATCCATCAACAGCAAACAAGTTTCAACTACAAGAGGAGGTTGTACTCGGTGCAAACAAAGGGCATACCTTGAGGACCAAGCTTGGGGATAGGGGAGGCTGTGCCACTGGACCCAACAGGACACCTACACATTTGGCCACACTACCCAAACAGGGAATCATAGTAGCTACCTAATCCATGGAAACAAATGCAGGGAGGCTGTGAAAATGAGGAGACAAAAACAAAAAACAAAAAACATTGTCCCAAAAAGAACAGAGCAAAACTCCAGAAAAAAGAGCTAAATTAAATGGAAATAAACAATCTATAGATGCAGAGTTCAAAACACTTGTTATAATGATGCTCAAGGAACATAGTGAGGACCTCAACAGCACACAAATGATCCAGTCAGAAATGAAGGATACACTAATTGAAATAACACACAATTTACAGGGAAACCACAGTAGAGTGATGTAGCCTAAAATTAAATCAATGATATGGAATACAAGGAAGCAAAAAACAACCAATCAGAACAAGATGAAAAAGAAACCAAAAAAGTGAGGATAGCTTCTGGAACAACTTTAAGAGATCTAATATTCACATCATAGTGGTTTCAGAAGAAGAGAATGAGCAAGAAATTGGAAACTATTTGAAAAAATAATAAGTGGGAAGTTCCCTGATTTGGTGAAGGAAATAGACACGCAAGTCCCAGAAGCACAGAGAGTTGTATGCAAAGTGCCCACTCTAAGACACGTCATAATTAAAATACCAAAGGTTAAAGATAAAGCAAGACTCTTAAAAGTAAAAAGAGAAAGGGAGAAAGGAGTTTAGTTACCCACAGGGGAATTCCCACTAGACTGTCAGCTAATTTCTCTAAAGAAACTTTGCAGACGAGAAGGTATTGGTAAGAAATATCCGAAGTCATGAAAAGGAGGAATCTACAGCCAAAACTGCTCTACCCAGCAAAGCTATCATTTTGAATTGAAGGGCAGATAAAGAGCCTTGCAGAAAATTAAAAAAAAACGAGGGGTTCATAATCACCAAACAATTATTAGAAGAAATGTTAAAGAAACTTCTTTAAGAAAAAGAAGATCAAAACTATGAGCAATAGAAAGGCAAAAAATACAAATTTGTTAACAATTGAATCTAAAAAACAAACGTAGCAAACAAGGAGAGCAGAGATTGAATTAAGGATCCAGGTAACGTTCTGGTGGTTGCCAGATGTGAGGGGGGTTTGAGGGAATGCGTGAAGAGGTAGGGGATTAAGAAATACAAATAAGTAGTGACAGAGTAACCATGGGGCTGTAAATGACCGTGTAGAACATGGAGTAGACAAAGAACTTGTGCATGACCCATGGACATGAACAATGGTTAGGGACTGCCTGAGGAAGTGTGGAGTGTTGGATAGAGAGGATGTAAAGTGGGAAAAACCAGAACGACTGTAATAGCCTAATTAATAAAATACAATTTAAAAAATATCAAAAATAAAACTTATTTATAATTTATAATAAATTGTAATAATAAATCACACCAAAAGAAAATAAAGAAAAATCAAAGTAAGAAAAAGTTATAGGGGTGGAAGGAAACAAATTCTGGTAGGAGAGGCTGTATAGGTTTAACAAGTGGCTCTAGATGTGGCCCTGAGACATTTCTAAGACACAGCTCTGCTGCTGCTGTTGCTAAAACCAGAGCAGGTACAAGAGAGGGATATTCAGGCAGGGTCCCTGGACTTATCAGGAAGTAAAGTCACGTCTCTTGTCTGAGTAGTCCCTCAGGGTAGGGGACCCAGGCAGTGACCTCACTTCTTGAAGTCATAGACCAAAAGAACTTGTAACCCCGGTAGCGAGACAGCAAAATTCTAAAGCTGCCCCTAGCTGACTCACTTTGGCTACAGAGTTGGGACAGACAACATGTCCCTTTGTTGTCTCCCAAGTCCTTGACGCCAAAACCTAAAAAAGGCAGGAATATGAGTTTGGACCGCCGCTGCCACCGCAGGATCGAAACTCAGCATAGAAGGCTTTGGCCTGTTTCAAAGAAGAACTCACAGGTAACACAGAAACGCTCAGGGTGGTTTTCTTTGGGCCAGGCCACCACTCAGATCCCACCTGGGCTGATCTATGTCAACCTCGTGTGTGTGTAAGTGTGTGTGTGTGTGTGTGTGTGTGTGTGTGTTGTTGTGGAGCAAGTGCGAGAACCAAATGGTTGGAGACAATCAAATTAGAATTTAAAGAGCCTTTATTAGCTGGCTAGCGACTGCCCACCCGTCCACAACCCGGACTTAGGTGGACAGCCCCGATGTTAGGGATTGGGGGATTTATAAAGCATTTCGGGTGCATGAACTTGGACAGAGATACAGCTTTTACAGACAAAAATTTTCCACTATTTTCCAGGTCATTGCTCAAAGGAATAGGTCACTGCTCAAAGGAATAACAGTTAGGTTAAGTTCCTTGTTCTGCTTGGTCAGAACATGCAACTGAGGGGGTCTGGTTCCCGAGACCCAGGTTCAACTGATTACCCTACTGGCTGGACATCTAAGAAATACCCTTTAACATTCCCCACTGGTTTTATTTGGGGGTTCAAATCCTTGAGTCCTAGGTGTTTAAAGGATGATATTGTGACCTTAGGACCAAAACTCTTCTAGGCCCTTATGGAATGAAGCCCCTGTATAATTCCCCTTCTTAGACTTAAGACCCTTTATTTTATAGAGGACAATGGGCCAAGGTCTCGTGCTTTTCTAGCTGCTTCAAGCTGAACATGGTCGTCGTCCTACCTACCCTTGGGTCTAGGGCTTTCTAATAAGAGTGGGGGTGGAGGGGAGGGTGGCCTTCCCACATGGCCAGCTGCTCTTATCTCATTTTAAAAATGCAGCACATAAATTTCAATTCTTTATAAAATAAAGGATATATAATATAAATAAAAAACTAATATTTGAAGACTACTAATAATTAGGTTTCCCTTATATTAGTTGTTTTTCAAAATAATAATTTCTGTATATATCCTATGAAATAAAAATTCAGTGTATGCTTAACTTCATAAATTTTTATTTTTGGAATTAAAATTCTAATAATTATATTATTTTCATCTTAGAATGTTTGATAGAAAACTCTCATATAACACCTGTTTAATATTTTGCTACTAATTACTCTCTGGGAAACTCTTTTCCTAGTGCCTTCTTATACCTTGAAATATCTAAAACACCTTGTTAGTGTTGGTAGATTTAGAAAACAATGATACAGGACACCCAGTTTTATTTGAACTTCACATAAACCACAAATCAAATTTTTAATACAAATATAGCATAGTAGTTCAATACTTGGGACATAGTTATGCCTAAAATTATAACTTATTTGAAATTCAGAACAATTAGGTGGCCTCCATTTTATCTGATAACCATACATCTGGTATTCTTTCTAAAAAGGAACCTTCATTTTAGCTAGAGTGTCCTTGAAAATTATAACCTAACAAGTCATGGCTAGAAAAGCAGTACCCATTTCATTGTACAGCTACATCAGGGTTTCATAATCATATTACAATAGTTAAAAAGTTAGTATTTTCCACTGTCTAATTTCTGTAATCTTCTTAGTTTAAAGCACATAAACAACTAATGAGAAATTTTGTTTTTCTATTGGAATTGTCTTTTAAAAAACAACAAAAAGTTTGATTCATCAATTTACAGAAATTTCTTTGTGTTAAAATTCTATATTCTCCTAAGTCATTTTCTCAAAAATAAAACTCTGTTATACTTTACACTTGTTATAACTTAATAGGAAGATAGGATATAAAAACTTGAAAGTAAGTGTTTGTTTATTTTTAGAAATTATGTTTTTTTCTTTACTATTTTATCTTCAGTACCTGCTTGCCTACTCAGAGTTCTTAGTCTGTTAATAATGTGGGAATTTTTGTCTGCTTAGGTGGTATGTGCATTAAGGTTGAAACAAAAAATGAAGACTTTGCTATTTTTCTTTCTTTTTTTTTTTTTTTCTTGTCTTTTCTCTGACTACCCACCATCATGAAATGAAGGTTTTAAAAGTTTTAAGTTATGTGCTTGAAATTATGTATAAATTCAAAGAAAGGCATGCCACCAGTTGGTTTGTCTGGTAGAGGACTATTAAGATTGGGCCGTCATCCTTGCTTTAATATGATAGACCTAACATTTTGTCTTTCTCTTAACAATATAGAAGCAAGGGACTCTCAACAAAGAGAGCATACATGACATCTACACAGATGAAAAAAGTGATACACCTGAGTGTTTTGAAATGCTGTTTTGTAACATATCAGAGACCCTGTGTATATGCATATATGGAATATAATATGCCTGGTGCTTAACTATATGGCCAACATGCTACCATAGGGAATGTCTATTTCAGGTGAATCCCTTCTTTCAAGCATCCTAGAGCATACAACTCCTCTTAACTGCTGAGCACTTAGGTGCCAAGACTAGATTGTTTTACTTATGCTACTGCAATATCTTTTAACTCTAAAATATATTGAGAAATAAAAAGGAAAAAATATCTCTCAATTTATCAGGTCGCTTTACTAATTTCTCTTCTAATTGGTATAAAATGATGTAGTTACAGAGAGATTAAAAATCCTGAAGACATAATTTCTTAATCTGATTTGACTTTAATAAGTCCACTTACACTCCTTGTAAGGAAGTATTTAATACTTATATACATATTTATACACACACATAACTATAAGTATGCATATTTACGTACTTATTCAAGAATTCCATTTAATTATTGCTCTACTTTAAAAAAAAGTCATGATTTTTTGGTTCCATTCATTCATTTAGCAATTTTTGTTTTATGCAACCATTCCACTGGATTCCTATTCATCAATTTTATCTCAAGATACTGAAAAAAAATGTTCGTGTATCAAAAGTAGTGTAGGGGCTGTATTGGAGTCTTGTAGATATTGTAATAAATTACAACAAACACAATGGCATGAAACAACAGAAATATATTCTCACACATTCCTGG
The DNA here is from genome assembly GCF_987537825.1 of Furipterus horrens. NCBI lineage: Eukaryota > Metazoa > Chordata > Mammalia > Chiroptera > Furipteridae > Furipterus > Furipterus horrens. The sequence goes on along the minus strand of NW_028327174.1, from coordinate 126,744,906 downwards.
AGGCCAGAGTCCTAATCAAGGTATCACCAGGACAACACTTCTTCTAAAGCTCTACAAGAGAATCCTTTTTCTTGTTTCTTTCCATATTGTGGGACAGCATTTCTGGGCTTGTGGCCAGATCACTCATTTCTACCTCTACCTTCACTTTGCCATCTCCTTTGGGTGGCTGTCTAATCTCCCTCTGCTTTCCCTTATAAATATACTTGTAAGTATACTTGTAAGCATTGAGGGCACACAGGATCATCCAGAGTCATCTAAAGATCTCTACCAGAGTCAAATTGCCAAACACTAGTTTCCTAAATAAGGTAACACAAAATCAAGGGATTATTATGTGAACATATATATGAGAACATTGGTCATCCTACTACAGGGACCTGGTTAAATCTAAGACTATAAGCAAGCATCATTCAACTAAGCAATAAATAACATGTGACTTTTGGCTTTTATCCAAGGGAGTTCTCATGACAGAACACTAATGGTTCTTTGACATGTACTTTATATGGCCCACTCAAGTGAGGATTGAATGGTTTGTAAATACTAACTGGGGTCTTTTGCAGGACGTGGGTACTGGTGATTGATAAAACTGTCAAGAAGTTGAGAATCTGTGAAAACTAACTAGGTCTTCTTAGAAAACTAATGTGTTGCACATCAACTCCTTTCTCACCTTTTCTTCACTTCTACTTTCTGACTCATTGAAAATCTGTAACTCTTCTTGAAAATTAGAGTTTTGGAAAAATTGGCTCCTACTGCATCTGACTCCTGTGAGTAAGAAACAAATCCTGAACTCTGATTAAGGTTTAATATTTGATGGAAATAATAAAATGCTTTTATCCTACTATATGAATAAGACCTTACAAAATTTCTATCAGATTGAATGAAGGTTGCTAATAACATATTTCATTAAAAAAAACAAATACAAATATTTTGCGTGGTAATGAACATACATGACTGCTTTATAGTAATAACCCTTCAAAGGAAGACTATATTATTTCTTACATTACATTTAACAAATAGTTTTGGAAAATATGTCCTAATGAACATATTTGAACTTATCTATGAACAATGATAATTTTTGAATATTCCAGACTTAGTGTTTAGGATCCAAAACATTAACAGAGATTGAAAATTTATAAGGATATGGCATACATAGTCACTCACAGAAACAGTGGAATTATTTTCATGACTAATACTTTTGGATCAATTCAGTTCAATTTCTCTTTTAATGACTTTATTGATAGCTCTAGTTGACTTGGTTACGCATGCTTATAAAACAGAAAAAAATGGGCAAGTTATTTCACATTTTGCAACAATTTTCTAGGTTCATCATGGGCTAATTTTCCTACAATCTTCAGTTTATATTGAACATAGGTTTTATTGAAAATTTTTGAATGTGGCATTTTTGTTTTTATTTTATACATTATCCATATACACATTATTCATTTAAAATAAATTTATTTAACAGAACTACCTCTTCAATGTAGTCAGGCATGTTCAATATGGACTATGTCCATTCAAAATAATTTTACAGACCATGTGAGTAAGGCCATAATTAAGACACAAATTAACATAAGGGACCACAACCATCTCTTTATTAAGAGAGAGATTGAAAGTACCCATAGGATACATTATTTGGTCTGAGAAGTTTTATATTCTGGTTTTCTTTTTCATTGTGGAAATTCTACTCTCATTGTTGGTAACTAAGATAAACTCAACAATATTTTGCTTCATAAAGTGAGAGAAATTCATTATAAATGTACAGATGTATCTTGAAGAACCTGTAAGATAACCTGCTTACAGATGGATTCCCCTGGTGTCTCCTCTGCTGGGCTATCCATGCCACCCAGATCACATCTGCTGCCTTTGCCTCCTCAGCCTTCCCTCTCTTGCCAGAGCCTGTTTGGAATGACATGTATTCTTATCAGTCATATTCTCTCTACATTTCTTGCGAATCCACTTTCTTCATTTCAAATAGACATATAAGCAAAAACAGGTTTCATCTTGTAGTACAGACACCCAAAGGGGAAAAGTAGCTATACCCAGATAATGATTACCAGGGATTTTGTGGTGACACTTGACTGAGCTTCCTATCCTTGCACATTTTCAATATGGTCATATGGACATGGTCTCATGACTTCGAGATGGTATCTCCATAATGATCACGTGGGTCAAGTGAAAGAGGGGTTGTTCTGGAAGGAACGTTGCTAGGCAGACATCCTCATATGTGCCCACCATTCTACTGATCAACACCACTGCTGTTAGTTTCTAAGATCTTGGCTCATAAACAGCCAAACTATGTCACACCTACTCTTATTGTTCCTTGGGATTTATTCTCAGATGCAAGTTTGATACAGTATCTACACATCAATAAATGTGATACACCGCATCAGCAAAATGAAGCATGAAAGTCAAATGATCATTTCAATAATAACGCAAAAAGCATTTGTAAAATCAAGCACCAATTTAAGTTAAAAATTCTCAGAAAAGTAAGAATAGAGTGGACATACTTCAACATAATAAAGGCCATATATGACAAACCCACAGCTAACATCATACTCAATAGGCAAAATCTAAAAGTGCTTCCCTTAAGATCAGGAACAAGATAGGGATATCCATTTTCATCACTCTTATTCAGCATAGAAGTCATAGCCATAGGAATTAGAAAGGGAGAAATAACAGGCATCCAAATGGAATAGAAGAGGTAAACCTCATTATTTGCCCATTATATAATACTTTGTTTAGAGAAGCCTAAAAATTACACCTAGTAACTACTAGGACTGATAAATGGATTCAGTAAAGTACCAGGATAAAAAAATTAAATCTATTGCGATTTTATATACCAATAATGAACTCTCAGAAAGGGAAACTAAGAACGCAATCCCATTTACAATTGTATCCACAACGATAAAATATTAGGAATAACTTTAACCAAGTATGTAAAAACCTCTACTCAGAAATTTATAAGACACCAAAGAAAGAAATTGAAGAAGATACAAATAAGTGGAAGTCTTTCATGTGTTGATAGATAGGAAAAATTAACATCAAAAAAAGGTCTGATTTCAAACTTTCCTTTTAAGTATATTTTATTATGTTGTTACAGTAGTTCCAATTTTTCCCCTTCTCTCTCCTCCACCCAGTACCCTATTTTCATCCAGCAAACCCACCCCACCAGGTTCATGTCCATGGGTTGTGCATATAAGTTCTTTGGCTTCACCCTTTCCTATGTTATTCTTAATTTCCCCTGTTTATTTTGTACCAACCAATTATGCTTCTTAATCCCTGTACTATGTCCCCATTTCTCTCCCTCCCCACTCCCAGCTGATAACCCTCCAAATGATCCCCATACCTTTGATTCTGTTCCTATTCTGGTTTGCTTAGTTGGATTCTGTTTTTATTTTTTAGATTCAGTTGTTAATAGTTTTGAGTTTGTTGTCATTTTACTGTTCATAGTTTTGATCTTCTTTTTCCTTAGTAAGTCTCTTTGACATTTCATATAATAGTGGCTTGGTGACGATGAAGTCCTTTAGCTTTACCTTGTCTGGGAAGCACTTCATCTAAATGATAGTTTTGCTGGATAGAGTAATTCTGGTTGCAGGTTGCCTTTCATCACATTGAATACTGCTTTCCAGTCCCTTCCTGCCTGCAAAGTGTCCTCTGATAAATCGGCTGATAGTCCTATAGGCATTCTCCTGTAGGCAACTCTCCACCTCCCTCTTGCTGCCCCCAGGACTCTGTCTTTATCTTTCACCTTTGGCATCTCAGTCATGATGCATCCTGGTGTGGTCCCCTCTGAGTCCACCTCACCCGGGACCCTGTGTGCTCCCCAAACCTGTATGTCCATGTCCTTCACAAAATTTGGGAAGTTTTCCTCATTATTTTCAATTCTTGCTTCCTCATTCTGCACTGTTTTTTGTTTTTTTTTTTTTCCCCCTTATATTCCAAATCATTGATTTGAATCCCAGTTTTCTGGCCTTCACCACTGGTTTTGTGTGCATTTTCCTTCATTTCACTTAGAATAGCCTTCACTTCTTCTCTTATGTGCTTTCCATGCATACTCAAGCATGTCTGTCAAGCCTGTGAGCATCTTTATCAATAGTGTTTGAATTCTGTGTCTCTTAGGTTGTCTATCTCCTCATCTGTTGGGTTGTCTATCTCCTCCTCTCTTAGTTCTTCCACTGGAACCTTGATCTCTTCCCCCCTTTGAGCCTTACTTCTCTGTCTCCTCATTCTGACAGGCTCCTGTGTTTGTTTGCCTCCATGTTGCAGGTAGAGCTGTCGCTCCTGTTGTGTTGTAAGGGGTGGAGCCTTAGGGATTCATCAGTACAGGGCGACCTGTTTCACCACGTTGTGGTGCTGTATGTGGGGGAGGTGTCTGAGAGGGAACAATGCTGCCTGCCTAGCACTCACCCCTTATCCAGGCACCTCTCCCACTTCTGCACTGCACTGGCACTCTTCTAGCTGCTGCCCTGGCCATCGTTCCCAGAGTGAGTGGGTCTGCGGACATTCTAGGATTGTGAGGGCCCTTTAAACAAGAAGACTCTGCTGCGAGACTGGCAGTTTCTGCCTCCACCCCAACCCCCACTCATCTGCACAGTCAAAAGCAATGAAGCTTGATTTTCCCCTGTGCTGGAACCATGAGCTGCGAGGTCCAGTGAGGAGCTGGGAACACTCCCCAGATGTCCCTCCTACCTTTAAAATGTGTGACTGCACTTTCTGATGGCCTGTCACTGCCCCCATTGTTGCTGCCACCACACTGCGTTCTCTCCACCCCGGCTCCACCCCTCCTTCCTGTCTGGATGAGTATTTCTTCTTTATATCTTTGTTTGCTGGACTTCCATGCAGTTTGATTTTCTGGAACTTCTGGTTATTTCTAGTTTTGAGGTAGTTGTATTTCTTCTTAGTTGTGGAGGGAGTTGCAGCATGTCTGTCTACACCTCCATCTTGGCTGGAAGTCTCTCAATCTTTCTAAGAACCCATTTCATTATTCTTTAAGATTATTTTTATTATGAGTTCATCTGTAACTCGCCATGATTTATTTTATTTCTTTCTCTTTATGTAGCTATAGATATGTATAATTATTCGTTTATATTTTTAATTAGTATTATAAATGTGTGTTTTGTAAGCTAATACATATTAAAGACATGGCCTATCACTGTGTATTACATAGGTATTTTATTCGCTTCTCTACTTGATTCACATGTGTTCTCTGAGTCTGTTCCTTCAGCATCTCTTGAGGATATGTGTGATCTTAAAACCCTGGTAAGTATTGATTTGACCAGAGCTAGATCATCACTATAGCAGGGCCAACCTGATTCTTTATTGAGTACAGGGAAAAAAGGCAGATGAAATGACTATGTATTGAGAGAAAATAGGAAAGAAGTAGGAATTCATTCAGTCCTGGAGAAAAGAGAAAGAAGACAGAGTGAAATGGAGAGAGAGAGTCATTGAAAGAGAGAGTGAGAACCGTCACTGCTTCTTGTAGAATTTCTCAATCCTTTTCCTAGTCCCTCCTGTACCATGAAATATCTGAAGCACCTTGTTATGTGGTATGTCATCTGTTATTGATTTGTGGATTCATACAACCATGCACCCCCGGAATATATCCCTCTTAGGGTGTATAATTTTTAAATGTGTTTCTGTAACACAATACTAATATTTTGTTGAGGATTTGAACATCTACTAGGGGGACACCAACAGATGTAATTATCTTTTGGCAGGAAGACCCCTTATGTTACAGGTTTCTTTCACTACGGGAGTGTTCTAGGAACCCATCTATATCCGTGTACCAGCTGGCATTGTTGTTAGAGGCTGAATTCGGTTTCAGGAAAAAAACAATTTTGAAGGTCTTTCGATTTTTTTCTCCCATCTCATGATATGTGGTTTACGTGCACACCAGCCCACACTGTGCTGAGTGGTCAGCAGTTTTTGACCAAAACAGCATGACCCCTGTTCCACCTTTCATATTCACTTGATTTCAACCTGAGAGACTTTTCTTTGTTTCCCTGGATGAGCAAAAATCCTCAAATGGAAATATGTTACCAGTGTGGAAGACATGAGACAAAAAATGACAGAAGCATTAAAGACATCAAAATGGATGAGTTCAAAAACTTTGTTGAGCAGCAGATAATACATCTTGATACATGTATTACATCAAATAGAATGTACTTTGAAGGTGACTGAAGGTGAAATGTGTAAGAATAAATACACAACTTTTAGAAATAAATTCTTGTATTTTGGGGTCCCCCCTCGTTGGTTCATTAGAAATATTTCCCTGTAATATTTTTATTTCTAGTGACTTCATATTATTTTAGAATTAGGATAATGCTGGCCTTGTAACATGAGCTTGGGGTCATCTGTCTTTGTAAATATTTTGGAATAGTCTTGACTGGGTCAAGTCCTGGATCACACTTAGCAAACTAGTTTCAGCTACAAGATTACGCACACATGTACTTAAAGGACTTCTTTTGTATTATATCTGTTCTGTAATATAATGGCAATTCCTTTAAGAATGACAAAAATGCTTTGTTAGATTAAAAAAATATGTGTGAGCAGACAAAAAACTCACCTATTATAAGAGTCCATTCATAGAAAATATCCAGAATAGGTAAAGGGTAAGAGACAGATAGTTATGGTTGGAAAGAATGAGGAGTTAGTATTTTGGGGGCAGAGTTTTCTTTTGGGGTGATGTACACCTGCAACTAGATAGTGGTGATGATGCTTGCACCACATGAGTAATGTACGTCATGCTCAGGAATGGCACAATTTAAAATATGACTTTCAATCAAGATGACAGCACAGGCAGACATGACTTGCCTCTTCACACAAGCACAACAAAATTACAACTAAAATATAGAACAACCATCACTCGGAGCCATCAGAAATCAAGTTGAAAGGAAGTCTGACAGCTACACAGTTAAAGAAACCGCAGCCATCCAGACTGGTAGGAGGGGCACAGAGACCCCTCAATGACGGGTGGTGGATAAAAACCAGGGAGGGATATCTCAGGAGTGAGGAGTCCCAGCTCTACACCAGGACCCCCAGCCCAGTGTGCCAGGGCCAGGGAACTAAGACCCCATAAGTTCTGGCTGTAGAAACCAATAAGAATTGAGTTGGTGGAAGAAACTTCAAGCATTTCCTCTTAAAGAATGCACACATAGACTAACTTACTGGGACTCGCTTCCTCTGGGCTCCAGCACCGCAGTCGCGGCTTGAAAGGCACCATTGATATACAGGGAGAAACTGAGTTGTCTAGCATCAGGGTGAGCAGAGGTCATGATCCATTTTCTGGGCCCTCCACGCACAGGGCCAGTGGGCTGGTGCCGTATCAGAGATTCCAACCTGGCTAACATTGTTAGATCTGCTTTCAAGATCCCCAGAGACTCTGCCCAGCATAAATTATGGGCCCACCCAAGCTGATTTTTGATATGAATGGTTGGTCTTGGCATATGCTTGACAATTTCCTAAATCATCTCAAACAAGCAAGAGCTGGCCTCAGTGAGCCCCAGGCCTCCCACTAGCAGCAGCCAGCCTAGATTCACAGTTTGGTTTGCCTGGGAATTTCCAAGCCCAGGACAAGTATCAACCACCTCATATTGTTTTATAGCTCAGGGAGGGCCTGGGAAAAACACAGGTGAGGACTTAACTTGGCCTGCACCCCCCAGGAAGTCCCAGGGCCAGTGTACCCAGTGGAGAGCTACAGACCATGTTGGAGCACCACCACCCTGCCCTTGCACACCTGATCCCCCATAGAGGGCAGATGTTGGCGTTAAGTTGTCACAGTCGATCCTTGCAGTGGACTGGCCTTCATAAATCTCTCCCATTGATCCATCAACAGCAAACAAGTTTCAACTACAAGAGGAGGTTGTACTCGGTGCAAACAAAGGGCATACCTTGAGGACCAAGCTTGGGGATAGGGGAGGCTGTGCCACTGGACCCAACAGGACACCTACACATTTGGCCACACTACCCAAACAGGGAATCATAGTAGCTACCTAATCCATGGAAACAAATGCAGGGAGGCTGTGAAAATGAGGAGACAAAAACAAAAAACAAAAAACATTGTCCCAAAAAGAACAGAGCAAAACTCCAGAAAAAAGAGCTAAATTAAATGGAAATAAACAATCTATAGATGCAGAGTTCAAAACACTTGTTATAATGATGCTCAAGGAACATAGTGAGGACCTCAACAGCACACAAATGATCCAGTCAGAAATGAAGGATACACTAATTGAAATAACACACAATTTACAGGGAAACCACAGTAGAGTGATGTAGCCTAAAATTAAATCAATGATATGGAATACAAGGAAGCAAAAAACAACCAATCAGAACAAGATGAAAAAGAAACCAAAAAAGTGAGGATAGCTTCTGGAACAACTTTAAGAGATCTAATATTCACATCATAGTGGTTTCAGAAGAAGAGAATGAGCAAGAAATTGGAAACTATTTGAAAAAATAATAAGTGGGAAGTTCCCTGATTTGGTGAAGGAAATAGACACGCAAGTCCCAGAAGCACAGAGAGTTGTATGCAAAGTGCCCACTCTAAGACACGTCATAATTAAAATACCAAAGGTTAAAGATAAAGCAAGACTCTTAAAAGTAAAAAGAGAAAGGGAGAAAGGAGTTTAGTTACCCACAGGGGAATTCCCACTAGACTGTCAGCTAATTTCTCTAAAGAAACTTTGCAGACGAGAAGGTATTGGTAAGAAATATCCGAAGTCATGAAAAGGAGGAATCTACAGCCAAAACTGCTCTACCCAGCAAAGCTATCATTTTGAATTGAAGGGCAGATAAAGAGCCTTGCAGAAAATTAAAAAAAAACGAGGGGTTCATAATCACCAAACAATTATTAGAAGAAATGTTAAAGAAACTTCTTTAAGAAAAAGAAGATCAAAACTATGAGCAATAGAAAGGCAAAAAATACAAATTTGTTAACAATTGAATCTAAAAAACAAACGTAGCAAACAAGGAGAGCAGAGATTGAATTAAGGATCCAGGTAACGTTCTGGTGGTTGCCAGATGTGAGGGGGGTTTGAGGGAATGCGTGAAGAGGTAGGGGATTAAGAAATACAAATAAGTAGTGACAGAGTAACCATGGGGCTGTAAATGACCGTGTAGAACATGGAGTAGACAAAGAACTTGTGCATGACCCATGGACATGAACAATGGTTAGGGACTGCCTGAGGAAGTGTGGAGTGTTGGATAGAGAGGATGTAAAGTGGGAAAAACCAGAACGACTGTAATAGCCTAATTAATAAAATACAATTTAAAAAATATCAAAAATAAAACTTATTTATAATTTATAATAAATTGTAATAATAAATCACACCAAAAGAAAATAAAGAAAAATCAAAGTAAGAAAAAGTTATAGGGGTGGAAGGAAACAAATTCTGGTAGGAGAGGCTGTACAGGTTTAACAAGTGGCTCTAGATGTGGCCCTGAGACATTTCTAAGACACAGCTCTGCTGCTGCTGTTGCTAAAACCAGAGCAGGTACAAGAGAGGGATATTCAGGCAGGGTCCCTGGACTTATCAGGAAGTAAAGTCACGTCTCTTGTCTGAGTAGTCCCTCAGGGTAGGGGACCCAGGCAGTGACCTCACTTCTTGAAGTCATAGACCAAAAGAACTTGTAACCCCGGTAGCGAGACAGCAAAATTCTAAAGCTGCCCCTAGCTGACTCACTTTGGCTACAGAGTTGGGACAGACAACATGTCCCTTTGTTGTCTCCCAAGTCCTTGACGCCAAAACCTAAAAAAGGCAGGAATATGAGTTTGGACCGCCGCTGCCACCGCAGGATCGAAACTCAGCATAGAAGGCTTTGGCCTGTTTCAAAGAAGAACTCACAGGTAACACAGAAACGCTCAGGGTGGTTTTCTTTGGGCCAGGCCACCACTCAGATCCCACCTGGGCTGATCTATGTCAACCTCGTGTGTGTGTAAGTGTGTGTGTGTGTGTGTGTGTGTGTGTGTGTGTGTTGTTGTGGAGCAAGTGCGAGAACCAGATGGTTGGAGACAATCAAATTAGAATTTAAAGAGCCTTTATTAGCTGGCTAGCGACTGCCCACCCGTCCACAACCCGGACTTAGGTGGACAGCCCCGACGTTAGGGATTGGGGGATTTATAAAGCATTTCGGGTGCATGAACTTGGACAGAGATACAGCTTTTACAGACAAAAATTTTCCACTATTTTCCAGGACCTTCCCGCCATCGGCCCCGCAGCGCAGGAGCCGAGGAAACGGCGCCGTCCGCCGGACCTTCCCGCCGCTGGCCCCGCCGCGCCGGAGCCGAAGAGACCGCGCCATTCGCCGGACCTTCACACCGCCGGCTCCGCGACTTCAGACGAGTCCCCGAAGCCTCTCACCATGGTGGGTCCCCCGGACGTTCCCGCCGCCGGTCCCGCCGCGCAGGAGCCGAGCAGACCGCGCCATCTGCTGCGCCATCCGCTGCGCCGTCCGCCGGGCCTTACCACCGCCGGCTCCGCGACTTCCGACGCGTCCCTGCCGCCTGTCACCGTGGTGGGTCAGCCAGACCTTCCCGCCGCCGGCCCCGTCGCGCAGGAGCCGAGGAAACGGCGCCGTCCGCCGGACCTTCCTGCCGCCGGCCACGCCGCACAGGAGCCGAAGAGACTGCGCCGTTCGCCGGACCTTCCCACCGCCGGCTCCGCGACTTCAGACGAGTCCCCGAAGCCTGTCACCGTGGTGGGTCCCCCGGACTTTCCCGCCACTGGCCCCGCCACGCAGGAGCCGAGCAGACTGCGCCATCTGATACGCCATCCGTGGCCCTGTCGGCGGCGCCGTCTGCCGGGCCTTCCCACCGCCGGCTCCGCGACTTCGGACACATCCCCGCAGCCTGTCACGGTAGTGGGTCCGCCGGACCTTCCTACCACTGGCCCCGCCGCGCAGGAGCCGAGGAAACCGCGCCGTCGGCCGGACCTTCCCTCCGCCGGCTCCGCGACTTCAGACGAGTCCCCGCAGCCTGTCACCGTGGTGCGTCCGCCGGACCTTCCCGCCACCAGTCCCGCCGCGCAGGAGCCGAGGAGACCGCGACGTCCGCCGGACCTTCCCGCCGCCAGCTCCGCGACTTCAGACGAGTCCCCGCAGCCTGTCACCGTGGTGGGTCCGCCGGACCTTCCCGCCACTGGCCCCGCCACGCAGGAGCCGAGCAGACTGCGCCATCTGATACGCCATCCGTGGCCCTATCGGCGGCGCCGTCTGCCGGGCCTTCCCACCGCCGGCTCCGCGACTTCGGACACGTCCCTGCAGCCTGTCACCGTAGTGGGTCCGCTGGAGCTTGCCGCCACTGGCCCCGCCACGCAGGAGCTGAGCAGACTGCGCCATCTGATACGCCATCCGTGGCCCTGTCGGCGGCGCCGTCCACTGGACCTTCCCGCCGCCGGCCACGCCGCGCAGGAGCCGAAGAGACCGCGCCGTTCGCCGGACCTTCACACCGCCGGCTCCGCGACTTCAGACGAGTCCCCGAAGCCTCTCACCGTGGTGGGTCCGCCGGACCTTCCCACCACCGGCCCCGCCGCGAAGGAGCCGAGGAGACCGCGCCGTCGGCCGGACATTCCCGCAGCCGGCCACACCGCGCAGGAGCCGAGGAGACCGCGCCATCCGCTGTGCCGTCCGCCGGGCCTTCCCACCGCCGGCTCCGCAACTTCGGACACGTCCCCGCAGCCTGTCACCGTGGTGGGTCCTCCGGACCTTCCCGCCACCAGTCCCGCCGCGCAGGAGCCGAGGAGACCGCGCCGTCCGCCGGACCTTCCCGCCACCAGCTCCGCGACTTCAGACGAGTCCCCGCAGCCTGTCACCGTGGTGGGTCCGCCGGACCTTCCCGCCACTGGCCCCGCCACGCAGGAGCCGAGCAGACTGCGCCATCTGATACGCCATCCGTGGCCCTGTCGGCGGCGCCGTCTGCCGGGCCTTCCCACCGCCGGCTCCGCGACTTCGGACACGTCCCCGCAGCCTGTCACCGTAGTGGGTCCGCCGGACCTTCCTACCACCGGCCCCGCCGCGCAGGAGCCGAGGAAACCGCGCCATCGGCCGGACCTTCCCTCCGCCGGCTCCGCGACTTCAGACGAGTCCCCGCAGCCTGTCACCGTGGTGCGTCCGCCGGACCTTCCCGCCACCGGTCCCGCCGCGCAGGAGCCGAGGAGACCGCGACGTCCGCCGGACCTTCCCGCCGCCAGCTCCGCGACTTCAGACGAGTCCCCGCAGCCTGTCACCGTGGTGGGTCCGCCGGACCTTCCCGCCACTGGCCCCGCCACGCAGGAGCCGAGCAGACTGCGCCATATGATACGCCATCCGTGGCCCTGTCGGCGGCGCCGTCTGCCGGGCCTTCCCACCGCCGGCTCCGCGACTTCGGACACGTCCCCGCAGCCTGTCACCGTAGTGGGTCCGCCGGACCTTCCTACCACCGGCCCCGCCGCGCAGGAGCCGAGGAAACCGCGCCATCGGCCGGACCTTCCCTCCGCCGGCTCCGCGACTTCAGACGAGTCCCCGCAGCCTGTCACCGTGGTGCGTCCGCCGGACCTTCCCGCCACCGGTCCCGCCGCGCAGGAGCCGAGGAGACCGCGATGTCCGCCGGACCTTCCCGCTGCCAGCTCCGCGACTTCAGACGAGTCCCCGCAGCCTGTCACCGTGGTGGGTCCGCCGGACCTTCCCGCCACTGGCCCCGCCACGCAGGAGCCGAGCAGACTGCGCCATCTGATACGCCATCCGTGGCCCTGTCGGTGGCGCCGTCTGCCGGGCCTTCCCACCGCCGGCTCCGCGACTTCGGACACGTCCCTGCAGCCTGTCACCGTAGTGGGTCCGCCGGACCTTCCCACCACCGGCCCCGCCGCGCAGGAGCCGAGGAGACCGCTCCGTCCGCCTGACATTCCCGCCGCCGCCCCCGCCGCGCAGGAGCCAAGGAGACGGCTCAGTCCGCTGGACCTTCCCACCGCCGGCCCTGCCGCGCAGGAGCCGAGTAGACCACGCCATCTGCTGTGCCGTCCTCCGGGCCCTCCCACCGCCGGCTCCGCGGCTTCGGACGCGTCCCCGCAGCCTGTCACCGTGGTGGGTCCGCTGGAGCTTGCCGCCACTGGCCCCGCCACGCAGGAGCCGAGCAGACTGCGCCATCTGATACGCCATCCGTGGCCCTGTCGGCGGCGCCGTCTGCCGGGCCTTCCCACCGCCGGCTCCGCGACTTCAGACGAGTCCCCGCAGCCTGTCACCGTGGTGCGTCCGCCGGACCTTCCCGCCGCCGGTTCCGCGACTTCAGACGAGTCCCCGCAGCCTGTCACCGTGGTGCGTCTGCCGGACCTTCCCGCCACCGGCCCCGCCGCGCAGGAGCCGAGGAGACCGTGCCGTCCACCGGACCTTCCCGCCGCTGGCCCCGCCGCCCAGGAGCCGAGGAGACTGTGTCGTCCGCTGTGCCGTCCTCCGGGCCCTCCCACTGCCGGCTCCACGACTTCAGACGAGTCCCCGCAGCCTGTCACCGTGGTGCGTCTGCCGGACCTTCCCGCCACCGGTCCCGCCGCGCAGGAGCCGAGGAGACTGCGCCGTCTGCCGGACCTTCCCGCCGCCAGCTCCGCGACTTCAGACGAGTCCCCGCAGCCTGTCACCGTGGTGGGTCCGTCGGACCTTCCTACCACCGGCCCCGCCGCGCAGGAGCCGAGGAGACCGCGCCGTCGGCCGGACCTTCCCTCCGCCGGCTCCGCGACTTCAGACGAGTCCCCGCAGCCTGTCACCGTGGTGCGTCCGCCGGACATTCCCGCCGCCGGCCTCACCGCGCAGGAGCCGAGGAGACCGCGCCGTCCGCTGCGCCGTCCGCTGTGCCTTCCGCCGGGCCTTCCCACCGCCGGTTCCGCGACTTTGGACGCATCCACGCAGCCTGTCACCGTGGTGGGTCCACCGGACCTACCCGCCACCGGTCCCCCCACGCAGGAGCCGAGCAGACTGCGCCATCTAATACGCCATCCGCGGCCCTGTCGGCCGCGCCGTCCGCCGGACCTTCCCGCCGCCAGCGCCGCGACTTCAGACGAGTCCCCGCAGCCTGTCACCGTGGTGGGTCCGCCGGACCTTCCCGCCACTGGCCCCCCCACGCAGGAGCCGAGCAGACTGCGCCATCTAATACGCCATCCGCGGCCCTGTCGGCCGCGCCGTCTGCCGGGCCTTCTCACCGCCGGCTCCGCGACTTCGGACACGTCCCCGCAGCCTGTCACCGTAGTGGGTCCGCCGGACCTTCCCACCACCGGCCCCACCGCGCAGGAGCCGAGGAGACCGCGCCATCTGCTGTGCCGTCCTCCGGGCCCTCCCACCGCCGGCTCCGCGGCTTCGGACGCGTCCCCGCCGCCTGTCACCGTGGTAGATCCGCCGGACCTTCCCGCCACCGGCCCCGCCGCGCAGGAGCCGAGGAGACCGTGCCGTCCACCGGACCTTCCCGCCGCTGGCCCCGCCGCCCAGGAGCCGAGGAGACCGTGCCGTCCACTGTGCCGTCCGCCGGGCCTTCCCACCGCCGGATCCGCGACTTCAGACGAGTCCCCGCAGCCTGTCACCGTGGTGCGTCTGCCGGACATTCCTACCACCGGCCCCGCCACGCAGGAGCCGAGGAGACCGCGCCGTCGGCCGGACCTTCCCTCCGCCGGCTCCGCGACTTCAGACGAGTCCCCGCAGCCTGTCACCATGGTGCGTCCGCCGGACATTCCCGCCGCCGGCCCCACCGCGCAGGAGCCGAGGAGACCGCGCCGTCCTCTGCGCCGTCCGCTGTGCCTTCCGCCGGGCCTTCCCACCGCCGGCTCCGCGACTTCAGACGAGTCCCCGCAGCCTGTCACCGTGGTGCGTCTGCCGGACCTTCCCGCCACCGGTCCCGCCACGCAGGAGCCGAGGAGACCGTGCCGTCCGCTGTGCCGTCCGCTGGGCCTTCCCACCGCCGGCTCCGTAACTTCAGACGAGTCCCCGCAGCCTGTCACCGTGGTGGGTCCACTGGACCTTCCCGCCACCGGTCCCGCCACGCAGGAGCCGAGGAGACCACGACGTCCGCCGGACCTTCCCGCCACTGGCCTCGCCACGCAGGAGCCGAGCAGACTGCGCCATCTGATACGCCATCCGCGGCCCTGTCGGCCGCGCCGTCTGCCGGGCCTTCCCACCGCCAGCTCCGCGACTTCGGACGCGTCCCCGCAGCCTGTCACCGTGGTGGGTTACTATGAAATGCTAGGTGTGCAGAGACATGCCTCCACTGAGGACATTAAGAAGGCGTACCGGAAACTGGCCCTGAAGTGGCACCCGGATAAGAACCCCGACAACAAAGAGGAGGCGGAGAGGAAGTTCAAGCAGGTGGCCGAGGCCTACCAGGTGCTGTCAGATGCTAAAAAGCGGGACATCTATGACAAATACGGCAAAGAGGGATTGAAGGGAGGTGGAGGTGGCACTCACTTCGACGACTCGTTCAGCGAGTTTGCCTTCATGTTCTGGGTATTCTTTGGTGGACAGGATCCATTTCTGTTCGACTTCTTTGAAGGCCCCTTCGACGAGTTCTTTGGGCCTCGGCGGGGCTCGCGTGGGAGGAGCCGCGGCGCAGGCTCGTTCTTCTCCGCCTTCAGTGGATTTCCATCATTCGGAGGAGGGTTTTCTTCTTTTGATAGCTGAATTTTTTTGGGGGGGCCACTCGGTCACGGGGGCCTCACTTCATTCGCTTCCACCACGTGTGGTGGTAGTGGGATGGGCAACTTCAAGTCCGTGTCAACTTCCATCAAGATTGTTAACGGCAGAAAAATCACTACAAAGAGAATTGTGGAGAACAGCCAGGAAAGGGTGGAGGTTTAGGAAGACGGCCAGCTCAAGTCCTTGACGATAAATGGGAAGGAGCAGCAGCTACGCTTGGATAACAAGTAACTTGGCGAACGCATGTAACAGAAATGTTACATTCTGGAAGAATCCTTTTTCAAACTTTCCCTGGTTCCTGGGTAATGGTCCAGGGCCATTTCATTTAACTGGCTCTTCTACTCCCATTATTAAATTTAAATACTTCCTAAAAGGTATTGTTTATAATGTAAATTGTATCACCCCTGTGCAGACATCACCACTGCGTAGCTGCAGGATGTTCCGTCTCCCTGAAAGGAAACCCCGCACCAGAAGTTCTTACTCACCCCTCCTGCCCCTGGCAACCCCTGATGTGCTCAGTGTCTCTGATCCATTATCAGAGATGTTACATGGGTTGCCTTTTTTTTTTTCCTTTTGCTTACACATTTTTGTTTTTTGAAAGGAAAATCCCAGGTGGATTAGAGATCAGATGTAAAAAAGAAGCCCTTTGGTACAATCTCAGGGTATAGACCACTGTCCAAAGTGTGACTGCAGGGTCAGAAGCCAGTCAGGCAGCGGCTGTCTCCTCCTGCACACAAAACAGTAATGAGGAAGATGCAGACATTGGGGAAGACAAACCACAAGCTGGGAAGCATCCCTCAAAGCCTAGGCAGATAATGTTTAGCCTTTCTGCGGTGCAGCAAACTCTTGGAAGTCTGTGTTATCTAAAGGAACCTATAGCAAACAGACACTTCCATTGGCAGGTGGTGCCCACGTCTCTGCATATCAGAGATGCCCGACCTCCCCAGTGGGGGAACACACACTGCAAACACTGAGGACAGAGCACTGTCATCATCAGACAGGCAGTCTAGTCCTGGGGACAAAGTGAGGAATTAGAGGCCCAGCAGATCCCCTGGAGTGAAGGGGGAAAGGCCCTTCCTCTGGGACGACAATGTGCCAGTCCCGTCTAAGGCCTGCAGCTGCTCACCTTTTCCTGGCAGTGGTCACCCTAGTTTACCTCACAGAAATTCTTGCACAATTGTCCAAAGATGTGTTTTCAAAATTAACCATCGGAGCACTGATGTAATTGCTGGGAATTGGGGAAAACACTAGTGTCCATGGAGAAGGAATGGGATCCCCTAATCCTGGTCCACATGGAGGAAGGACGCTGGACAGCTGCTAAAGTGGGCGCAGGAGTCTCTACGTACTGATACATGGAGACCGCAGGTGTCCTCTGTGTAATATGTGTGGAACAACTGTGTGCATCCCGGGTCCCACCTGTTAGACCACATACATGTAATTTCCACAGGCAGACATACATATGTGAAAATTATTCTTCTTGTGACAGAGACCAACAAACAGAATAAAAGAGGCAGAATCTGAAAGACACCCACTAAACCACACATGATGGTCACTTCGGGGTGGGACTAGCAAATCTCTTATCTTTTTTGGGAGATGAGGTCTAAATTTTTGACATCCTCTTCCTCCTCGGTATTTTCTGTCCCCCCCCCAATAAAAATTCCCAAAGCCCCTACTGGGGAACATGAGCCATTTCCAAGTTTTCACTCCCATCATCATGCAGAGGGAAACATGTGTGTTCATATATCTTTATTTAGGAAACGTCCCTAGAAGTGGAGATTCTTGGTCTAATATAAACACAATTTTATGTTTTGGGGCACAGTTTTCTACATCTCAGGTCACCTTGGGCACTTGAGCCTTGTTAGGGAAAGCAGGGTTGTCAAGACCTGGGGCCAATACCTCAGGGAGAGAGGAGGAGGAGGGGCTGGGAGTGAAAGAGATGAAAGTATCTGGGAGTGACACACCCAGCAGGAAGGTCCCATCCATCCTGCCCATGCCCTGCTTCATGTAACACCTCCTACCCTTGTACCCCTAGCCCACATTAGCCCACCCTACTCCATAACTCAGTTGAGCCCAGCAGCCTGGCCCAGCCATCCAGGACACAAGAGAGTTCCATCCTGCACATTCGGGCCTGCTCCCTCTCCCTCCAAGCACAGACCCCCTTCCTCTCTGTCAGGAAAGCAGATGTAGGGAGGCTCTGCCTTTCATAAGGACCATTGTGAATGTGCTCTATCCATGTGAAGATCCCAGTTACCACAGCAGGACCCATTACCCTGTGTGAGAAGGAACCTTTCAAGGGGCCTCACAGAAGGCGACAGAACGTCAGAGCATCAGGCTCCAGGCTTTGGCAGGCCGCAGAACTTGAAGCACGGAGGTCCTCCAGCAGGGACCTCTGCCCCAGCCCTGTGTCAGTCCTCAGCCCTCATATCCAGCACATCCAGATCTGGTGGGTGGGGCTCTGCTCAGCGTGGGAAAGGGAGGGAGTCCTCATGTCCTTCAGTATCAGGTCAGGTGAGTCCACTTGGTCAGAGTCTATCAGGTGAGTTACAGTCAGTGAAATAGCAATTGCCTGCCCAGAAACAGGACCCCTTACCCAGAGCAGAGAATATAGGTCATTTAGGTGGGAACGCGTCAGGGCCCCCCTAGTGGAAGAGAAAGAAACCCCTGATGGTAGGGGGAGCGGGAAAGAGGGGAGGGGAGGACATATTTGTGGATGTCAGTATTCAGACTGATTTTAACATAAGACACAGACTCAGATAAAGTGTTTTCAAGACACAGATCTGATAAGGAACTGGTATCCAAATATGGAAAAGGAAACTTTTAATCTTCAACAGTAGGAAAGCAAACAAACTCATTAAAAAATGGGCATAAGATCTGGACAGACAGCTCACCACAGAAGACACACAGATCCTGGGGGATGCAAGATGGCAGCGGCATTGGTGGAAGGAACATTCACCTCCTCCCAGGACTAAATGTGAATACAATGACATTATGGAACAAACAATCTGAATAACCAAATGAAGACTAGCAGTACAGAAGTCTTATAACCAAGGATTACAGAAGAAGCCACATCCAGAGTGGTAGGAAGGACAGAGGCACAAAATGTGTTGGCCTTGCAGCCACATGAGGTAGTACAGAATTTCAGAGTTATCTCAGCTGTAAAGTTGGCTAAGGATTGAGGGGCTTCAACCTCACTCTGGGCTCCCCAGCCTGGCTCACCAGAGCCCAGAATAAATCCCACTTGGTCACGGTGTATAATCTCTCTAATGTATTGCTGGATTCGGTTTGCTAATATTTTGTTGAAGATTTTAACCTCTATGTTCATCAGGGATATTAACTTATAATTCTCTTTCTTTGTAGTGTCCCTATCTGATTTTATAATTAGCACAATGATGGCCTCATAAAATGAGCTTGAGAATTGTCTCTCCTCCTGGATTGTTTTTTGGTTTTTTTTTTTGAATAACTTGAGAAGGATAACTATTAGTTCTTTGAATGCTTGGTTGGTGAAATTCACCTTTGAAGACTTTTGGTAAGGAAAACATTTTGTTTGGAGTTTTTTATTACTACTTCAATTTCATTAGTTGTATTTGATCTAGTCAGATTTTCTCATTCTTGTTGATGAAGTTTTGGAAGATTGTATGTTTCTTGGAATTTCTCTATTTCATCCAGATTGTCAAATTTGTTAGCCTATATTTTCTCACAATCATTTTTAGTTCTGTGGTGTGAGTTGTTACTTCTCTTTCACTTCTGATTGTATTTATTTGGATCCTGTCTATTTTTCTTTAAGTATACTTTATTGATTATGTTGTTACAGTAGTCCCAGTTTTTTTTCCCCTTTGCTCCCCTCTGCCCAGTAACCCTCTTCCCTCCAGCAATCCCACCCCCCTTAGTTCATGTCCATGGGTCATGCATATAAGTTCTTTGGCTTCACCCTTTCCTGTATTATTCTTAACTCCCCCCTGTATATTTTGTACCAACCGATTAAGCTTCTTAGTTCCTGCACCATTTCCCCATTTCTCCCCCTCCTCCCTCCCAGCTGATAACCCTCCAATTGATCCCCATACCTATGATTCTGTTTCTATTCTGGTTTGCTTAGTTGGATTCTGTTTTTATTCTTTAGGTTCAATTGTTGACACTTGTGAGTTTGTTGTCATTTTAGTGTTCATAGTTTTGATCTTCTTTTTCTTAAGTAAGTCGCTTTGACATTTCATATAATAGTGGCTTGGTGATAATGAACTTCTTTAGCTTCATCTTGTCTGAGAAGCACTTCATCTGCCCCTTCATACCAAATGATAGCTTTGCTGGATAGAGTAATCTTGGTTGTAGGTTGCTTTTCATCACATTGAATACTGCTTGCCAGTCCCTTCCTGCCTGCAAACTGTTCTCTGAGAAATCAGCTGATAGTCCTATAGGCACTCCCCGGCAGGCAACTCTCTGCCTCTCTCTTCCTGCCCACAGAACTCTGTCTTTATCTTTCACCTTTGGCATCTCAATCATGATGCATCCTTGTATGGTCCCCTCTGGGTCCAGCTCACCCGGGACGTTCCATGCTTCCTAGACTTGTATATTCATCTCCTTTGCAAAATTTGGGGAGTTTTCCTCATTTTTTCTCAATTCTCGCTTCCCCCTTCTGTACTGGTTGATGGTTTTTTTCTTCCTTATGTTCCAAATCATTGATTTGAACCGTGGTTTCTTTCCCTTCACCATTGGTTTTGTGTGGATTTTCCTTTGTTTCACTTAGCATAGCCTTCACTTCTTCTCTTACGCGTTTGCCATACTCAAGCATATATGTCAAGCCTGTGAGCATCTTTATCAATAGTGTTTGAATTCTGTGTCTCTTAGGTTGGCTATCTCCTCATCGCATAGTTTTCCCACTGGAACCTTGATCCATTCCCCCTTTTGGGCCATACTTCTCTGTCTTCTTATTCTGACAGGCTTCTGTGTTTGTTTGCCTATGCATCCCAGGTAGAGCTGTCGCTCTTGTTACGTTGTAAGGGCGGAGCCTTAGGGATTCATCTGTACAGGGTGACCTGTTTAACCACGTTGTGGCGTTGTATGTGGGGGAAGGTCCGAGAGGGAACAATGCCACCAGTCCAGCACTTGCTCCTTTTCCAATCACCTCTCCCTCTTCCGCACTGGACTGGCGCCCCTCTAACTGCTGTCCTGGCCATCATTTCCAGAGCAGGTGGGTCTGCGGACATTCTAGGACTGTGGGGGCCCTTTAAACAAGTGGACTCTGCTAGACCTGAAGTTTCCGCCTCCACCCCAATCCCCACTGGTCTGTACAGTCAGAAGCAATGAGGCTTGATTTTCCCAGGTGCTGGGACTTTGAGTTGTGAGGTCTGTTGAGGAGCTGGGATCGCTCTCCAGGTGTCCCTCCTTTTTAAAGCATGTGACTGTGCTTTCTGCTGGCCTGCCGCTGTTGCTGCCACAGCTGCCACACCACGTCTTCTCCACCCTGGCTCTGCCCCTCCTACCTGTCTGGATGAGTATTTCTTCTTTATATCTTTGTTCGCTAGACTTCCGTGTATTTTGATTTTCTGGAACTTCTGGTTACTTCTAGTTTTGAGGTAGTTTTATTCCTTCTTAGTTGTGGAGGAAGATGCATCATGTCTGTTTACGCCTCCATCTTGGCCGGAAGTCCTATTTTTTTTTTTTCTTAATGAGTCTGGTTAAACGTTTGTCAATCTTTTTTATCTTTCCAGTGAACTATCTCTTAAATTTATTGATCTTTTGTATTGTTTTATTTTTTAGACTCTACTTTGTTTATTTCTGCTCTGACTTTTATTATTTTTTTTCTAATGCTAACTCTGGTTTTTGTTTGTTGTTCTCTTTCTAGTTCCTTTACATGTCAATTTAGGTTATTTATTTAGGTTTTTCTTGTTTCTTGAAGTAGGCTTGTAATGCTATAAAATTCCCTCTTAAAAATCCTTATTATTATTTTTTTGTTTGTTTCATGGATATTGGGTTGCATTTTCATTTCTTTCAAAACATGTTTTGATTTCTTCCTTGATCTCATTGTTAAACTCTTCAGTGTTTAGTATCATGCTATTTAGCCTTCATATCTTTGTTTGTTTTTCAGGTTGTGTGTGTGTGTGTGATTGATATCTTGTTTCATATCATTATGGTCAGAGAAGATGTTTGATATAATTTCAGTCTTCTTAAGTTTATTGAGGCTTATCCTAACATGTGGTCTATCCTAAAAAAATAATTCATATACACTTGAAATGAATGTATATTCTTCTGCTTTGAATGAAATATTCTGAAGAAATCAATTAAATCCCTCTGATCTAGCATGTCATTTAAGGTTGCAATTTCTTTGTGGATTTTCTGCCTAAAAATATATATATATATTCATTGGTGTCAATGGGTGTTAAATCTCCCACTATGACTATATTACTCTCAATCTCTCCCCTTACATTCATCAAGATTTGCTTTATTTATTTAGGTGTTCCTATATTGGGTACATACATGACTAAAAGGGTTATGTCCACTTGTTGGGTTGCTCCCTTTATCATTATGTAGTGTCCTTCTTCATCTTACATCAGAGCCTTTGTTGGAAAATCTATTCTGTCTGATATAGGTATTGCTACCTCAGTTGTTTTTTTCATTTCTAGTTTCATTAAATATCTTTTTCCAATTTTTTAACTTTTAGTCTGTGTGTGTCTTTCATTCTGAGGTGGATCTCTTGTACATTACATATAGATGGGTGTTATTTTCTTCTCTTGAGCTACTCCATGTGCTTTGATTGGAGTATTGAAGCTATTTATCTTTAAGGTGATTTTTGATAGGTGTATATTTATTGCCATTTTATTCTTTAAAATTGTATTCCTCTTTTTTTTTCTTACTTTTTCTAAAAAAGCCCTTGTCACATTCCTTGTAATATAGGTTTTGTCATAATTAACATCTTTAGATTTTTCTTGTTGAAGAGCTTTTTATCTCCCCTTCAATTTTAAGTGATAATCTTGCTGGATAGAGTAGCCTTGGTTGTATGTCCATGCTATTCATCACTTTGAATGTTTCAAGCCAATTTTTTCTGGCCTAAAATGTTTCTTTTGAGAAATCAGATGAAAAGTCTTATGCAAGCAACCTTCTAGGTAACTGTCTTTCTCTTGCTACTTTAACCTTTGCCATTTTAATTATGATGTGTCTGGGTGTGGGCCCCTGTAGGTTCATCGAATTTGGGTCTCTATGCACTCCCTGGACTGGTATGTCATTTCCCTTCACTAGGTTAGGGACATTTTCAGTCATTTTTTATTTAAATAGTTTTCTGATTTCTTATTCTCTTCTCTTTCTGGAACCCTTTTGATGCAGATATTTTTATACTTCTTGTTGTTCCAAAGGTCCCTTAACTATCCTCACTATTTTTTTAAATGTGTTTTATTGATTATACTGTTACAGTTGTCCCAATTTCTTTTCCCTCTGCTCGCCTCCACCCAGTGACATCCCTCTCTCCAGTTGTCCTCCCCTTTTAGTCCATGTCCATTGGTTGTGTATATAGTTATTCTCAACCTCTTCCTTTGCACTCCATTCCCTCCTACTATGCTTCCTAATTCCTGTACCATCTCCCTCCCTTTCACCCTTCCCCCTCCCTGCTGACCTTCCCCCAATATCTTCCCCATACCTATAATTCTTTTTCCCACTCTTGTTACCTACTTAGTTTGCCTTTGTTTTGATCCCCTATCGTCTGTTGTTGGTTGTTGCGATCCTGTTTTCATTTTAATGTTCATAATTTTGATCCCCCTTCTTCTAAACCAGTCCCTTTAACATATCATATAATAGTGGTTTGAATCTAATGAACTCCTTCAGTTTTACTTTGTCCTGGAAGCACTTTCTCTGCCCTTCTATTCTGAATGACAGCTTCACTGGATAGAGTATTCATGGGTGTAGGTTTTTGATTTTCATCCCTTTGAATATTTCTTGCCAGTCCCTTCTTGCCTGCAGGGTCTCCTTTGAGAAATCAGCTGACAGTCTAATTGGGACCCCTTTGTACATAATTCTTTACTTCTCTCTTGCTGCTTTTAAGATTCTCTCTTTATCTTTAATTTTTGACAATTTGATTATAATGTGTCTTGGAGTGTTTCTCCCTGGGTCCAGTTTTTCTGGAACTCTCTGTGCTTCCTGGACCTGTAAGTCTATTTCCTTCCCCAAGTTCAGGAAGTTCTGCTTCATTATTTTTCCACATAATTTTTCAATTTCTAGTTCTTCTTCTTCGTCCTCTGGTAATCCTCTAATTCGAATGTTCATTTGCTTATAGCTGTGCCAGAGGTTTCTGAGACTCTCCTCGTATTTCTCACTTTTCATTTCCTCTTTCTGCACTGGTTGACTGTTTGTTCCTTCCCTATGTTCTGATTTGTTGATTTGATCTCTGGTTTTCATTTCCTCACCACTTGTCTCATATATTTTTCGTTCATTTCAGTATGACTAGCTTTCTTTCCTTCTCCATCTTGTTCCAAATCTTTTGTTAATTCTGTAAGCTGCCTTATGACTATAGCTCTGAAATGAGCCTCAGAAAGTTTTCCTATTTGCTCATCAGCTAGGTCCCTCATCTGCTGCCTGGTGAGCTGCATCACTGGTCTGCTTCATCCTGACATTTTTCTGTTTACCTTTGCTTTCTGGGAGGGCTGTAGTGAGCAGAGCCACATGCAATCGTCACTACCCGATGACCGGCAACCAGCGACCTATTTCACTGGTCTGTGGCGCTTTGTGTGGGGGCAGGGGTCCAAGATGGATTCCTGCTGTTACTCTCTGCTACCAGGAGTCTCTTCCTCCATCTCTACACCCTCTGGGCCTCTCCGTCCGAGGCAATAGAGGCTTGCTTCTTCCGCATTGGAATCGCGAGCTGACGGGTCTCGACTGCAGCCAGGATTGCTCCCGTGGTGTTCCTCACAGACCCACAGCTATCCCTTCTGCTAGCACAGACAGCACCGCCCAACTCTTTTGCTCCAGTCACCCTTCCTACCCGTCCAGACGAGCACTGCTGGTTTATAACTTCATACATTGGGCTTCCATGTAGTTTTATTTTCTGGAATTTCTAGTTATGTTTGGTTTTGAGGTAGTTGTATTCTTTCTTAGTTGTTGAGGGAGACAGAGTGTGTCAGTCTAAGCCTCCATCTTGGCCGGAAGTCTATCCTCACTTTTTTAAAGATTTTTTTTTCTTTCTGCTGCTCTGATTGGGTGTTCTCTGCTACCTTGTCTTCCAAATATTTGGCTCGGTCCTCTGCTTCATCTAACTTAGTCTTTATTCCTTCTAGTATATTCTTCACTTCAGATATTGTATTGTTCATTTCTGATTGGTTATTTTTTTATGGTTTCCATGTCCTTTTTCATGCTTACTATCTCTTTGTTTAAGTTCTCACTGATTTTATCTATTCTTCCCTTAAGTTCCTTGGGCATTATTATAATCACTGTTTTGAACTCTATAGATTGTTTGTCTCCATTTTACTTAAGTCTTTTTTCCTAAAGATTTACCTAGAGTACTTTAATTTAGGGCATCTTTCTTTTACTCCCATTTGGGCTACCTCTCTGTGTTTGTTTCTGCTACATCTTTCTAGCTTCGTAGGGTGACCTTATGTAGTAGGTGTCCTGTGTGGCTCAATGGTACAGTCTGCCTGATCGCTTGAGCTAGGTGCTGCAGGAATGTTCTTTGTGTGGGTTATGTGAGTCCCTTTGTTGTGGTTTTATCCTTCAAAAAAGTGGCAGCTACTTTCTCTCTGTTTCCCTCTCCTAGTTGGTATACAATATTATATTAGTCTCAGGTATATGTTAATTTTAGTGATTCTACATGTATCTGTCCAACAATGTCTATTTTATTGTAAATACACAATACTAATTCAGGCTGTTAGAACTTAAGGTAACAGTCATGGGAGTTGGGGGGGAGAACAGCAGTGACAGCATAGAACATAAAGGCACGTTCGAGCACGTGGCCAATGTGCTGAATGCTGCTTATATGCATATGTTGACTTTGTTTTAAAAATTTGCTGTGTATATTTAAAATTGAGGGAAACTGGGGGACTTTTCTGTAAATATATTTATATAAAATTGTAAAAAAAGAGATTCCCTTAATATATTTTAAAATGCCAAAAAATCATTAGATGTGGTGTTTTTTAAACAGTTCTCATAATGTTTCTTTGATACAGAAATAAAATAAATGCTCTTATGCAAGAAACAGCTATTAGTAAATTAACTAATTAAAAGTAATTGTTATAATTAAAAATTTTTACCTTTAAAATTTGCTTCTTTAAACTGATGGCTACTAAGCTAATGGCTCATACCCTTCAATGAAATTTTATTTCTCAAATTGTTCATTTTTACTTTCTCTTTTTTAATCTGTAATCAATATTTTTCAAGTAGTTTTAGTTCATCAAAATCAGTTTTTGTTTTTGTTTATAAAGTTTATTTCATTTTGGTAAGAACATTTACCCTTTACCTAAGTTACCAGCTTAACAGATTTTTAAATGTACAATACATTATGGCTGGCTATAGGTACACTATTGTACAACAGATCTCTAGAAAAAAATGTTGTAGCCACTATGAAAAACTGTATTGAGGTTCCTCAAAAACTTAAAAATATAACTACCATATGAAACAGCAATCCCACTTCTGGATATTTGTCCAAAAGTATTGAGATTAGGATCTAAAAGAGTTATAGGCACTGCCCTATCCATTGCAGCACTATTCATAATAACTAAGAAGAGAAAGGAACCTAAATGTCTGTGGACAGATAAATGGATGCAGAAAATGTAGTATACCCATACAATGAAATACTTTGCAGCTTTAAAAAAGAAGAGAACATGCCACACACGGATGAATCTTGAGGACATTTTGCTAACTGAAATATGCTGATCACAGAAAGACAAGTACTGCCCAATTCCACTTATATTAGGTATCTAAAAGAATCAAACTCATGGAATCAAACAGTGGAATGGTGGGGTCAGAGGCTGGAGAAAGACAGTGTGAGGACAACAGATTCTGTCAAGGCTCCCTCGCCCTGGATGCCCAGGTGTGTGTGGGCTGCATAGAGATAATAATTAAATTCGCATATGCAGCACACTCGCAGTTATGTAAGCGTTGATGTCATATTTTGACTAGTAGCTGGCTTCATCTATGCAAAATACATAAGGGGCAGGAACCCCCATGGGAGTGTTCGAGTGGTGCAGTGAGCAAAAATTGGGTGCGACAAATGGTAGAGTGCACGTGAATACTGTAATGTCTGCAATAAAGGAACTGTCAGAAACTCCAACCTTGCCTCACATATTCTTCCAATTGCTGGATGAAAAGAATCCGCATTGGTTTCCACAACAGACAGACATGGAAAGTTACTAAAAACACCATAGTTTTTATTTTTTATCTTAGTATAGATTTTTTATCTATAACTAGTACAAGAATGAATCAATTTGTCCCTATTACTCTCCTTTTAGAAACAATTTATTATTTGGCTTCATTATTTTATCAGTAAATTAAAAAATAAATAAAATTCTAGTCCCACTCCTGTGCTTGTGTTATTTCAATGCGAAATGAATCCATGTTATTAATTTTAACATGTTCACTTTGGCACTTAACATGATATTACAAACTTAGACTAGCACTTGTGAAGTGAATGCTATTAACAAATTGTTACAGAACCCCATGGGCTATCCAGTTATGAGGGACCTGATTGCCCACCGCCAGAAGCAAAACTCTCAACACCAGAGTTTGGTGAAAAGAAAAAGGATTGTTTATTTAAAGATTATGCAGATTTAGGCCTGTGGAGTTCCCAGCTTCCTTGCAAAGAAAGCATGGGTCTCTCCTCTGCCTCTCTGCAATACCATGTGATTCTCTTTCTCTCCCTTTCTCTTTGTAAACCACCTAAATCTCCTCCTTTGCCAGCCACATGGAACTCTCTTCTCTTCTCCTCTCCTTTTTTCTTCTTCTCCCCAGTGTCTGCCGCCCTCTCCTTAAATCCCTGACTGTGGCCTGTTACTCAATAGGCATGGTAACTGGTTCTGACCATTCACAGAACCTTCTACAGGCCTTGATTATTCACTGCTCATTATTCCTTGGAGTTGTGGAAGAACTTCAGCCATTTACATAATTAAAACCTTAGCTACCAGCCATAGATATGCAAAGGTATCTTGAAAAATGTTTTCCTTCCCCCATCCTCCAAACCACAGGCTCTTGGGTTTTCTGGGGGACCCTACTCTGTAACAAAATGACTCTTTGCATAACCACTAACATATAATTGAGAATATAATTTTACCTATAAAAACTGATTTTTGCAACTTGTCATAGTTTTAAAACTATACAGGATAATTATATAATCTCTTTCCAATGAAAAGGAAATTGTAACAATGAAGGAATGAGTTCACTTTGAAAGTCATAATCAAGTAAGATGTAGTTCATTATAAGAAAATCTATTTAGTTTTTCTTATGGCCTAATGTAAATAGTATGAATCACTCTAACAGCAAAAGACATGACAAAAAATACATTAAATATATGAGAATAGGCTATACTATAGTATTGTATGTTTTATATGTTAAATTTTTTGTTTGCTTTTCTTTTAATTTTGTTTTAGTGCCTCTTCTTAGATTTTAGAAAACATTTTCAATAGCAGAAAACTGTAATAACAGAATCTTTAGTAGAAATCTCCCCAGTATATAATGACATGAAAATTACTCTTATTTTGTGATTTTTGCTAGAGAGATTAAGTTTGTTCAAATTTTCTTCAACCTATGACAGATGATGAAAATGGTAAGCAAAAGATTTTTGAGTAACTGTTGTAGCCTACACTGTTTAAATAAATGAACAAACAGATTGATAGTTATATAATTCAATTATATCCGTCCTGTTACAGAACGAGGTTGTCCGGGGATCCCCAGAGCCTGCAGGCTGGGGAATGGGGAAAAGGAAGCAGCTTTCAGGATGCCTTCACATGCCTGTGGCTGGTGGCTGGTATCTTTGTTACACAAATGGCTTTGATGCATCCAAGGCCCCAAGGAGATGGGAGGGGTCTTGGACTGTGGGATGGTGTGGAAAGAGCATACAGAGCCTGCGTGAGGTTCTGTGTATGATCAGAACTGGGTACCATGCTCACTGCATCACAGGATGCAGTCAGGGATTTAAAAATAAGCGGCAGATATTTTAACTGGACACACCATGTGGCTTTGAAAAGAGGGAATACTTTTGTGGTTTTGGAAAGGAAGGAAATCCACGCGGTTCTGGATTAAAAGCTGGCAGACACCACAACACAGAAAGGTCTCCCCAATCAGAATCGAATGATTGGCAGCTACCGGTAAAGCTGAACTGTGTCTAGGAAGTAGGAAAACAGTATCTCCAACTTTTCTAAAACTAGCCTGGTTTGGTAGGGGGAGGAAGAGATATGTGTTTGTGGGTGTTTTAAGGAACAAACTTAACGGCAGAAATCTGCCAATAATCTAAATCTATATAACTATTAAATAAACAATTCTTTTTCTTTTCACTAAACTCTGGTATTGAGAGTTATAATTCTGGTGGTGGGCAATCAGGCCCCTAACAAAACAGCCTGTGGGTTCTGTTTCAATCGGAGCAGCCCATGGGTTCTGTTACAGTTCTAACTAAAAAACAAGTCTTGTAACATATAACTAAGTTTCACTAAGTATTTTTTATAAGAGATCATGGAACAAAATTAATCTTAGAGGCTTGTCTTTCTATACTACATTTCAGTACCTCTGTTCCTCTCTCTATATAGAAAACGTGAATAGAGTCCTGAGTAACTAAGCACATTATGTGAAAACATTTATATACTAAAAATGCATTTTTCTTCCAGCTTTTAAATTACTTCTAATGCTAAATTACTGGGAGGCAAAGCAAATAATATATTCATTTGTAAAGCTCCTTGACATAACGGAAAACTAGTATTAAAATTATATCCAAGCAGAACAAGACAGGTCACTGGAGTCTAGTGAGCATTTTGATGCAAATAGCAAGAAAAACACTTTCTGTAGTAACGAAAGAAGCAATAAACTTGAGCTAAGAATGACTGTCTATGATAATCCTATGTCCACATTGCTTCTATCTCCTCTTAGATGGTGTCCAAACTCATTAGAAAGGTAATTGCAAATGTCAATTCAAATACTGGAGAACAGAAATTGCCTTTTTCCCCCTTGCCTTCCTAATCCATTCACGGGTAATCTCTTAACTACATCTGCTTATGATAAGGAAAAAAAAAAAACAACATGCAAACCTTGGATCCCTTGCAACCACCGGGCTATTCACTGCTAGAATGAAACATGATCTATGATATTCAAAGTGAATTTAATTTTTTAAGTCCCTCTAATTCTTTGGGAGTTAGGGTATATTAATGTTAAAACTCTGTTAGAAAATGGTTATTTTTCTATCTGGGAATGTTACCAAACAGCAAGTTAGGGTCCTGCTGCCTGTCACCACCCTCCTTTCCAGAGGCAAAGGTTTGGTGATAAAGGAAAGGAGTGTTTATTCAAAAGCAGTCACTTAAGCCAATCAAGTCACAGCTTTAATCACTTAAGCCTAGCAATTAAACCTAAACTCTAACAGAAGAATTCTCCTGTCATTCCCCTGTTTCTGTACGGTTAGTTTACAAACTAGAACAACATAATATACAAAAGCTGCACAAGTTTGGAAGAATGGGAGGTTTCTAGCTAGAGCCTATTCCCTCTAGAACACCCAAAGAACAAACCTGCCACCCTCTGCCAGGCCAGCCCGATCCTAGGCTGTGCCCAGAGTTCCTTCCCACACAAATACTGTCAGTTGGGAAATGCACGCAGCTGTCATTTGATCATCCAGGAATCCTCAAGGAAGAGAACAAGCCTGTGAGCTTGAAAACAAGCCCAAGAGCCCAAGCCAGAGCCCTAACCAGAGCCAGAGTCTGAGTCTGAGAGACAACCATTTCAGCAACCAGAAAAGCCTGTGAGCCAAAGAGCCAGCTCTCTTTTTATTTCCAACTGGCGCTGGAGGCATTCAGCTTTTTAGCCAACCCCACTCCTTAGACTGCCTCCCATTGCCTCAGCAAACTCCTCCTGCGGCCTCTCCTACTTTTCCCCAGTGATCTTAATCAGATCTCTCTGTATCAGGAAGACAAATCAATACAAGTCATTTTGAAGAGGCTTGGCATTCACATACTTAATCTTTTAACATGATCCATTGCAAAAATTTATTTCTACTTTAGAGGTAAGAGTGTATTCCTCATGGATATGTGAGTATCTTAACTGTCTCCATCGTGAAAACTGTAGGTTTATTATTAATTTTCTAGTTATCTAATTATCATCATTATCCTACTAAATTATTTTTAAAGGGGGTAGAGTAGGTGATCTTTAAATCACATTGAACTAATATGTAATCTAACATAAAGGTGGTTCCTTAGCACAAATGAAAAATCACTAATGGGATAAGCAATGACTTTGAAGTTACAGAGTTCTAGCTAACACTTTCTGTGTGACAGCTCATCATATTTCAAATGGAAATAAAATACCAGCAACACAGTATTTTTTTCAAGTTAAATAAGGCATTTCCAACAATGTCAGATATATAGTGATTTCCCATTAAACTATATATATATATATATATATATGCATATATACATTTTTACAATCTTGTAGCCCTTTCTCAATCTTATTTCATATTTCAAGTTTTTGTTTTTTTCACCCCAGAGGACCATTTATATTTAGTTCTCTGTAACAATTCAAACCATTTTTTAGGACTTTCTCCAATGTCACTGTCCACAGTCAAAAGGATTCTTGTCTTTACATGTGTTTCACAGGTTATGATAAAGTATAATAGAAGAAAAAGTGCTTATTTTCCCCATTAGATTACAAGTTCTGATGGGCATCTTTTAAGTAATTATCCCTTAAAACAACTAAATATAGATTATTTAGTATAGCAACATATTATATAACAAAGTTTAAATTAATTGAAATTTGACATAGCTATGAATACAAACTTTAAAGCATTAAGTCATTAATCACTTTAACTTAATTTAGAATAATGTAGTTACAATATATTATGTATTTGCCTTTTCACAGAGAACTCAAAAATGGTTTTCAGATTTCAAGACTATTATAACTTACCTTTAATTACGAAATATGTGTATTTTGTCTTGTTTTTGTTTCTTATTGACCCACGATTATATCAAATAGCAGAGGATGAACCAATTTGCTAAGCACATGTTTCAGTCATCTTTTAATCCCAAATGCTATTGTTTTGCTTTCCAAAAACAAGACTGTTTTCAGAAGATTCCTGACTCTAATACATTCTTATTTATAAGGCTTCAATAGGAGATAAAATATATACTTGCAGATTCTTGTGATATTTACAAATAGTAGTGCTATCTTGAAATACTTGGATTATTATTGTCAATTTGAGCCCTAATGTATTCAATAGAAGATAATTTACAAGTATTGATAAACTGTATGAAGCCTATTTTTATATAGTATTACTGAAGCTTTGACAACACTGTTGTAAATAATTTAAAATATAATCAATAATTTTCAATACCTTGTGGAATTATAGAGCAATACTTATCAATGTCATGTCTATAACTTCTATTGTTCTTTTGGTGGATTTTTTTTCTCGTTTAAGTATATTTTAGCCTGTTGTAGGTGAGAAATGTGGTATTCAAAACCCATATCCACTTGCATTGGTGATTCTTAGAAAAATAGAGACATGTAATACGCTTATATGTGTATGTCACGCATGGCTTTCCACATCTAATTTCCCCGCCCATGAAAGATAGAGTATTCTATACTACACATTTGTAGCAATAAAAAAATAAAAGATATTTCTCATAGTATTTGTAGACTATTTTACAAAAAGCCTACCCCTATGAAATGTTTATTCAGTCAGAAACATTAAATGAAAGTTCATTTTAATATACATCAAAGTAAATTCTAAAAAATTATATGTTATAAATTCAATAACCGTGTACATGATTTTTAACATAATTCATAGGCTACTCTTTTATGTTTGGTCTTCTTATGATTATCACAGGTAATCAGCAATTTATTGAATCCATCAAAAATCACATTTCTTATATAACAAAACATTAGAAACTTGCAGGTAGTATTATATGGTACTTTTTTGGGTAGCATATGATCCTAACCAAAATTATAATTATCTAGATTTCAATATTAGGAGTATCCAAGGTTATATGTTTTAATTCATAGGAGACATGTCTCCTGTAACTTGTGCCTACATCCAGGAGTATAGGGAATATTCATCACTTTCAATATGAACACATAATGAGTACATGAATTCAGAAAGAAAGTCTGTACTAATAAGTCTTTGAAAACTTGTGACCTACTGTGCCTTACCATGGCCTTTCCTGAAGCTTACCATCTTCTGCAAAAATACAATCTGTTTTTTTAGCCATCCTCATATGAGTTAATATTATCATAATCTCGACCAGAGTTTTATACAAGTATCTATACCATCTCTGTCCAATATAGTACTTGCCATGCCTGTGAGTACAGAAATGTTCTACATATGCTCTTTTTTATAATGATGGTCACTAGTCATATGTTTGTTAAGCACTTCAGAAGTGGCAGACATGACTGAGGAACCAAATTGTTCTATTTTACTTAATTTAATAACCATATTTAAATAATTATATGTGGTATGTTGATACTATATTAAAGAACTTAGAACAATACTTCTTAAAGGATTCTTCCTAATATCAAACACAACATTCTAGAAAAAATGTAAACAGTGATTTTTCAAGACGCATATTTATATTGCAGTGTTAAAAGTTAATTCTCTGTGCACAAGCACTGAGGAGTTTGGCATGCAGGGTACTCATCGGGGATTAACACCTGTACAAGTAAATGGATATAAGTGGGATTGATTATAGAAGCCACCATGTGATCCAGGCCTGAGAAGTCTTCAACCCAATTACTAAGGAGTAAACATTTTCCAAGTTTATCAAAATGAAAATTAGTAGGCTTCAATATAATATCTGATAACAGGTTAATCTTTAAAATATATAAAGAACTATTATTAATCAATGGTAAAACAAACAAAAAACAATTAAATATAGACTAAAAGACATATCTCCAAAAAAGACACACAATATACAGCTATATGAAAAATGAATGTTCAATGGCACTAATCATCAGGATAGTACAAGTTAAAATCACAATGAGATACTGCCTCCCAGCTCCCACCTGTCAAGATGGATATTTTCAAACAAAACAAAACAAAAGAATACAAGAAAACAAGTGTTGACAAGGAAGTGGAGATTATGGAACCCTTGTACACTGTTGATGGGAATACAAAACGGTGCATCCTCTGTGGAAAATAGTATGGGGGCTTCAAAACATTAAAAATAGAACTACCATATGATTGATCAATTCCACTTCTACATATTAATCCAAAACAATTTAAATCAGAATCTCAACAAGATATCAGCATGCTAGTGTTGAGTGCAGCACTATTCACAATAGCCATGATGTGGAAGGAACCTAAATGTTCGCTGACAAATAAATGAGTAAAAAGTAATATAAGAATTTATATATATAGATGCATATCGTCGTCGGCAGCCGTCCGTCTCGAGAGACGATGGTGTAGCTTCTTAAGAGTCTATCTGCACCGCCGAGAATGGCTGCGCAGTCTGACTCGGGAGTGACACGGTATCTGTCTCCTCCCGTGTTGAATCGACATCTTGCGATGACGCTGGAGTGTCCTCTCCAGTGAAGCTGAAGCTACAGAGCCTGGGTAGGGTGATATGGAGGGTCTGCTGTTGCCCATGCAGCAGACCTCCCCTCTCTTCGCAGCTGAAGGGTCCAAGGGAAAGACGGAGTCAATACAGCTTGGCTTCAGGTGCGCCGCAGGAGTTGCCGGTGTTGACTACAACGTCAAACCGCCTTAGGGACTCCGGCTCCGGATTTTCTGTCGGGGTTTACTCCCTTAGCCTTTCCCCTGAAGAGGTATGCCGCAAGGCAGCGGAGGTTTTTTGGAGTCAGAGTTTTCCTTCTCTGATGTGCCCTGACTGGAAGATCGAACCAGCGACACTTAGCTCGCAGGCCGACGCTCAATCCACTGAGCCAAACCAGCCAGGGCCATAGATGCATATATATATATATATATATATATATATATATATATATATATACACACACACACACATATATATATATATTTAATCTACCTTACAAAATGAAGGTAATTCTGCAATATGACACACATGGATGACTCTTGACGATATTATCACAAGTGAAATATGCTAATGATAGACAAGTACTGCATGATTTCATTTATATGAAGTATCAGAAACAGTCAAATTCTAAGAATCAAAGAGGGGACTAGTGGTTGCTATAAGTGTAAAATAGCTAATCAATGGAGATAAAGTTTCAGTCGAGCAAGATGAATAAGCTTTAGAATTATACTATACAACATTGTACCTACAGTAAACAATCATATTTTACATTAAAAAAAACTGAGTATGGATGCCTTGTTAATTGTTCATTCAAAAATAAAATAACAAAAAAAAGTTAATAGGAACAAATATCAAATACAAATATTGAATACAAAAATGATAAAGGCACATGTGAAACAGGGAGGTACAAAAATATAAAACACAAAGTCAGAACCATACTGTTGTGCCCCTAAAACAACCTTTTTGTCATCTGTTATGTTAGGAAAGCTTATTTTTACCTCTTTTGTGACTACGATAGTGGGTGACTGATGCTTAAAATGTTAAGTCCTTTTCCTTTTAAATTTTGAACCTTAACTATTGAGTTGGCCAAAAAGTCCATTTAGTTTTTTCTGTAAAATTAAAGACACGTTTTTAATTTTCACCAATAATATTATTGATTTGGACATTTTTAGTATGTCTGTTTCCTGCGTGGAATAATATCAATTGTTCTCAATTAATTACTCAACTTCATTACTATCAACTTCAACTGGTCTACCCAACCATAGAGCTCATCCAAGAAAAATCTCCTGTGTGAAATTTCACAAACTACTTTTGATGCACTTGACCAGTCACAGCAGCTTCTCAAAAACATCGCATGAACCTCTTTTTTTGCATTTCATTTGCATTTTTACCTTTCTTGAAATAATAAAGCATATTATGCCAAAAATATTGTGCATTTTCTTCCATCTTCAAAATAAAATGGTTATACAAAAATTCATCAATTTTGATAAGGTTTTTGAAAATGCATGCTCACATGACAACTGTCACACTATAATCATACAAAATTGTTCTGAATAAAGTTAAAGTCAACTAAGTGCTCCTAGAGCCATCTTGCAGGAAAAACCAAATGAACTTTTTGGCCAACCCAATATTTTGGGGATATTATATCCTTCAGTGGCCAAAGATATTAGCTATGAATCATGACAAAAATTAACTTGAAATGAATTAAAAACTTAAACATAGCAACAGAAACTGTAAAACATATATAAGAAAACATAGGGTAGCAAGATGGCAGCGGAGTATTGGGCACACCTTCCCAAAACCAAAATGAAAATAAAATTAAAGAGGAGAATAATCACTTGAAATAAACTGAAGGATACCCCAAAAAGAGACTTTTAACCAAGGACAGGGTAAAACCCACTATGATACCGATAGATAGGATGAGGTCTTTAAAGGGTCCATCACCGTTCACACAGGTGGCGGGCTCAGGCTGAGGCAGTGACTTGACTACAGAAGCTTCTCCTTGAAAGGAGAGAAGCCAGGGCCGCAGACCGGGCTCCAAGAACAGAGCGGCAGGGCCAGGATCAGCTGGTCGGGTAGCCAGTGGTGAAAGACCATGAAGTTTTTCTCTGCTGGGGAGAGATGAGCGCCACTGGAACAAAGCCACTTTTTTTTTTCCCCTTGGGTTTTAAAGGGGCCAAAGCACAGGTTCTGAGTTTGCAACCACTCACCTTGGGCAGTGTGGACTGGAGTTGAATGTAGGAGTCTGGAATGGGAGGCACTGGGGAGAAACACAGGGAAGCAGGTGTAGGATATGCTGAGCCAGGATATATCTGGATTCTGTGGCAGCCATCATTCTTGAAAAGAGCAAGCCCCTCCCTGGGGATACCGCTCACCCCACCCTCTGGAATCCTGCTGGTCTAACCCTCTGAATTCCTGTTCATCCCACCCTGCATCTCTTTTTTTTTTTTTTCTGTTTTGTTCTTTTTTTTGTTTGTTTAGTCTTTTTTATTTTTTTTCCTTTTCTTTCTTTTCACCCATTCCCTGAAGAGACAGCAACTATGCAGACTCAGAGGGTATCAGAGACAGGTTGAAAGGCATAGTCATTCCATGGACCTTCCAGGAAGTAAACTGGGGCTTCCCCTTCATGAGGCAGCCATAGAAACACACTTCCAGTTCCAGCAGACCCAAAATCTGGGCTCTAGAGACCACACCCATTAACTTACTAGGAGCCCTGGCTTGCTGAGTACAGGAAAATAACCTCAGACACACTCAGACTAGTGACTTGAGAGCATGGGCACACATCCACCATCTTCCCTGAAGTCTGAAAGGCACCTGTCATGGGAGGTCCGAGAGTCCCACCCACCACAACTGCACCAGAAGCCCATTCAGAAACAGCTGGGTCTGTGACCTGTCTGAGACTGACAGCAGGCTGACAGGCAGAGACAGACTGCGGTGGAACCTGCGGTTACTTATGACATTTGCTGAAATAATCCTGGGTCCACTACTGATAAAATCCAGCTTTGAAGAACAGCTTGGAACATCCTGGGTGCAGCCAAATCCACAGGAATCATCCGCATTCTGTTTGCAGATTTGAACAAGCTGCGGAGAGCTAGATATGGACAGCACCTGACACTGGCTCACACCAGCCTCAGAAAACATCAGAGACATAGTCGAAGAGAGAACCCAGCAAGCAAGCACTAAATTTTGCTGAGAAAAAAATCTACTCTATTCTTTTTTATTATTTTTTTCATAGCCTTTTTATTATTTTTACTCTTTTTCCTTTTTCTTCTATTTTTATTGGTCTATTTTTCTTTCATATCTCCTATTTTACTATTATCTTTGATTACCCCATTGTTCTCTTCTTCTTTGCTTTTCTTATTTTTGTTATTCTTTCTATTTGTCCCTTTTCCCTATTATCCTCTTTCAATTCATTATTGGTATTTGTCCTCTTCCCTTTCTCCTCCCATAATTGCTTTTCTGTCCTTTCGTCTTATTCTTTTCTTTTTTTCCCTTTTTCCTAATATTCCATTTCTCTTTCCATTTGCATTATTCTTTGATTCTTTGCCATTGACATTGCTGTTGTTGGTGGTTGGGTTGCTTGTTTTGGATTCAGTTTTTGTGTTGTTATGCTTTGCTATGTCAGCACCTGTAAAATAGTGTACAAGATGTGGTGGGGATTGAGCCTCTCAGTCAGCCAGTCAGAGGGGATATCCCACCAACAAGCAGGCCTTTAACATTCTGGAGTCATATACAACAGGAGAGCTCTCATAACACAAAAAGGGCATTCCTAGAGCATCCAGATCAGGAGATTGAAGAGTCTTTACCACTGGGTCCCACAGGACTCCTACCACACAAGGCCACCCCACAAGACAGGGAGTCAAAAAAATCTATCTATACATAGAAATAAACAAAAATGATAGCTAAAATAATGAGACAAAGAAACAACCCCCAAACAAAACAAAAGGAGGAATTCCCAGAAAAAAAAGAGCTAAATGAAATTGAAGCAAGCAAATTATCAGACATAGAGTTCAAAGTAATCATTATAAGGATGCTCAAGGAACTTAATGATAACTACATCAGTATGAAAAAAGATACAGAAACTATGAATTAGAAGCAGTCGAAGTGAAGAATACAGTATCTGAAATGAAGAATTCACTAGAAGGAATTAAAAGCAGGCTAAATGAAGTAAAGGATTGAATCTTTGATTTGTAGGACAAGGTAGAAAATTAAAAAACAGAACAACAAAATGAAAAAAAGATTTAAAAAGAATGAGGATAGTCAAAGAGAGCTTTGAGATAACATGAAACATAACATTAGTCACATTATAAGGTTACCAGAAGGAGAGGAAAGGGAACAAGGGATAGAAATCCAGTTTGAATAAATAATGACAGAAAACTTCCCTAACTTGGTGAGGGAGAGAGCCATGCAAATTCAGAAGCAGAGAGAGTTCCAATCAAGGTGAACATAAGAGACCCACACCAAACTACATCACAATTAAAATTACAACATTTAAAGACAAAGAGAGAATGTCAAGAAAGCCAGAGGGAAACAGTTAGTTACTTACAGGGTAGCTCTGATAAGTCTGCCAGCTGATTTCCCAAAAGAAATGCTACAGGCCAGAAAGATTGGCATAAAATATTCCAAGTAATGAAAAGCAAGGACATGCAACCAAGACTATTCTATCAGCAAGGGTCTCATTTAAAATGGAAGGTGAAATAAAGTGATTCCCAGACACACACACATACACACACAAAATAATAATAATAATAAAGGAGTATATTCCCATGAAACAAGTATTATGAGAAAGGCTAAAAGGATTGCTTTAAGAAGAAGAGGAAATCAAGAGAGGTACAAAGGAAAAAATGACAGTGAATAAGTACCTATCAATGATAACCTTAAGTGTAAATGTATTAAATGATCCAATTAAAAGATATAGGGTGGCTGATTGGATAAGAAAATATGACAAATATATATGCTGTCTATAGAGACCCTCCTCAAAATTAAAGATGTACACAGGCTGAAGATGAAGGAATGGAAAAAAAATATTTCATGCAAGTGGAGGCAAAAGAAAAGCTGGGGTAGCAATAGTTCTATCTGACAAAATAGACTTTCAATCAAAAACCATAACAAGAGGAGTGAAGGTCAGTACATAATACATAAGAGGTCATTCCAACAAGAAGATATAACCCTGGTAAACATATATGCACTCAATATAAGAGCACCCGAATATATAAAGAAAATTTTGGAGGACTTTGAGGAAGAGATAAATAGCAATATAAGTGACTTGTAGGTGATTGTAGGTGATTTTAACACCCCATTGTCAACAATGGACAGATCTTCCAGACAAAAAAATCAACAAGGATATAGTGGCATTAAATGACACACTGCATCAAAGTAATTTAAATGATGTTTATAGAATATTTTATCCCAAAGAAGTAGAATATGCATTCCTATCAAATGTACATAGATTATTCTCAAAGATAGGCCACATAGTAGGACACAAGTTAAGCCTTAACAAATTCAAGAAAATTAAAGTCATATCAAACATATTCTCAAATTACAATGGCTTTAAACTGGAAATCAACAGCAAGAAAAATACTCAAAAACATTCAAATACATGGAGACTAAATAATATGTTATTAAATAATGAATGGGTCAACAATAAGATCAAGGAAAGAATCAAAAAGTACCTGGAAACAAATGAAAACAAACACACAACAACCCAAAACCTGTAGGACACAGCAAAAGCAGTCCTGAAAGGGAAGTTCATAGCATACAGGCCCACCTAAAAGAGAGAAGAATCTAAAATAACCAACCTAACCCTATACATTAAAGAACTAGAAATACAAGAAAAAAACAATGTCCAACATGAGTAGAAGGAAGGAAATAAGATCAGAGCAGGAATAAATGACATAGAGACAAAACATTCAAATGATCAATGAATCTAAGAGTTTGTTCTTTGAAAAGATAAACAAAATTGATAAACCTTTAACCATACTCATCAAGAAAAAAAGAGAGAAGATCAAAATAAATAAAATTATAAATGAAAGAGAATAAGTAATAACAGATACCACAGAAATGCAAAGGATTGTAAGAACTTTCTATGAACAATGATATGCCAATAAATTGGACAATTTGGGCAAAATGGATAAATTTCTAGAAATATACAGTCTTCCAAAACTGAATCAAGAAGAACCAGTGAAACTATTTTAACAGTATAATCAATAAAATATACTTAAAAAAAAAAAGATGAACCAGAAATGCTTAATAGACCAAAACAACTAATGAAATTGAAGCAGTAATTAAAAAACAAATTGTGGCACACAAAAGCCCTAGCCCAAACGACTTCACAGGCAAATTTTACCAGTCATTCAAAAAGGAACTGACACCTATCCTTCTCAAACTATGCCAGAAAAATCTAGATGAAGGTAAACTTCCAAACTTCTTTTATGAAAGCAGTATTATCCTAATTCCAAAACCAAGTGAAGACACAACAGAGGAGGAAAATTACAGGCCAATATCTCTGATGAACATGGATGCAAAATTCTCAACAAAACATTAGCAAACTAGATCCAGTAATACATTAAAAAGATCATACAAAATAAATAAGTGGGATTCATTCCAGGAATGTAAGGATGGTACACTATTGACAAATCAATAAATGTGATACATCACATAAACAAAATGAAAGAAAAACAATTACATTATCAATCAATAAATGCATAAAAAGCATTTCATTTCAGCACCCATTTATAATAAAAGTACTCACAACAGTAGGAATAAAGGGAGCATACCTCAACATAATAAAGGCCGTATATGAAAAATTGCCAATATTATACTCAGTGGGCAAAAACTAAAATCATTTACCTTAAGATCAGAAACAAGATAGAGGTGCCTGCTTTCAGTACTCTTATTTAATATAGTAATGGATATCCTAGCCACAACTATCACACAATAAAATAAAATAAAATGCACCCAAACTGGAAAAGAGGAAATAAAACTGTCATTATTTGCAGAAGACAGGATATTATACATAGAAAACCCTATAGGCTCCAAGAAAAACTACTCAACCTAATATATGAGTTCAGCAAAGTGGCAGGATACAAGGTTAATATTCAGAAATTGATTACATTTTCATACACCAATAATGAACTATCAGAAAGAGAAACTAGGAAACAATCACATTTACTATTGCAACTACAACAAAAGAAAATTTAAAGTACCTAGGAATAAATTTAATCAAGGAAATAAATGATCTGTATTCAGAAAAACTATAGGAACCTGAAGAAAGAAATTGAGGAAGATACAAATAAGTGTAAGCATATACCATGTTAACGCATTAGAAGAATTAACATAATTAAAATGTCCATACTACCCAAAGCAATCTATATATTCAAAAACATTTCTATGAAAATACCAATGACATATTTCACAGATCTAGGACAAATATTCCAAAAAATTTATATGGAAACTAAAAAGAGACTGAATAGCCACAGCAACCTTGAGGAAGAAGAACACAGTAGGAGGAATCACAATACCTGATATCAAACTATACTGCAAGACCACTGTAATCAAAATAGTCTGTTACTGGCATAAGAACAGGCACACAGAAGAATGGAACAGAATAGAGAATCCAAAGATAAGCCCATGTCTTAATGGTCAATTAATATTTGACAAAGGAGGCCGGAGCATACAATGGAGTAAAGATAGCCTCTTCAATAAATGGTGTTGGTAGAATTAGACTGGTATATACAAAAAGAAATGAAACTAAACCACCACCTTACACCATATACCAGAATAATCTCAAAAGGGATAAAAGACTTAAATATTTAAGTTGCAATACCATAAAAGTCCTAGGAAAAAAACATAGGCAGTAAAGTTTCTGATACCTCACATAAAATATTTTTGATAATATTTCACCTAGGGCAAGGGAAATAAAAAAATAAAGGAAAGGAAATACATCAAATTAAAAAAAACTTCTGCATAACTAAATAAGCCATCATCAAAATGGGACAGGAACCCACTGTATGGGAGAACATATTTGCCAGTGATATATCAGACAAGGGCTTAATCTCCAATATATTATAAATGAAGAAATTATACAACTCAACACCAAGAAGACAGACAATTCAATTTAAAAGTGGGCAAAGGACCTGAACAAACACCTCTCCAAGGAGGACATACAGAGGATTCATAGGCATATGAAAGGATGCTCAACATCACTAGTCATCAGAGAGATGCAAATTAAAACCACAATGAGATATATCCTCAGACTTTACAACATAGCTGTCATTAATAAGTCAATAAAAAACAAGTGCTGGTGAGGATGTGGAGAAACCAGAACCCTGCTGTACTGTTGGTATGAATGCAGACTGGTGCAGCCACTGTGGAAAACAGTATGA
Organism: Furipterus horrens; assembly: GCF_987537825.1. Classification (NCBI taxonomy): domain Eukaryota; kingdom Metazoa; phylum Chordata; class Mammalia; order Chiroptera; family Furipteridae; genus Furipterus; species Furipterus horrens. The sequence goes on along the minus strand of NW_028327174.1, from coordinate 126,702,248 downwards.
AATATCCACAAACATTAAAAATGTAGATGAGTGGATCAAAAAACTGTGGTACATTTACACAATGGAATACTATGTAGCAGAAAGAAAGAAGGAACTCCTGCCATTTGCGACAACATGGATGGAACTAGAGAGAATTATACCTCGTGAAAAAAGCCAGGCAAAGAAAGCAAAATACCATATGATATCACTTAATGCAGGAAACTAAAGAACAACACAAACAAATGAACTAAATAGGACAAAGAGCAGAATAGCAGTCAATAGTGGGGAGAGGGGAGGGAGTGAAAGGGGATAAGTAAGGGAAGGGTTTAGTCAAGGAACGTGTATAAATGACTCATGGACATGGACAACGGGGAGGGATATGATTGTGGGAGAAGGGATGGGCTGGGTTGGGGGGAGCAATGGGGGAAAAATGGGACAACTGTAATTGAAAAACCAAAAAAAGAAAAGAAAAGAAAAAAAAAAGGAACTGCCTTTAATCTAGAAATTCATGGCTGGGAAAATACCCCAAAATCTTGAAACACCAATTCAAAAGAATGTATGCACCCCATGTTCATAGCAGCACTATTTATAATAGACAAGATTTGGAAGGAGCCTAAGTGCCCAAGGGTAGATAACTGGATTAAAAAACTTTGGAACATTTACACAATCCAATACTATGCAGTAGAAAAATAGAAGGAATTCCTGCATTTTGTGATCGCATGGGTGGAACTGGGGATTATTATGCTAAGTGCAATAAACTAGTTGGTGAAAGATAAATACCATATACTCTCACTTACAATAGGAATCTAATGAACATAATAAACTAATGAGCAGAATAGAACCAGGGGCATAGAATCATGGAACAGACTGACAGCTGTAAGAGGGAAAGGGGGAGGTGGAGCCTGACTGAAAGAAGGTGAAGGGATTAGTCAACAAACATATGTAAAGGACCCATGGACATGAACAATGATGTGGGAACTGGCTATGGAAGTGGGGAGTGGGCTTGGTGGAGTGGGAAAGGGGAGAAAAACAGATAGCTGTGATAGCATAAACAATAAATACTTAAAAAAGAAAACAAGGAAACTCCTTCACATGATTTTGGGTATCAATTTCTTGGTTATGGCACCAAAATACAAGAAATAAAGCAAAATGAAATATGTGGGACTATATCAAATTTAAAAGCTTCTGTGAAGCAAAATACAATCAACACAATTAAAAGGCAACCTGCAGAATGAAGAAAATATTTGAAAATTATATGTCTAATAGTGGTAATATCCAAAATACATAAAGAACTGAGAAGACTTAATAGCAAAGAAACAAAAGATTAAAAAATGGGCAGATAAACTAGAGACATTTTTCCAAGGAAGACATACAAATGGCCAATATTCACATGAAGATATAGTCAACATCACTAATCTCCAGGAAAATGAAAATCAACACCACTATGAGATATCACCTCATAAAAGTTAAAATAGCTACCACACACACACACACACAAATAAAATACATAGAGAAGAGATAGCAAGAATCTGGAGAAAACAGAAGTTTTGTGTCCTCTTGCTGGATATGTTAAATTGGTGCAGTCAGTATGGAAAACAAAATGGAAGTTTCTCAAAAAATTAGAAATAGAACTATGATGTAATGCAGAAGTCCTTCTTCTGGGTACATATCCCCCCCCCCCAAAAAAAAACAAAACACTATCTCAAAGAGCTATCGTACCCCTTTGTTCATTGAAGTATTATTCACAATAGTTAAGATATGGAAATGATGAAGTGTTCATCTACAAATGAATGGGTAAAGATGTGCTATAATATATACAATGCAATATTACTCATCCATGTGAAAATGGAAATCCTGCCATTTACAACAACATGAATGACCCTGAGCTCATTGTGTTAAGTGAAATAAATCAGACAGAAAAAAAACAACTAGTTTGTTCTCACTTATATGTGGAATTTTCAAAAAGGCTGAACTCATAGAATCAGAAAGTAGAATAGGGATTACCAAAGGTTGGGGTGTGGGGGAAATGGGGAGATGTTGGTCAAAGGGTAAATATTTCGAGTTATAAAACACATAAGTTCTTGGGATCTGATATACAGCATGGTGATTATAGTTTATAATACTGTAATGATACCAGAAAGATGGTAAAAAGAGATCTTATCACAAAATAAATAAATAATGAAATAATGAAATAGTACTTATGAGAGGTTATTTAAGTGTTAACCAGTGCTACTCTCATAATCATTTCAGAATACCAAGTCAATATGCTGCACACTTTAAACATACACAAATTACATGTGAATTATATCTCAATAAACCTGAAAAATATTAATGCTGTACTGATATGTCAGCTGATAACTAGAGACAATTTCATTACAGCACCATCCCTCCAAATATAATATTGTTATCCTACGGTATTTTTAATACAAAATTTTCACATTACCTCACTGAGGGCACTAGAATATCGGGCATGCACACTCTGAACCTACTTATTTATTGCCTTCATTCTGATTTTCTTGATATCTTATTTTTCCATTCTAATTTTCCATAGTCCTATAGTTACTTCAAATTCTGGGAAGAATAGAAACACATAAAGTGGGCATGTATATAGAAGCATAGGGAATTTTGCAACACAGTTATCATGTGCATATCTAATTATCTCCTGAAGTGAATACTCATGTCAGATTATTAAAAAAAAAAAAATGTGCCGAAATATCAGGATCAAAATGCCCTTGTCAGTGGTTCACACAGAATGATAACAATAGTAATGGGTCCAGACACCTGCTGAAAATTTTGTTATTTTCTTCTGCTGAAACATAAACAATCTGTACATAGTTTCACAGGCAAGCTGTAAACCTTTCTCATTCAGTCTTTTTATTTTTAAAGCAGGGCTTTGCAGAATTGATTTATACTTACGTTGTACCTATCACTATGTCAAGACAGTTTAGTGGGAAACACCATTAATAACTCATTATTTTAATACCAAACTGAATAAACTAAATATTTCACATATGCAGCGAAAAGTGACTTCGAGAAGTAAAGTCTCTTATGTTGTTTACTATTTTACTGTTGTGATTTTATTACATAAAGTAATTTAAATCAGTCTTATTTAAATGTATTTATAACTGCTATATTGAAGATGAATCTATTTTTGTGTAGGGTTTATTTTCCTTGTGATATTTAATTAAAACAATGCTTACTGTATCTGCTACATTACACTCCAGAATTCTAAAGGTAGTTTTGGTAGTCTATTGCGTACATCTGCGGTCCCTGACCTTTTGACATTCCTGTGTAGTGTACTTAGTCATATGTTTTTGCTCTGTTCCTCAAAGATTACTTTTATTCTTTATAGTTCTGCGTTATGACTCTCTATTGGCCTTGGACAAGCATGGGTGACTCATTGTATTGACACCATCAAAAAGATAAGTGTTTTCCACATTCAGGGTGGAAAATTCTATCAAAACAATGACCTGCCAGTGTTCTGAAATAGAGAAAGAAACATGATGATAAAATCTGAGCAGTAGCTGCCATGTTAATCCACATCAGTTTTACTAAGGGAGAAAGAGTGGTGGCTTGTTCATATATGTTTTCTTTTGTCATATTGTCTCTACATTCACACTTCAGCTTTATCGCCCATTAGCTATGTCCTTCTTCAAGTTAATCAATCTCTAAAACTCTCAGTTTCTCAATCACAATACTCTATCACTCCTTTCATCTCATATTGTCTGATCAGAAATAAATTTTAAAAAGTTGTAATAAAAAAAGAAATTTGGGAAAACCTAAATACCTAATTTCTCTGTTCTCTTACAAGGGCAGTTTTGTACTGATGGATAAAACCCCACAACATAGTGGATGAGTAGAAGCTAAGTATTTATGATCACTAATCTAGCTCTCTGTGAATTCTACTATGCTTTTGTGGCTCATGCTAAGTGCGATGGCCGTTCCACTGTTATTTACTCTCTTTAAATCTCCATGTATCATTTCAATCACCAGCCTATATGTTTCTCTTACTGGAATTGGATTATATAATATCAGGTTGTATTTTTTACAGGTATCTGGAGATGTCAGATGTAAATTCCCTCAATCAACAAATATACAAGTATACCTAGATCTGCACTCAAATTATCCTATTGTTTAAACAAAGAATAGAATCTTATTGCTCCTCCAGGTACATTCTGTCTGAGTAGTACCACTGTGAATACAGTTTTGTAAGTGAGAAACCAAGGATGAGAACAAAGCCTCCTATGTGACATTTTCATGTATTCAACTAAATATTCACCCATCAATTATATTTATCAGTAATTCCTACATATTCTGAATTATTAAAAGCTATAGCAAATATTCAGAAAAGTACATAAAATATATGCCTGAATTAATTTTACCAAATTGACCAAACTGCTGTCTGTATCTATTGAAATAGTCACAAATTGTTTTTGTCTGTTTATAAAATGAAAAATAATTGTTGTTTGAATATTGAATGTACTTGCATTCCTAGAATAAGTTATACATGATTATAATATATGATTATTTTTATAATTTTTTTATTTGATTTACCAACAATATTGAGTTTATTTACATTTCTAGTGAGGGATAGTGGTCTGCAGTTTTGTTTGTCCATAATATTTTTACTAATTTTTGTAATAATGGGAACCTAACTTATAAAGTTATTCGAGGAAGTGATTTTTCATTTTCTAATTTCTGGAAGTTTTTGTTTAGAATTGTGTGGGTTTTTTCTCAAGTGCTTGGTAGATTTCAACAATGAAGCAATCCATGCAGTACCTTTCTTTGTGGGAAGGTTTTAAATTATAAACTTAATGTTTAAAATATAAATAGGAATATTCAGGTTCTCAATTTTCTTTTCCTTCAGTGAGAGTTTGTAGTGTCTTTCTAGAAATTTAAGTTATCAAATTTATTGTCATAAAGTAAGTCATAATATTGTTTTTTTTTAATAACTCTAGGATTAACACTTTAGGGCAGCTTTTTTTCTTTTATGGGAAACTATTTTTTCTTTTTTTCCCTTTAATAGCTTGTACTTTTTAAATTAACAATTTATAACCTGCTCCAAGATTGGTAACAGTTTCCCATAAGTTTCTCATAATTTATCAGTTTGCTGTTGAATTATTGCTACTGCTCTGATATTAATTTGAAATTTATATCTGTAAATGTAACGATGTGGGAAATGTGTAATTTCTTCATCCTTCCCTATAAAATAAATAGCTAATTGTTATAATGTATTTTTTCATAATCTAGCTTCATTGATTTGAAGGTCCACGTTCATTACATACTAAATTTGCATGTGTCCTTATGTCTGTTTCAGAATGTATGTCACTAGTTTATTGGTCTAATGGTCCATTTTTATTTTATTACTATCTGATATTAATAATTATATCTTAATATATTTCTCTTGTGAATCATTCCTCTCCCTTCTTCATCCAAGTTGTCTTTGTATTTCTTTTTCTTTTCTTTTGTATTGTAAACTAATTTTAGAAATAGATGTCACTTTCACTCAGAAAGCATCCTTCTATGATTCTAAGTAGGTTTGACTTGAAATAAAAACTAATTAGAACTTATTGTATTCACTTTAATATTTTTGTATTAAGTTGGATATTTTAAATTATTTTTTTTATATTAGGGCATTTATTCTCTCTCATATAATATTGCAGTTTATGCAAGATCTGTCCAGAAAAAGTCTATCCATTATTAATATAATGAGAATGGTTTTCATGACATCAATGTAACCTGGAAGCCAAGGAGAGTGGAGTGGAATGCACATGTGTAAACAATGATGACTTCACTGTATTAGTCAGTTGGCGCAGTAAATGCCATTGAGTGAGCATGTGTACTGTGTGACCATCACATTAAAAAAGACTGCATGAGTAGAGCAACAGATCTGCATCAAATTTTGTATCAAACTTGAACATTCCTCCATGGAAACCATTTGGATGATTGAGAAGTCTGCAGCAATAGGGAACTGGTGATTGGCACCTTCATCAAAATAACACACCTGCTCATGCACCACATCTTCTGCAGCATTTTTTTGTTAAACCTCAAATCACCCAGGTAACTCAGCCACCTTACAGCCCAGAGTTGGTGCTCTGAAACTTCTTGCTTTTCCCCAAACTAAAACTACCTTTGGAAGGAAAGAGATTTCAGACCATCAACGAGATTCAGAAAAATACAAGAGGGCAGCCAATGGCAATTGGGAGAACTGTGTGAGGTCCCAAGGTGTCTACATTGAAGGGGACTGAGGCATCATTGTCCTATGCACAATGATTCTTGTATCTTCTTCAATAAATGTCTCTATTTCTCATAGTATGTGGCTGGATACTTTCTGGACAGACCTTGTAATCATGTTAACCAATGTCACCCCAATAAATTTAATAAAAAAGAAAAAGAAACACTTGAGTATTTTATATACAAAATATTTATACAGACATAATACCACTGAAACAATACAAAGGATTCATTTCAAACATCACATCCATTGCTTTTATCTGCTTACTATCTATCTTACTCATAATTCGTTGAATTATGAAAATTTATTAGTACATATATTCTTACATATAATATATACACACTATTTTAAATATATTTTTGAAGAACACAAAGTAGAAAATGTGGAAGAGAGGAAGAAACAGAGATTGAAGCTGTTACCCTGGTTCCTAATACAATAATCCTTGGTATATAGTATGTGCTCAATAAGTATTATAATGAATGAGAAAGAGTAAAGGGTTGGAATGAGTTTGCTATCTTATAAGTACTTTTTAGAGCCTTTAGTGAATACTAAGAATTATCTATTATAACTTTCTTTGAAATAAACCCAGACCTCAAATCAAGGTTGATGTATTTTTAGTTTATATATTCATAATATAGAACTTTAATTGAAGCATAAACTGTTGATGTAAGAAAAGTCCAAACCTGTAGAGAATTTTTATGAGTTTATTGAAACCAAACTGACAATATGCCAGAAGCAAGATCTCAAATGCTCAGGAGAATGAGAGTTGTGCAGTTTCTTTTATACATTTGGAGTTAGGGAAGGAACGTAAGGAAGGTAGGAGAAAGCAAGGTAGAGAATAGTTAACAAGATTATATGCTCCCTTTGAGTGTGGTTACCCTCCCATGAGTTTAAAAAAGGATTGACCTAGAATTTCAAAGGTGTGTTATCCTAGATGCACAAGAACATGGAGAGGGCTTGCTTAAGGCAAAAATAAATCTTTTAATAGCCTGAGGCCTGACTACCATCCAGGATCTGCCCAGTTAGGAATTTATAATCAGATTGTTCTGTGAGGTGACTTTAGGTCAGATTTATTACTGAGCCCTTTTTTTGTTCACAAAAGTTTTAATAAAATACCTTTTTTCCACCTTTCATAACTTTGACATTGAATTTTAAAAACTGAAAAAATATGAACCACTAATTAGAAAAAATGGGGCTTCAGCAACTATCCTGTTAGTGTCAAATTTTAATTTTCTCATTTGTAAGAAATTTCAGCTGCATCAGTAATTGTGTTGTTTTTGCACATCCCTCTTCTGCTTTGAAACTCTCTTCTAAGGGGCTCACAAAATAATCAGTGCCTTTGAAATCATTTGGCTAGAGCTAAATAAGTCCTAGTTCCAATTATATTAATGAAGTGGTAAAGGGAACTGCTCATTTGGGAGCTGCATTAAAGTGCTGAATTGTTGCTTGTACAGTAGCCTGCAAGATATACATGTCACTATCTTAGAATTTTATGCATACAACTCAAGTTGGTTAGTCTTTAATAATATATCTAGGGTTAAATCTGCATAATTTTATTAATTAGTTTGCCAATGAAGTACAACTTTATGAATTTTATGATTCTCCATAAGCCATCAAAATAGAGACTTTGTTATTTATTATGTGTGCACAAGTACAGCCTTGTTAAATTTTGAAGGTTTGTTTGATTCTAATGACATTCACAGCAGTTAATGTACATTAGCTATGGGTTAAACTTCTGTAGCCCACCTATTCCTCTCCTTTTTTTGTCTGTATATTATCTAATATCAACTTTTTTGGCCATTGTATTTGTTTTATCTGAAACAGAGGTATCAGTTTTTTACCTTTATTTTTATTTATTTGTTTATTTATTATTTTTATTTTTTGTGAAAGATATATGTGATTCTGAATATAAAGAATGAAATAAGAAATTTCAGTTATTTTTCAAGAACTGCCTAAAAGCTGACTTCTCCATTATACTTTTCTATGCTCAGAGGTCAGAATTTATCTCATCATTTCCCACACACATATTTCACAACATTTTCTCTAGCATACCATTTTAACATATAAAATATAAGTTTTTTGTTTTTGTTGTTGTTGATTTATTAGGAAAATGTATGTTTTCTTTATTAAACTGAGCTGCAGGGAATATCTTTCACTTGAATTAACTGTTCAAGTCAGCGTTTTCTATAGGACATTTTCATAATGTCTTTAAATTAATCAGTGTACCACAATGAATTGCCCACCAAGAAAGCTCAAAGGAGGAAAAACACAATAGACTCGTACTGCCCCTGTTACATAACAAGTAAACTTTCATATTTTCTATATTGTAGCACCTTTAGAATTTATTGAATGCTTGACCATTTCTGGTTAAATGTCAAATACTCTTTTCAGACAGTTTTTAAAATAATATATTTAAACTATCCAAACACAAAATATGGATAAGCTAATTTACATACATTGTGAATTCCTGCTCCTGCTTTATTAATTGTTTTCTTTGTGAGAGTATTGGAATGAAGGAAGGAAGCAAAGCAAATCTGGAGACTTAGACCAATAATAACGTCAATACATTATGTGTCTTCACATATATTACTTAGCAATGAAACACAGATCTAAAGATAAATGATAAATTATTAGATACTTATAAATCAAGAAGAAATAAAATATAAGAATATTTAAGTTAAATAATTTGTTTAGAGGTAGATATATCAAATGCATTACTTTTAATTTTGATGAGGTGGAAATTCTTTTACTGCTTCAATATGCCTTAATTTAAAAGAAAACTATTATAGAAAAACATGCACTCAATTTAGAAAACTTATAAAATATTCCATAGTGTAACACTCAAAATAACCATAAGATCAATCCATAATTATACCACCAAAATCAACACCACTAACAAACTGGAGATGTTTTTCAAATTTTTGCAGATCTTACTATATAAATGGTGCTGAGCATGGCCTTTGAATCTATTCACCTTCTATATTTATTAACTGTGTTATATTTGGAAAGTCACTTAACCACTACATATTTAAGGATGGGTTTCTATTGGTAAAATAGAGAGAATACATGTAGTAGTATGTGCAAATTAATTAGGCAATATGTATAAAGTTTAGATACTATAGCTATGATAATTAAGATATTGATGGTAATAAAGATGATGATAATAATGAATTCTACCCTAAAATAGCCAAGTTGGAAAAAAAATCCAACTTATATTTTATAAATGTAATACACATAATTGTTCCTGTAGGCATAAATCAAATTCATAGAATATATAATAATTACTTTATACAGTTGAAGGCTTTGGAAATGAGTTAGAATAAGTTAAAATATATTTGCAAGTGTAGGTTAAACAAAAAGACATTTGGCTTTAGCCCATTTAGAAAATCTTTCTAAAATGTTAATTCTAACTTTGCTTTTTCAAGAAGAAAGAGGTAAAAAGAAGGGATATATGATACAGTTACAATTTCTTATTATTTTTAAATTCTGCAAAAAAAAAAAATTAGGATCATTCTTCTGAAGAACCCAAGACATTTGAATATGAAATTCACCTTTTACTCTGCTGCTGTTGTTCTGTTGTTTTAAATACAGCAGACTGCCTCTGCACTATAAAAGAAAATGTGCTCTTAAAGCTTTTAATTTATTTACTGTTTGGCAGGAAATAGTCTAAATTCTCTAATAGTATAGGAGGCAGGATAATCATGTCTTCGTTATTATTGGGTTGGAGAGCAGAAGACAAAGAAGAAAAAAGGAAGAAGGTGAAGAAAGAAGAGGTGACGAAGAAAATGGGTTTGAAGGGAAGAGGGAATGGGAGAAATAGAGCATGTGGTGGAAGAAAGGGGAAGAATAGAACACATAAAAAGGAACTAATCATTTAATACATAAAAAAGATTTTCATCTTCAGTTGATATTTTAATAACAAAATTATATTTCTTACAAAAATTATTTTACACAACGGAGATTTCTATCAGTTGTTCACTTAATGAAGCATCTTCAAGTGCAATCATTTTCACACTCTACAAAATCGTCCTACTGTAGAGATGCAGCATGACTGCACACGGTGGTTTTGTGGGATGCTGTGAAAATCCAAATGAGAACTAATTTCCTCATTACCACTTTAAGGTGCAGTATAGTTTGTTAATTCTTTTATATATATTCAATTAAAAAATTAGTTGGTGGAGAGAAAAAAACTGAAAACAATTGAAATGGTGAAGAAAAATATTTTTAAAGAAATGTGTAATTTTGTCATTTTAAAAATCATCAAGTCACTATATGGTTTGGCTGAATGCGTGTGGTATTAATATAATAATAAGATATAATTAAAATATAATTCTGACCTTTGTGGTGGTTAACTTAAATATGAAGGCATTTGACATTGTGTCACTCTCTTTTTAGCAATCTATATCTTAGAAACGATTGTGTATAGTCATCATTGCTATACATCTATGTTTCCAAAAGGGCCTTGAATGTAAAGAGATAGTTTTTTCAAAGCAGATTAGTTGTACTTTTCGCCAAAAAAACCAAAAAGAGGAATCATAATTTTCAATTTTTAAAGAAAAAATGCATAGTTTTTAGATAGCTGGTATCGTATTAACCTCAGGGAACTCACCTCCCATTAATGTTTCAAAGCATTCACCAATTTTAGCAATGATACTAAAGTGCTTGGTTTTCTGCCAAGGCATTGTGTTTTCTGTTTTCTGATACCTCCAAATTATTAATAAGTACTTTTCTGTAAGTAGAATTCAACCTTCTTTCTACATGCTGCTTACCTAAGAAAGCATCTTTCCAGACTCACCTTATTTTAGCAACGTCAATTGATGCCAGACTGAGTTGTACACTTTTTCCTTTGTGACTTGTTAGTATTCCCATTAATATTGTATAATTACCTAGTAATCGGCTATGAGAGATGATTACCTGAGAAGACACGTGCTACTTACTATGCAAACTTAAAGGTTATGTGTGACCCTTGATACTTTCAGCTTTGAGATTTTATTATTTCTTAGAGAGACTTAAGCTTACATCTATATGACTTTTTTTACATATTTTATTTTCTCATTTTCTAGACTGGGCTCAGGCCACAGACAATTTATGTATACCTAGAGAGATTTGGGGTCCTATATCCCTGCATTGCTTATAAAGATTGAATTTCAAACAGAGTACTCTATGATTCCAAGGGTGAGTAAATGCATTCTGAAATTGTTAATATAATACTGCTAAGTTCTAAGCTGTTCCCATGCCATAGGTTTTATGACAAGGAAGACTTTGCAAAGTGCTATTGTTAGTTGTATATGTCAACAAGGCTATCCATGGTATCCAGCTGTTTAATCAAGCGCTCATCTAGGTGCTGCTATGAAAGCACTTGTAGCTGTGGTTAGCACCTCCAATCAGTTGATTTCAAGTAGACTACCCTTGATCAAGTTGGTGGGCCTCTGCCAATCAGTTGCAAGGCCTGTAGAGCAACAACTAAGCTTTACAGAAGAAGAAGAAATTTGGTCTTGGACTGCAGGCTCAACTTGTAACTTTCTTTCAAATTCTGAGATTTCATCCAAAATCTTTGCCCTATTGATTTGGAACTTGTTTTCTCCCACAAACACATAAACCATTTCAAGAGAACATTGACTCATACCCACAGCATAAGAAGTTACAAAGAATACAACAGAAGGGAAAAAAAGAAAGTAAACAGGAAACATTATACCTATTAATTAAATGTTAACCTTGTTAGTTTTTTCCAGGGCAAAGTGAAGAAATATGAAAGTTAATGTTCTGATAATAGCACTAATGCTCTAAAAATAGACTTATAGTACCATAGTGCTTTGGTTGGTTCCATGTGATGTTTTCATATATGAAAAAATATGAATGTGAAGCCATATAACCAATGACAGTATTTGCAGTATTTAGCCAGCTAAATGTAATATCTGGTAATACTTTAAATAATTTAAAATATTGCATTACATCATGAAGACCCTCCAAATAAAATCCACAGGAAAAACATTAAATGATATACATTATTTAAGAGTATAAATAGCATTTGGTATATTTAAAGTGTTTATTAGGCCATACTTTTATCCATCTATCTCATGGTTAATTATCTCAAAATGAGAAAGGGAAGGGACAGGAGGAGTGGGGAGAGGGAGAAAAGGAGGAAAGGAAAGGAGAGGGAGGAGGAGGAGAAGAGAAATATATTTTGCTTTAATGAATAGAGACTATTTCCAACATCTATGTGTCCTTGGGAAGTGTATCATGCATTTCTCAAAACACCTACATTTCTTCCCACCCAGTTTTGGAAGTGATTGTATATTTCTAGTTTTTAATTTTGATTTCATTTCTAAAACTGTAATTTGCTTTTATGACTATTTCTAACAGATCTGGCCAGTTACACAAGTATTTGCACATGATTTGTGGCTTTTACACAAATGCAAAGCCCCATAGATTCTAGAATAAATTTTGGACAAGAAATGAGATGTATCAGAATTCTTAGTCTCATGGTAAGTTTTTTTCAGACTTGGAATGGAGGATATTTACAGAGAGCTCTCAGTGTATCCCTGCTTCCCAATCATTATCAGCCTGTTCCTATTCCTCACTATATCATCCCAAAACAGAAAACAAGGCTTTTGTTATGTTTTCCCATGTACAAGTTTAGTTTTTTTGCTAGGTGGAAATTCCTATCTGAATATCAGATCCTGGAATAGTGTCTGGTAGGTAATAAATTTCCTACCAAGCTAAACTCTAGGAAACTGTATTTTCTCCACATTTTCCAAATTCACTGACCTTGTCCATACTGTAAATGGATTAATTTCTTGGACTCATTGGGTGATCAACTGCATTTTCAGGTCTAGGAAACTAATAATTGAGCTCAACCAATTTTATCTAGTACCATCTTATTTCTTATTAGACCTTGTTACTGAGGTTGTAGCATGCCTGAAGCCTAAACCAGAGTAATAAAAAAAATTTTTTCAGTTAATACAGAATGCCCTGACCTTCAGGAACTGTAAACATCATGGAAGTTATATTCCGTTAAAATTATATAGAGAATGATAATGTCAAGAAAAGCTCTTTCCTCTAAAATTGGTGACTGTGCATTATTTAAATAACTAAATAAAATATTTCTCTTCAAAGTTAGCACCTACTGAACATCGACTTAAATAACTATATCATTTATATTACTAGTTAATAAAAGCTAGTAAAATAACTATATATAAAAAAGATCCTGAAAAAAATAATTGTTTTAAAATACAAGAAAAATCCGTTTTTTAGAGGAACTTGTAAGTGAAAAACAAAATATTCAATATGTAAGAATATGTAACTAGTGTCAAAGAAATTTTATGGATTTATACATAAAATTGGTAGTTCTCACAAAGCAGAAATTTCTCTTTATTTGCATCCTAATGACTTTTTGTTTCTTTTTTTCAAATTTTTGTCAAAGTATGCGGAAGATGAGTGTAATATCTATGGTTTTCTAAATCAGTCACTTTATCTTACAGATGCTGTGACAGAGATCAATTGATTAGAGATTATACTTAATTGAAGAGTGCCTAGTTAGAAGCTTTGTGCTATTTATTCAAGAAGAATTTTCTATTTTGGCAGAAAAAGTCAACCTCTATGGTCACATAAAACTTATAAACCACTCTGCACAACTCATGTGTTTATTAATAAGCATAATGAATATAAATAAATAACATTTACTAGGCAATAAATATTACATATCTACCCCTGTGGTGAACCATAGTGCATAATTTATGATTTCCTTCATGGACATCACTGTCACTTCATCTTTTTATGATTAAATTGGACTTGTCATTATTTAAGACAGTACTCTCTGTTAAGACTATAGATTTTGTTACTAGAAAATGTTTGGTGTGTTACTATTATGTAGGTTTTGAATGATATACATTTGTTTTCTTTTTTAGAAATTTTAAGTGTTTTACTTAAGTTTATTCTCAATTATTCATGACTCAGGATATTCTGGGAAAATTTCAGACTCAAAATGTGTATTACTTAAGTCATATTCCAAAGCCTGAGTCCCCTGTCAAGTTAATCTGGATTCCCAAACTTTAAAGAACTCCATGAGAAGAGGTTATTAGAAGAAGACTTAATGGTTTGTGTGGTTGGTCAGGCAACAATGTAGTACTTAAACTTCAGTATTGATTTCTGCAGACTTGAAACAATTTTACTAGTGACATTTTACAATGATTGCATCCAGAAGTAGTGTCCCTCAACACATTGTTGAAAATGGGTCACCACCACCACATCCGCATTGCAATATTGGGAAAGGGGAAAAGAGACAAAACTGACATGCTCTTGTCACCACATTAATTATAAGCTAGTGGTAATACAAACAATAAACAAATAAATTATAAGTTATAGATTGAGATATGTGTTCCAGGCAGCCTATAATAAGCATTCCCTTTGCCCTCATGGAATTCCAGAAAGAGAGTATGGCATGGGTAAAATGTAAGGTCCTATTCACGTGTCATGTACTATTTAGAATATTATTTTGCTTACTTCAACAGAGGCTAAGTAGTAATTTGAGTTGGGAACACAGTTCAGAAAGACAAGACAACAAGGTAGTTCAAGGTCCCTCAATGGCCCAGTGTCCTGGTCTCTTGACTATATAGTGTCTAGCACATAGAAGATATTCAATAAATATTTTGAATGAAATAATCAGTCAATTATTAATGACATATTCCATGTTTTGCTTTTTCTTTCTCGAAACAAACTCTATCTCCTACACACACACATGCAAACACATGCTGGTAGGATAGGATAGACCTAATTTAAACAAGGCCTACCAAGCTCTGAAAGTGATATAACACAATAACCTGATGGCACCATTTTTAAATTTATTTTACTCAATTCTTAGTTTCATTAGGTGAATAGCTTTGTGTTTTGGAATTCCTAATGACTAATAGTCTCTGTTTTCCCAGGAATACATTGTGGGATGTAATTTTGGTTGCAGATAACTATCCTATGTATGTGTAATCGTAAGTTGTATGCTTTCAAAAGAAAAGTGTTTTAGAAAATCCCTTCTATGAGAATCAAGGATTTATTATTTGTTTCTTCAGATATAAGCAGAATAATATAAAAGTAATAGAAATTGGCTAGTTTTTTAAAAAGTAATTATCATCTCTGAATCACTAGGATAAATATAATGTTTTAATTTTTATAAATCTCTTTTTAAAATAGACAGATACCCCATACTATTGTGACCTTCTTGTTATTGTACATGCAAATCATGTTTCTACCCTTTGTGTTAAATATATCAACTTAAATAACATCGGTCAATTTTTGAAATTAACAATATTAAGGTGGGATTTCTGCAGAGAATACAAAGTGTGTGAAATGTAAAATATTCTGAAAAATAAAAACATTTTATTACATCAAAGGCCTTTATAGCACCAACATACTATAATAGGAAAAGACTTTATGTAAATTTCATGTTTCCAATTTCCTGAATAATGAGGAATCAATCAATTTCTCTTGGTGAATTCTCAGTTTAGCTCCAGAACACCTACAATTTATATTTCTAATGTGACTTTGGATAAAGATTTTTAGCAGAAATTTAGTAAACAGACAAAAAAAGGATTTCTTATAGATTCAAGACATGTTCAAGAAGACATTCAGTGATGCTCATCAAATTAAATACAAATTATTGAATATATTGATTACCAAAAATAATTCAACAGTTTGGTAAAAAATCTGGAGGAAAGTACTCAGGTTTAATTTGTAGTGAAGGCAACAGGTTATAAAAAAAACTACAAAATATAAAGAAATACTTACAGTATTCAAGAATTATTTTCAAACACTTTTGACACTCTAAATTGTCGTGTTAAAATTATAATTCTTTCCTATTATTCATGTATAAATACTTCAAATCAGTTGTTCTCAATGAGAGACAATGTTGTCAGCTGGTTGAAGCATTGTCTCATACACTAAAAGGTTGAGAGTCCAATCCCTGGTCAGGGCATATACCTAGGTTGCAGGTTTGATCCTGGTCAGGGTGCATATGGGAGGCAACCAATCAATATCTCCCTCTCTCTCATCAGTGTTTCTCTGTGTGCCTCTCTCTCTCCCCCTCTCTTTCTAAAATCAATAAAACATATCGTTGGGTAAGAATTTTTAAAATTGCTATAAAAAATAAAGTCTTTGTTCATGTTCTATATTGTGTAGCTTTTTTTTTTTTGTAAAACAACAATAATAAAGAAAGTAATTGCATCACTTCCACCCAAATTGAATAAACATAGTGATTTCCCAAAAGAAAGAGAAAATTCATCTAAAAGAGATTCACTACATGTCCTTCATTTGGTTTTTTAATGTATTAGAGAATATATCACAGTATTTTAAGTTTTCTAGGATACTCTTCCCAGTGTAAAATATCTATTATTTTGTAAACTTCTACTCCAGGAAATGGTAAAGAATTACTGTGGGGAACCACTCCTTGTGGTTTCGGGAATTGTAACCCCAGCCGTGAGCCAGACTTTTCCCCCTGGGAAGTCTATAAATCGCAACAGAACACTGGAAGGCTGTGCAGGAGACAAGGCCAAAGGCCATTCAGAGGGTTTCCATGGGAATTGGATTTAAAGAATGCTTATTATGCTTTGGAGCTTGCTCTGCTTCTCTTATCTGTTAGTTAATTATAAACAATCTCTAGCAAGGAATGTATGAAACCTAATGCCACAGTGGCATCAAGATGTTTAATAGACCCTGACACAGACTGGTCATTGTGCCCTCTATATTGATACTTGTAATCTGTAATTGTCAACTGTAATCCAGGTGCCTAAAAGCTAGTGATGATTTATGGATTTTGACCTTGTATCTCCCGTGCATACCCTTCTCAATAAAAAGCATGAGGAACCAAGGTCTTGTGTTTCTTTATTAGAGGGAACAGCCACCTCCCTTACCCCCCAGACAAAACAGTGTCCTGGATAAATTTGTTCTGCTGTGGTCGTGAAACCTTTGCTGGACAGAGTAGTTTCCAACTGAGCTGGGGTGTTGGAGGCAGCACTGCCTCATCTGGTGCCCAAAGTGTGGCCTCACCTGGCACCTGGACGAGGGGTACTCAAGAGAAGTGACACCTGGAATGGCTGTGGGGCCAAGAGGCTGACCACAGACAACCACACTGTACAGATGGGAATTTTGGCACCTCGCCCACTGTAAGGGCTTGCAGCCCTCAGGCTCTTTCTGGAAAAGGCTGCCTGTGTGGTAAAGTTAGGGAAAGGAGGATTTTTCTTTCTGCCACTCTCTCTGGCAGGGTTTTTTTGTTTCGCCTTTGTCTCCCCTCACTTACTAAAGGATTATTTTGGCTTCTCTCATTTAATAAATCACCACAATCTTACGGTCACAAGACAAGCACATTTATGCTGATAAGGCGCTTGTTGTTTGTAAGACTCCCGTGAAAGGATAAGTTGGTTTACGGACCAGGTTAGAGCACTAGGCTCCCACCAGCTGTAAGTCAAAGTCCGTGCAACGTCAGGAACACAGTCACAAGTACTCACTGCCCAACCCCGTGGCGTCTCCCCCCAAATAGGTTTTATGAGAATGAGAGAAGCTTTAGGCCAGAAATAGGATTTATATGAGGGCTCTGGTGATGACAGAGCTCCAAAGATAAGAGGCACTTCTTCCCTCTGGCCCAAATTCTCGGGTGTCCCTACACAAGTTGGGACCTAGCAGAGGTGTCTGGGGTCAATCCCTGAGATGTGGAGGGGCCTCATAGGAAATTCCACTCACAGTAATATAATTCTTGGCTCATCCATGGATGTGCAAAATAAGAACTGGTAATTCAGCACTCCAAACCCTTCCAGTTGTTTTAGATGACTGGGAGAGAAACCGAGACACCTAAGAGAGGTTGAGATGACCTTAGGAACCCTCCTCACAAGCAGCACACTCCGACCCACTACACTAATTAATTCCTAGTTTAATTCACACAAATGCAATTAAGGCTTAGGAAGCAATCATTTTATTATGCAATCAAGAATCTGTAACTAAACATTCTTCTGTAACATTTAATTCTCAAATAGGTATTGTCCTTATAATATTTAGTTCCCATATGAAGGAAAGGGTTTTGGATATAATTCTCATCTCACACAAATATAAATACAATTTGATAGCATGTTTGAATTAACCTTTATGTAATAGGTTGCTCTTCCCTGGCTTTCAACAATGAGGATCCTTAAGTCTGTAAATCTTGTTCAGAAAATATAACATCACAGCATCTTGGTCCTAACATATGACATTCATATTCACATGAGTATCAGATTTATAGAATCATAACTTGACATTTACACCAAGATATTACTGATTTACAGACATCTGAGGCCCCAGATAATAAGATTCACTAGCTATCTTTGTAAATATTAAGAAACTGGCCAAAGAAAAATATTTTTAGTTTTAAATTATTTATAGCCACAAAAATCTTTAAATTTCAATTTTAAAAGACAGAATTACATTTATTTACCTCATACACCCTGTTTCACACCCTCCAGTCTGCCTTGATTTTCAAATAAAAACAAAACTAAAGACTTTCACCAGATGGAATCGCCAAGGTATGTCAGCTAAAATGAAGAGCCAGTTTTGTTGTGTAGATTGGCCTGTTTTATACACAGAGTGCTGAACGGCAGTTCATTGGCACATTCCCCTACAGTGAGCATTGTTTGGGAGGAGGAAGTGCTGTACATACAGCTCTACACTGTGTCATTGCGTTGTGAACATTGCTATCAAAGTGTGGTCTGCAGGCCAGCATTATCAGCACCGGCTCCTCTCTGAGGAAGCTTGATGGGAATGTAGCATCTCCAAACCCATCCCAGACCTACAGAACCAGAATCTGCCTTTTTATACTATTCCCAATCTGTGTGCATAGTACAGTAGTGTGAGCCTCTGAGGAAAGGAGACCTTATCGCTGGTGTCATTAACTTGAAATGCTAGGCACCTCCCTCTTGGAAGATAACAAGGTAGGGAAAGCCTTAGAAGGATGGAGTACCTCCACATCGTTTCCAGACCAACTTCATGAGTGCTTCCTGAACGGCTCAGGTTAGCAGATCTTGATGCCTTTCAAGAGTGAGAGGATTTTGACGTGATTTCAACAAAGATGGCTAAAACAAATCAAACATCTAATGTAGCAATGCCCCCACAAATCTTCCTATCTTTTTTATTTTTTTATTGTTTGCTTTTTGTTCTTTGTTTTATTTTGCTCTGTTAGTGATCCTGCATCCCACTGCCTTCTGAAACACTGAGTTTCTCCTTCCTCCAGGGGGCAGGCATGCGCCACGATACCGCAGCATGAATGCTCTTGGAGCCAGCCTTAGCAAGAGGCTCATTAGTGCAAACGAAAACGTTTGAAGACTGTCAGTTATTCGAACTAAGTTTAGTATTGGAATTGGCCTGGCTATGGTTTTTATAAAGTGACTTAAGCAGTTCTAAGATTAGTATTCTGGGCATTAAAAACAAAGTGCTTATATGCTAAATTAATCTCTGGGGTGAAGAATGAGACTTCTGTTTTGACCTCTTTTAGAATCTCTAATCTCTGCATAGACCCTTGTCCCCTGCTATGTGTTTCAGACAGTAGGCATCAAACTTTCTCCTAGTCTAGCACTTAGCACATGTTAGTATAAGATTTTGGCCAAATATGTTCTTTCCTCATAAGATAATGGCCTCTGGGGAAGCAGGAACTATGTTGTACTCATACAGTGATATCTTGGCTAACGAGTGACCCTGCTAATAAATTTTTCAGCTATGGAAGATTTTTTTCACTGTCTTTGGACTCAGCTAATGAATGTTTTAGTGGATGTGTGCACTAACATAAAGTGGCAAACATGGACGGGCCATTCCAGGAGCTTATCTTTTCCATCTGCATGTGTGTGACAAAGAAATGAGCTGACCACATCACACAGGGGAGATGCACCAACCTGACTGGGTTGTTTACGTTCTAGACAGCGAGAAGTGAGACACCTGATAACATCAGCTGCTTCAGATTTGATGACGATGTACTGTAATAGTGTAAAGATCGTCAGTTTTCCATTCTACTTTCCATTCTCCTTCATCCATTTGGGTAGCTGTTCATCTCAACCTTTGGTGAGTTTTTGCCCTTTTATAGTGTGCTTTTTGCTATTCTATAAAACTTATCTTTAAATAATGGGCAGCATCCAAAACGAATTAAATGATTTTCTACAGAAACTTATGGGAAATCACGTTCTGGCTAACAAAGATTTTGGCTAATGAATGTGATTCAAGAACAAATTATCTTCATTAGCCGATGTATCACTGTATAATGTAAACAAGCTCACATGGGATGCAGATAATAAAGTCAAGAGACACAGAATGTTTAACATGTTTAAAGCGGTAGTAAGTATAATTGAAAGATTGGACAGGGATCTGGAAACTATAAAAAAGAACTACGTTGAAAAATATGTAACTGAAAAATATAATAATCAAAATGAAGAACCCCAAGGTTTTTAATAGTACAGTACACCCAGTTAAAGAGAGAGTTAATGAACTGGAATATAGGTCTGAAAAAAGTACCCAGAATAAAACATAACTAAACAAAAGGATTTTTTTTTAAACAGAGAAGACCAAAAACAATCCAAGCATATTACAAATATATAGAGGAAAAACCTCGCCAAAGAGGATGGAGGGAAAAAGCACTGAACTAAGTAACTATGGGAATGAGCGGAGTCTGTAAAACTGAAAGCAGAAGAAACTGCATAACCACTGCTCTGTGGTTGGTAGAGTTGTGCCCCAAGGGATACAGGTTAACAATTCTGAATTTGCTCTACATGCACATGGAATTGAGCAATTAAGAAAATGAGTGGCAGACAGTTGGAACAGATTTCTTCTCACTATTGAAGGTAAGCAAAGGGAAATCTAGAGCAATCCATGTCTTAACAGATTAGAAACACTAGTATGAATTCATATTTAGCTTAATATAGAAATATATGGTTACACTATTTTTATGGTATTTATACATACACTGTTACTCTTGATAGATAAATATATACACACAGGTTAGTGTACACACATATATGTTTCTACTCCGTCAGATGAGTAGAAACAATGAGCACACCTAGCACCCAGATCTTGATTTCTAATACCATTATCCAACAAAAGAAACCAGGACTCTTTGGCAAGTACCATTTCTTATTCAAAGGTTCTGATCCTGACGTTTGTTTACTTTTCATTTAAAACTGAAGATTAGTGGGAGCTTAAGGGACTTAAAGGTAATCTAGCACCAAACTGAGAACTTCTTTTGGTAATACTTAAAAATACTAAAGTAGAATTGAAAATGAAATTACACTGTGAAAGTGTGAGTCTATATGACTTAACCTTGATGCCCTTGCTACTTAGAAACATCGTGTATATTATGACATCTCCCGTGCTGTGAGGACCACTGAGCTAAAGCATCTTGAGCAAATTGAGTAAGTACTAGAGCCTTCTAAAAGATCCCCCGAATTAGAAACTTTATCATTTTGTTCATATGCTTTCTCCACTAGAGGGAACAGATGCCTTCTACCCCCAGTGTCCTGGATAAGTTTGTTCCACTGTGGTCATGAAACCTCTGCTGGACGGAGTAGTTTCCAAATGAGCTGGGCTGTTGGAGGCAGCTCAGCCTCATCTGGCACCCGGATGTGGGGCCTCAATTACCATTATGTGAAAGAGAAGAAAGATGATAAGGATTTCCAAAGAGTGACAAAAGGTTTCTGTTTTGATTTGTTCTGTCTTGTTTTAATCAATATTCTCTCCCTAGTGAAGTTACCAATGACCAAAAAAGACCAAAACCATCAAACAACAATGCAGTATGTGGTATTTGGGTTACTTTCTTATTAGCAAATGTTATAAAAGTTTTCTTTTATTTGCATGTCTAAACTACTAAACCTCTAACAGATTAGAATACTAAGTTTTCCACAGGTTTGCTAGGTTACAATGTAAAGATTATTAAACTATGAAGAACAGGTAATTGTAGGTTAAATATTACTTTGTTCTTTAAACTTGTGCGAATTTTAAACAGCATATTACAAAACTCCATCTTGCATAGTATATATTTAGCCTGCCATTTTCTTAGGAGCTCAGTATGTTCAATCATGTCCCTGGAATGCCCATCTTGTGACAGCTGGAAGGTAATTAGTCAGGGTACAAAATAAGCTGCTGCAACAAAGAAATCACAGAAAACATTGGCCAAAAGTATTAAAAATTTTTTTCTCACGTAATTGTCTAAATGTAGGAAGGTATTCCAAGGTTACTAGCCTAATTTTGCCATCTTCAACATGTGCTTTTATCCCTGTGTTCAAGACACTGTTCCAGTTTCTGCAATTCCCAGTCAGGTGATAGAAGAAAAGGGAAATGTAGGACAGGGAGTAGAGTCTTTTAAATGTTATGTTTAAAGCAACAGTTCATATCATAGTGTATCTTGTAGTGCAATTTCAAAATTAATTTATTTTCTTTTTTTCCTTCTAAAAACTATGACCTTCCCTCCCCACCCCCACCCTCCCACCAAGAAAAGCTACTGTTGTTGAGCTGATGTTGGAATAGAAGAGGAAAAGTGCTTCTTCTGCTTGCTGACTGGTCTGTCTGTATTTCTTCAAACTCTAATCACTAGAGGAACTCACAAAATAAATACCCACTTTCTGAGAGGAGAGACAGACTCTTTTTTAATTTTATTATATTTATTAGGGTGACACTGATGAAGAAAATTATATAGGTTTCAAGTGTACCATTCTACAATGCATCATCTATGTATTGCATTATGTGTTCACCACCCAAAAGTTGTCTCATTCTGTCACCATATATTTGACCCCCTTTACCCTTTCTACCTATGCCCAACCCACTTCCCTTCTGCTAACCACCATATTGTCTGTTAGATATACTGAGAGACAAGTTTAGGGTGTCTCTTAAACATATAATATCTTCTTACTAACCACTAAGTTTTATACTTAAAACTTAAACATAGAATATCCTATTACTAACTATTAAGCTTTATACTTATCCCACACATGTCTCAACCACAAAGGAAAAAGGGAAGAACAGTAAGCATAAAGTAGTTTTTTTTAGAATTAGAAAAAGTTATGCACAATGCAATAAGTAGATAAAAGAGTCCTTTTATCCACTGAAAGGGAAGTCCAACTGAAGATTATTGCTATGGAGAACAAAGGGAAGATATCCAATAAAAATCAGACACATGAGTTTATATTGCAACTCTGAAGTACCCGCCAATGGGGAAACAGAGGAGGGCACCCCACATTAGGGACTTAACATAGTTCTCCCAATCACTATCAGCTGCCCCATCTTATTCTCCTGAATCTCATCAACAGTCTGAAATTTCTTCCTTTTCAAAGGTGATTTTAGTTTTGGGAAAAACCAGAAGTTGCAGGGTGCCAAATCTGGGCTGTAGGGGAGCTGAGTCACCTGGGTGATTTGATGTTTTACCAAAAACTCTGTATGAGACATGATGCATGAGTGGGCACATTGTCATCATAAAGCTGCCAATCACCAGTTGCCCATAGTTTTGGCCTAATGACTCTTCCAAATAATTCCCATGGAGGAATGTTCAAGCTTAATGCAAAATTTGATGCACATTCATTGATCTACTCAATCATTTGAATGTGACAGCCACACAGAACACATGCTCACTCAGCAGCATCTATCACCCCCGCTGACTAGCACAGTAAAGTCGTTATTGTTCATGCATGCACATTCCAGTCCAGTCTCCTTGGCTGCCAAGTTACATTAACGTTGTGCAAACCATTACCTTTATATTAACAATGACTGGATTTTTTCCAGATAGACCTCATACATATCTATCAAGAACCGAATCTAGAAAAACAAAATAAACTAACAGAACCAAAACAGACTCATAGATACAGACAACCTTTTGATGGCTGCCAGGTGGAAGGAGGGTTTGGAAGATGGGTGAAAAAGATGAAGAGACTAAGAAGTACAAATTGATTGTTATGGAATGGTCATGGGGATGTGGAGTGCTGCATAGGAAATCGTCGTCGGCAGCCGTCCGTCTCGAGAGACGATGGTGTAGCTTCTTAAGAGTCTATCTGCACCGCCGAGAATGGCTGTGCAGTCCGACTCGGGAGTGACATGGTAGTATCTGTCTCCTCCCGTGTTGAATCGACATCTTGCGATGACGCTGAAGCTACAGAGCCTGGGCAGGGTAATATGGAGGGTCTGCTGTTGCCCATGCAGCAGACCCCCCCTCTCTTCGCAGCTGAAGGGTCCAAGGGAAAGACGGAGTCGATACAGCTTGGGTTCAGGTGCGCCGCATAGGAAATATAGTCAGCAATATTCTGGTAGCTATGTGTGTCATAACATAGCTGCAGGATTTAACAGAATGATCTTTTGGTGGATCATATGGTGTCTGGTCACTGGGATGTATAGCTGAAACTAATATAGTATTGTAGGTCAACTATAAATGAAAAATTTTAAAAATGATTATAAAAAGGAAAACAGATGGTCTGCCTGCAGTATGGGAAATGAGTCAGCACTGGGACCCAGTTGGCTGCTCCTTCAGTTCTCTCCTTAAAGCCACAGCCCCAAATTCTCCTTAAGCACCTCTAATTCTCTCTGCCCTTCCTCTGCTTGAGTACAGGGATGTACCCCCCTATCCATAAGTTGATTCAGATGTTGTAGCTGATGACACTCTACACACAAAGAGAACAGCAAATTTGATCCTCACAAAAGGGACTCCTGAGGAGATTAAGTTGTGCAAATAGATAGAGGCCTGGACAGACGTGCTGGGTCTCCCTCCACAACTAAGAAGGAATAAAACTACTTCAAAACTAGAGACAACAAGAAGTTCCAGAAAATCAAGCTGCATGGAAGTCCAACAAACAAAGGAATAAAGAGGAAATACTCATCCAGACAGGTAGGAGAGGTGGAGCCAGGGCAGAAAGAATGCAGTGTGGTGGCAGCAGCAGCAGGTCAGCAGAAAATGCAGTCACATGTTTTAAAAAGTGGAGAGGGACACCTGGGGAGTGTTACCAGCTCCTGACCAGACTGCAGCTCATGGTCCTAAATAATCACAGGAGCCTGTCAAGATGAGGAGACAGAGAAGTATGGCCCAAAAGAGGGAAAGGTACAAAGTTCCAGTGGGAGAACTAAGCAATGAGGTGATATTCAACCTAACATAGGCAGAATTAAAAACACTGATGATGAAGATGCTCACAGGCTTGACAGATATGATTGAGTACAGCAAATGCATCAGGCAAAAAGTAAAGGCTATGCTAAATGAAACAAAGAAAAATTCACACAAAATTAATGGTGAAGGAAAGGAAACTGGCATTCAAATCAATGATCTGGAATATAAGGATAAAAAAACAAACAAACAAACAAAACAAAACAAAACAAAAAAAAAACAGTCAGCCAGTACAGAATGAGGAAACAAGAATTTAAAAAGGAAAAAAATAAAATTAGGAGAGGCTTAGGAACCTCTGGGACAACTTTAAACATTTCAACATAAGAATCATAGGGGTGCCAGAAGGAGAAGAGGAAGAGCAAAAAAATTAAAGTTTATGTGAAAAAGTAATGAAGAAACACTTTCCAAATTTGGTGAAGGAAATAGACATACAAGCCCAGGAAGCACAAAGAGTCCCAAACAAGGTTGGCCTAAAGAGGACCACACCAAGACACATCATAATTAAAATGCCAAAGGTTCAAGACAAAGAGAGAATTTTAAAAGCAGCAAGAGAAAAGCAGAGAGTTACCTACAAAGGGGTGCCTATAAAACTCTCAGCTAATTTCTCAAAAGACACTTTGCAGGCCAGAAGGGACTGGCAAGAAGTATGCAATGTGATGAAAAGCAAGGACCTACAATGAAGACTACTCTATCCAGCAAAGCTATCATTTAGAATGGAAGAGCAGATAAAGTGCTTCTCAGACAAGGTAAAGCTAAAGGAGTTAATTTTTACCAAGCCATTATTATATTAAATGTTAAAGGGACTTATTTAAGAAAAAGAAGATCAAAACTATGAACACTAAGATGACAATAAACTCACAACTATCAACAATTGAATCTAAAAAATAAAAACAAAACAAACTAAGCAAAACAGAATAGGAACAGAATCATAGGTATGGGGATCATTTGGAGTGTTATCAGCTGGGAGGGGAAGGGGGAGAAATGGGGAAATGATGCAGCAATTCGGAAGCATAATTGGTTGGTACAAAATAGACAGAGGAAAGTTAAGAATAATATATGAAAGGGTGAAGGCAAAGAACTTATATGCAAGACCCATGGACATGAACTAAGGGAGGTGGGATTGCTGGGGGAAAAGGGGTACTGGGCAGAGGGGAGCAAAGCAGAAAAAATTGGAAATATTGTAACAACCTAATAAATAAAATATACTTCCAAAATAAATAAAGAGCAAAATAAGTTCTCTTGGTTGACTAATAAAAGTTAGTTCAATTACACTGAATAGTAGCATACATGATTTCCATTTCTTTACTAGTAAGGCCATTTTTGAGAGATTAAAAATTACAAAGAGAATTTGAGGAAAGTATCTTCTAAGATGTGAGGACTTGGTACAAATATGGTCTCACATTTAGTAGAGTAAATATTTTTTGTGAGATAAGAAAGCTAAATATGGGAGATTTAGTTTTGCTGGTAATAAGCAGATGCTTATTTTTATCAGTTGTACAGTGATTCTGAGAGATCCTTACTATAGTGATTTATGGAAGTTTATTTAATCTATACAGATGTGCCAAAGAGATTTTTTAAGTATAATTTTATAAAAGATATGTCTAATAATCCACCATGTTGCATAATATTATAATCAGAAGTCATTTTTATAGATATTCTGTGACTTACTGAACTGGTACAGAATCCTAGACTCTCTTGATGCCTGTATGAAGTGTTTAGGACATGTAAGGAAATGGCCATTTATCTAATGGGACATAGCCAAGTTCTTCAAGACAGAACAGTGTACCTCAGAGGAATCACAATAAACAGAAATTATAACAATAACAATGTTTTCCCAATAAATCTGTAATTTTTAAGGAACAAATATATTCAATGAGTTGTAATATGTGCATGAATTTAACTAAAGATCTGTGAACTTGGCTCTATAGAAGCAAAAAGAAGAGCTAAACTCATATTTATTCATAGTATTTTAAAATTCTTTAATATGAATAATTCAAAAAAGATTAATCTTTCAGAAATATCATGAGCAAAAATTAAAAAGACAGCTCCTTGTAACAATATCTTCTTTCACAAAACATCAGAAATAAGAAATGAAATAAATTTAGGGAAATAATAAATGTAGTCCCTGTCATTGATGACTTAAAAGAAATAGGATTCATGACATAAAACTTATTTTGAAACTTCTGGCCAAGATGGAGACCTAGACTGAAAAGGTCTATCTCCCTCCACAACTAAGAAGCAATACAAATACCGCAAAACGAGAAATAACCAGAAGTTCCAGAAAATAAAGCTGCATGGAAGTCCAATGTATGAAGTTATAAACAAATGGTGCTTGTCTGGATGGGTAGGAGGGGTGAAGCCAGGGCAGAGAGGTCACGCTATGCTGGCGGTGGCAACAGCAGCAATGGCAGCAGTACGGCGGTAAGCACAGACACCTGTATTTAAAAGGAGACAATAAGCGCCTGGGGAGCACCCCCAGCTGCAGACCAAACCTGACAGCTCATGATTCCAATGCTGGGGAAGGCAGACACCCATTGCCTCAGACTATGAGGCCCGGAGGGCATGGGAACAGAGGAGGAGGCTCCTGGTCTCTCAGCAGAGAGTGAGTGGCTGGAATCCATCTTGGACCCCCGTTCCCACACAAAGTGCCACAGTGTGGTGAACAGAGTCACCTGGTAGTGATGAGTGCACAGGGCTCCACTCCCTATAGCGTACGAGGTGTGACAGCCCCACACAAGAAGGAAAGGTAAACAAAAACTGTCAGGATGGCAGGGATCATGATAGAGATCCCAATCACGCAGCTGACCAGACAGCAAATACATGATTTATCGGACCAGCAGATAGATAATCTTTCTGAGGCTCAGTTCAGAGCTATATTTATAAGACGGCTTATAGAACTAACAGCAGATCTTAAAGAAGACGGGGAAGAAATGAAGGCAAGTCCTGCTGAAATTAATGAAAACAAGTGGTGAGAGAAGGAAAACCAGGGATCAGATCAACAAATCAGAACATAGGGAAGGAACAGTCAATCAGTGCAGAAAGAGGAAATGAAAAGTGAGGAAAATGAGGAGAGGCTCAGAAACTTATTGAACAGCTATAAGCAGGTCAACATCCGAATCATAGGGTTGCCAGAAGGTGAAGAAGAAGAACTAGAAATTAAAAAATTATGTGAAAAAATAATGAAGCAGAAATTCCCTAACTTGGGGAAGGAAATAGACTTACAGGTCCAGGAAGCACAGAGAGTTCCAAATAAACTGGACCCTGGGAGAACCACACCAAGACTCATTATAATCAAAATGTCAAAAATTAAAGATAAAGAGAGAATCTTAAAAGCAGCAGGAGAAAAAAAAAGAATTATGTACAAAGGGGTCCCAATAAGACTACCAGCTGATTTCTCAAAGGAGACTCTGAAGACAAGAAGGGACAGGCAAGAAATATTCAAAGCAATGAAAATCAAAAACCTACAGCCACGATTACTCTATCCAGTGAAGCTGTCCTTCAGAATAGAAGGGCAGAGAAAGTGTTTTCAGGACAAAGTAAAACCGAAGGTGTTTGTTAGATCCAAACCACTGTTATATGAGGTGTTAAAGGAACTTGTTTAGGAGAAGGAGGATCAAAACTATGAACATTAAAATTAAAGCTGTATCACAAAAACCAACAGCAGAAGCTAGGGAATGGAAACAAAGGCAAACTAAGTAGACAGTGAGAGTGGAAAAAGAATTATAGGTATGGGGAACATATTGGGGGGAGGTCAGTGGGGAGGGAGAAAGGGGAAAGGGAGGGAGACGGTGCAGGAATTAAGAAGCCTAGTAGGAGGGAGTGGAGTAGATAGGAAGATGTTGAGAAGAACTACATGCACAACCAATGGGCATGGACTAAGGGGTGGGGGACAACTGGAGGGATGTCACTGGGTGGAGGGGAACAAAGGGAAAAGAAATTAGGACAACTGTAATGCTATAATCAATAAAAAATATTTTAAAAACTTAGTTTGAGAATTTTCTAATTCATTATAACATGTTAGTGTAGATGTAGAAATACTAGTGTATCTATACTTTAGTATCAAAGCTGGCTCTCATTTTGACACAAATGTCGTCGTCGGCAGCCGTCCGTCTCGAGAGACGATGGTGTAGCTTCTTAAGAGTCTATCTGCACCGCCGAGAATGGTTGTGCAGTCCGACTCGGGAGTGACACGGTATCTGTCTCCTCCCGTGTTGAATCGACATCTTGCGATGACGCTGGAGTGTCCTCTCCAGTGAAGCTGAAGCTACAGAGCCTGGGCAGGGTGATATGGAGGGTCTGCTGTTGCCCATGCAGCAGACCCC
Organism: Furipterus horrens; assembly: GCF_987537825.1. Taxonomy (NCBI): domain Eukaryota; kingdom Metazoa; phylum Chordata; class Mammalia; order Chiroptera; family Furipteridae; genus Furipterus; species Furipterus horrens. The sequence goes on along the minus strand of NW_028327174.1, from coordinate 126,672,586 downwards.
CCCTCTCTTCGCAGCTGAAGGGTCCAAGGGAAAGACGGAGTCAATACAGCTTGGCTTCAGGTGCGCCGCAGGAGTTGCCGGTGTTGACTACAACGTCAAACCGCCTTAGGGACTCCGGCTCCGGATTTTCTGTCGGGGTTTACTCCCTTAGCCTTTCCCCTGAAGAGGTATGCCGCAAGGCAGCGGAGGTTTTTTGGAGTCAGAGTTTTCCTTCTCTGATGTGCCCTGACTGGAAGATCGAACCAGTGACACTTAGCTCGCAGGCCGACGCTCAATCCACTGAGCCAAACCAGCCAGGAAGAGGTGAGTGTATTCCCTCATGAAAGCCAGGGATGGGTTGACCTGTTGGTACCGAGGCGGGTGGATCCAACGCAGACTGGTTGCTCTCCTGTTCTGGTGGACAGGGAGGCCTCTACTCGCTGGTGGGAGGATTTGTTGTGGGCCTATTGGGGTGGGTGGCATGTTGGTTTTTCATGCCCTTTGGGGAGGGTCTGGGTGGCACCTGTGGCTGTGTGTGGCTGATGAGTTGGTTTTGTGTCCATTGGGGAGGGGCCATGGGCACCTGTGTGCGGCAGTGGTGGGTACCTGGGCGGAGTGGCCGGCATGTTGGTTTGGTGCCTATTGGGGTGGGCCAGAGGTGCCCAGACACAAATGTATAACAATAATTATAGGTAATATTATAGGCACTTTAAATATATATATTTTTCAATCATATAAACAACCTTATGAAGTAGATATGATTATTACCTCTGTTTTAAAATGGGGCACCTAAGGCTCAGACAAATTAAGACTAATTTATTTATGATTCATCACCAGATTTAGAAGTACTCACCTACTCTATATATTAGTTCTCACAATGATCAGCTAAGACCAGCTAATGATGCAAAATAAAGAATCTTTTCTTCTCTGATCCTTTCTTCTCCTCCAGCTCCCTTATTATCATCTAGTCCATGCTATGTCAGGTTCTATGCAATACCCCATATCTGGCATTAAAACAGAAAGGGATATGAGAGACAGTCTTACTTTATTAAAACTCACTCATTTCAGTGCATTTCTCAGAGAATGTGTGGTTTTGACTTTTTTTCTATAATTATATCATGTATGGCTTTTCTTTAAAGTCATTTGTGATCACCAACAATATATGAGAAAATCATTAGAAGAGAGATAATAAGAGTTGGACTATTTCTAAAGCTACACAGATGGCAATTCTGATGGCACAGCTGTCCTTTGTTTCTTCCTTTTGCTCTATAGCCATTTGGCTCAGATTCCCAGATACTGCAATCAACCATCAGGCTGCTGAGGTGTAATAAGTGTTCAGAGACAGAGATCCTAGGATTTGTACTGCCTCATTCCTTCTAAGAGTCAGGAAATAATAAATTGCTGCACAAAGATATCCCTTTATTGACATAGATCTGTGAAAGGGACTGTGAGGAAGAGTACTCAGGCATTAATACCAGAAAATAGCCAAGTCACTTCTTTTTCAGATGATGCTTACAGGTGGTCTCAGAACTACTTTATTTTGTTATCTAATCACTAGATTTTAAGCACAGTCTCCCTTGATAATTTATATCAATATATTTATGGATTTGGCATTTGAAATAGTCCATTAAGTTACATATGTTAAAATTTTACAAATAGTGAGAGAAGCGAATCCTAACCACTAGATAATGAGGGAGATAATCCCATTAGTCAATGTCACCCCAATAAATTTATTTTGAATACATAACTATAATCTTACAAATTAATGGAATTTAATAAGGATTAAATAAGAATAATTTACTTCAGAAATCCTATGCATTGTTTTACTTATGCTAAAATGTGTATGCAATAGACTTAAAGATTACTAGCCAGAAGTCTGAGATCTCCCTTTTTCTCAAGAACACTTTTTTAAACTCTCTTACTTTATTCTGGTATACACATATTTTCTTTCTGCTTTATCTTAAATGGATTCTCTTTATAGTAACTTTGGATTGTCCACTGGGCTTTACCTTTGGTTTCAAGGTTACAGATATTATTTGAGATTCATATTTTGTTTTATGTGAACCTGTTACCAAACAAAATCTGGATTCAGCTACCCACCACCACTGATAGGCAAATTCCAGAAGTTGAGGTTTGGTGAGAAAAGGAAAGAGGTCTTTTATTCAAAAGCTGCACAATCTTGGAAAATGGCAGGCTCCTGAGTCAAAGTCTATCCCTTCCAGAAAACCTAGAAGAAAACCCCATCACCCTCTACCAAACTAGTCCAAGGCAGTGCACAGAGTTACTTCTCACATTCAAAGTACCATCCTTTGGGAACTGCAGGTGGCCACCGAGTCATTCTCCAAGCAGCTCAGCTTCTCTCTCTGCCTCTGTCACGCCACAGGCTCCCTCTTCTTCAGCGCTGCTATTGGCCTCGTGGCTTCTAGGGCCAGCTGGTTCTGGAAGCCCCAGCCTGTACATCCATGAAGTGGGTCCAGAAGAAGAGTGCCTGTTTCTCTTTTCCTTTGGTCTACATTTTGCAATCCACACTTCCACACGCTTCAGGAGGGTCTCACTCCTCCCCACCCCAAGCCAATCCCATCCTTTTCCCAAGCTAGACTGACAGGATAGTATTTCCCCCTCCTGCCATGTTGACCTCTAGGTCACAAGTGGCTGCGTCCTCTAGGACCAGAAGGGAGTAAGAAGGCTTTTAGCCTGAGCTGAACACTTCACTCAGCGCAACGACTTCCTGCTGCATCTTCACCTGGAAGTAGGGGATCTGTCCTCACATACTGCACTAGCTTGTTTACCCAGGCAGTGTGGCTTTGCCCACACTGCCTCAGGCATTTCCTGTGGCCCCTCTCTCACTTGGGGCACCAAGCAGATTACATTGGTATCATACCTACTAAAAAGGGGCTCTGGTCACTAAAGTCATAAACACTGAGCTATCAAAACATGTATGAACATAAATTAGATGTAAAGTTGATAATCGTTTATTCATTCCCTGATTATTTCCTCAAATATTTGAGGGCCTAGGATGGGCCAGTTAGTGTTCTAGTTAACGAGGATCACAATAAAATAGAAAAGAAAAAACAAAATCTGTACTCTTATAGAGCTCACATCGTGTTTCATTCTGTTGATAATGAAATGAAAAGTAACACACACGTACACACACATACACAGTATGGCAAGTAGCAATAAGTTGTATGAAAGTAGAGACAATTCTGCCTCCTTGCTTAAAGCACACATCCTGGAAACCTGACACCACTACCTTCTCTTACCAGCTATGTGACATTAGACACATCACTAAGTCTCTGTGTGTCTCTGTTTCCTAGTTTCTAAATCACAGACAATAATATTCCAATATTTTTGTGATTATTAAATAAGTTAATGTATGTGAAACACTTAGAACAGTGCTTTATAGGTTATTTATATTGCAATATTAGAGCTACAATTAAAAAGAAAGGGAATAGGAAACCTAAAAAAGAATACGTGACAGTTTGCAAAATGCTATTTTATATAGGATAACCATAGAAAACCCTTAGGATAACGAGAACATGCTGTACTTAATTGCAAATAAATATATTGACTTTTTTATGTATAGGATTCTTTTCATCCCCCAGTAGTAATTTCTGCTACTTTTATTCTTAAAATTTGATTCCCAGTTTGAACAATACATTGTATATTTATCCTATTTATATGTAATGGAGACCAAACAACATCCCAAAACTACAAAGACAGAATGTATAGAACTTATAACTGTTGGATTTTTGTGATAATAGATAAAATACAGGGTGGGGCAAAACTAGGTTTACAGTTGTGAGTATGCAAAACTCAAGTTTATTCTTGTATTATTGTTTATTAATTATTATATTATTTTCCATATGAACAACTCTAAACCTACTTTTGCTACACTCTGTATGTATTTAATAGCCACTCAGGAAAATTATACATACTTGTATTATTTAATACTTCAGATAAACTTGAATGTTGATTATTTCTTTTTAAAAACATGAAGCATCATAATAAACATTTTTTAGCCCTTACTTTAATCCTAACCCCAATCTAATTAAATTCAAACCCTCAACTCAAATCTAACTGTAATCCTAACAGTAACCATAAAGATAACTACAAATTCAACACTTAACTGACTTCTAATCCTGACTATAACCCTAACACTAACCATAAACCTAACTCAAAACCTACCTCTCCCTCAGTATAACACTCAACCTAATCTTAACCTGAGCATTTACCCTAATCCTATCTCTGCTTTAAATCCAAACACACCCACACAGAAAAATAAGAATTAAAAAAATTAAACTCTTACTATATCTACTAATTGGAGAAAGAACAAATTAATCAGATCTTCCCTCAAAGAAATTTATCATATGAAAGATAGCATCTAACATCTAACAAGAAAAAACACGTTAATAATGCACAATGAGCAGAGTTAGGAAAAACATAAGTAGAGAAAATGAGCTGATTTTGAAAATGCACAGAATGAACCAGACTTAAGCCTATCTCAGCATCTAAGTGTATGCTATAAAATCTTTCCCACATTTAGGTCACAGAAGTGTATTTCATGATAACAAATGTTCAATACATATATGAATACTCTTCAGAACTTGAGCTCACACTATTTTTCCATCTAAAATAACCACAACATTGGAGATGGCATTAGTCTTCACCTAGTACCCTTTTTATGTTGTTCTTCTAATACCTCTAATAACCTCTCACAGACTTTGAACAGGACCATTAAGTGAGGTTCAATTACTTCTGCCCAAACTAATGTACCCTCTCCTCTTTTCCTGCATGAGAAAGACTAGTCAAACTGTATTTCAGCATTATATTAGTTTTGGATAAGTGATGTCTTCAGAGTTTTTTACTTTGGAATCCAACTCACTATCATAAGCCATAAAAATGATCAATTTTAAAAATTTAACACAGAAACTGCAGTTTGTTGTTCTTTACCATATATCACTGTCTTCATAAACCCATGATTTTGGCCAAAATTATACAAGGAATTTTCAAAACACAAATGTAGACTTTTTTTAAGACTTTATGTTTAAAAATACCTAATCATATGAATCAATAACCAAAGAAAAATTAGAATGTTAGTAATCTCACTGCATCATGTATGAAACTTCCATTTACAGCATGCCTTACCTAACTAAGCTGGTGAGCAGACTCCAGATTTCAGGACTCTCAGTTTGATTCTCCTTCCCAGTATTCCAGTTCAGGATGATAACCTTTCTTCCCAAAGATTGCAAGAAGCGAAACAAAACAGTGCTTTTCTTTTTGTTTGTTTGTTTGTTTCTTTTAACAAAACAGCTTATTATGTTCTCTTTGAATCACAAAACAGCCAAAGCTGGACTATGGGCTCAGCTGTGTCATGAGAGGCAGGCTGGAATGAATTAATAATCTCTGTGTGTTGCAGGGAAAGCTGGGAAGCCCACCAGGCAACTTGAGAAGGTGGGGCTGGGGTCCTCAAGAGGTTGGAGGAGTCCAATTTATTTAGAGCCACAGCTGAAGTTGCTGTTTTAGGAATAACATACTAAGAAGTGGTGGAGAAGTAAATGGAGGTTTTGAGATGTAAGAGGACAAACACATTGTACGACCTCCAGGATTTCTGCAAGATCTTTAGCTTGCTACTAAGTGTAAGATGGTATAATTAGATTAGAGGATTCTCCTCAACAGATGGACACAATTCATCAGGAACAATTACTGGAATTTGTGTATTTGGCCAAGCAAGTGCAACTTCTGAAGCACAGTGATTAACATGCAAATGTTGATGAGCAGTTTAGATGTCATTGGAAGAAAAATGGAGAGAAAAGTCAAATGTTTTGCTGATAACAAGGCATCATAACAAAAGATTCTGTCTATCTGAAATAACTGATACCTAAAAGTTCACATTGAAAATCCCCAGAACCAGCTAGATAAATTGAAAATCAGTGACCAATAGAGAAAGACCTAGGAGAAAGACGACCAGCAAAAATCAGTATATAACTTCTCGTGTCTGACAAAGCATCATAACCTATGAGGAAACAAAAAATGAAAACCAACACCCACCAATAGGCAAATGAGTCTTCCTCTTTACATAATACCCCTTCTAGAAAGTGAAAGAATATCCATACGAATGAAATACCTACAAAGATTGTTATAACATTTTTGAAGATTCAATGGATGATTTGAAAGAAAGTCATTATTAGAAAAAGCAAAAAGATTTTCCAGGTCAAGACTGTTTGGGTCAATGAGATATCTGAGTTCCAGAAGACATCTAGTTCACTTTCTGAGAATACATGAGAGTGTGATAAAGACAAACCTAAGTACCTTTCTCTTTGGTTTCCTTTTTATCTGATCATTTTTCTTTATACAATTTACAAAAATATCTAGGCTCTTAGAGTGCTTTATATGCTTAATACATACATTAATTTTCTTGGCAATAATATTGCTTTAGTTTGTTTGCAACAATGGCCACTGCATGCTGGGTGACACTGTCGACTCTCAGGAAGTTTTGCTGTGGTAACTCTTGTGGGGCATTCCCTTGATGTCTACAGTATCATGCTTCTTGTAGATTTGTATGTATGTGGCCTAAGGAAGACCACCATATTTTCTAAAAGGCTTAGAGAATATATAGCAAGTGCCTCTCCTCTTTTCCTTTGTGTTTGTAAATTTGGCAAATTAATGGAAGATGAAGTTCTAGGCAAAAGGTTCTATGGACCTCTTTAGAAGATTTCAATATATTTATTCTTAACATTAAAATTGTGTATCTTAAATCATTCAATTTAACATTCCTATCTATACATTTACTGAGGTCTAGCTATCATATGAAAGGAAACCTAATTTAAACCTAATTTAATTTGGGACTATTTCTCAAATAATTTTAAAGTATTTATTTTATATTATTTATTATGGATGTTTATATATTGACCTTATATCAATATTTAAACTGTAAGATCCTTAAGAGTTAAGGTCACTTTAAAAAAAAATCTGTGTATCTCTTTCCATTACTTACTACTGTAGTTTTCATAATTCCCAAGGAAAAGTTTTGGGAAGATGGGTATGGTATTTTTACTAATCACAGTCATTCAAGACACTTAGTGACTTCAACTGAGTGAGGACAATTTTGCTAGACATAGTTCAATACATAGATCATTTATATGTAATCAATAGTTACATCACCTCAGACCTTCCAGGGTACCTCCAGGAAGTCATTTAGATCAGAAAAACAACAACAACAAAAAACACTATATAAGTTTTGGAGGTGACACATAAATCTCTTTTACTTTTTTTTAAGTTATAAATTGAACTTACAAAAAATGTATTTATCGTATAAGTCAAGCTGATGTTGAATTTGTTTTAATTTTAACTTTCTAGAGATGATTGTACTAACGTAAGGGTCACTATGTTATCTGCAAAGTCCTTTTTGAAACGTAACATAATATATTCACTGCTTCCAGGGATTAAAGCCTGGACTTCTCTGGTGGCCCACAATTGAGCAGACCCTCGGATTAATAGCTGATCCTAAACTCAGGGCTTTGTCTATGTACTCTACTTTCTTACCTATTTTCTGCCACACAGCGTTGATGTCTGCAGTTAAAAATTCATTAAACATGCTTGGATTTCCCTTACTGAATTCTAAATAGATCTTGTTCTTATATATACAACCTAATATTTACATTACTGTCAATGTCTTTAACAACTTTATAATTATTCTCTGGTCTAAGATTGTTAGAAATTAAAAATGGGGAGAAGATACTTGAATGTAGGTATGCCATGAGTAGCCATCAAAATTAGTTTTCCCCTTTAGAATCACATACACAAAATGATTAGAGGCAAAATTATTTTATTAGTAAAAAACACTATTTTACTTAAAGAAAGGCTGAAGAAAAAAGGGTCTTAGATATGAAAAGCTATTCAAGCAAGATAATTGCATGTTCCATCAATAAAATAAATATAAAAATAACACAAAACTATAGACATAAAATTTACCTTAATAAGTCATTATTCAGGAGATTGAATATTTTAAATAGGAATCTTCAATTACTGTTTATTTGTGCAGTAAATTATTATAATGAGCAAGAAAAAACAATGCAGTATAAAGTAAATTTTGTTAAGTTAAAGAAGTAAAATTTATTTAAGTATTTAAATATGACATAGCCCTTTAAAAATTATACTTTCATTGTTTTAATGTAATCTATTAGCCACAGAATTCTTTCAAACTTGCAATACACCAATATTATTTTAAGTCCATGGCTGTCTTAAGTTTTCAAAGATCAAGTATACCTAATTTTTTTAAAACCTTTGAGTTTAAATTAGTATTCTATTATAAATTTTAATATAAATTTTAATAGAAATATTTTATGAGACAGATAACTTATAATCACTATTTTACTAAAAAGTAAATTTTGTCAGATAAAAGTTAACAGATGTCCTAGGCTTGGGGACTAAATGGAAGACCCAGCTCTGATTAAAATAAAACATTGTATCCTTCATGTAAAATAATACTATTTCAACATATAAATCTGCCTATCTGCAAGAATGTAGAGAGAACAGTGATGTACTGACTGAAATGTAATCAGAAGAGTCAGTTATGATTCTTATAAATTACCCTGTCCCAACTGGCAGTCAGTAGCAGTGGAGAAGGTTGTCCTGAGGTCATGGACGCCTACCACCAGTCCACTGTCATCACATTTGGTATCTTTTGGAGCAATCTGGAATCAACTTTATTAAGAAATATAACTTCAGATAATTATGTGGTGGAAATTGCTGTTACCTTCTGAGAAGACAGCTTCCACAAATTTTATTTTCAAGCTTTTACTTTTACACAGTTATATTATTTTGTGGGGAAAGAAGGTTTTATGCTTGTTTGTTTAGCTCTGGAAACCCAGTCAGGTCTCTGTACTGTGAAAAACTGGCATATTTAATTCTCTTTCTGTAGGTAAAAGATGAATGTGTCACATAAATGAAAGGAACTATAAAAATAGTAATTTTTTTTCAAAAAGGAAAGCAGATAATTCTAATTCTGTGTTTTAGTCATATTAAAATACAAATTTATGAGGAGGCAAAAAAATGCAAGCTTTTCTTATTTATTTTGTGGCCAGTATATATATATATACATTTTTTTTGAAAAGTTGGTTATGCTTTATATGTTGCAATTGCAATATCAAAATAGTTTTGATCCAGGTCAGATGAAGCATGATTCTAGAAAATGTCAACAGGCAATAGATTATTATTTTTTAATTATTTATTTATTTGTTTGTTTACTTTTATTTATTTATTTATTTTAGAGAAAGGAGAAAGAAGAAAGAAAGGGAGAGAAACATTACCGTGTGGTTGCCTCTCACTCGCGCCCCCAACTGGGGACCTGACGTGCAACCTAGTCATGTGCCCTGACTGGGAATCGAATCAGCCACACTTGGCTCATAGGCTAATGCTCAATCCACTGAGCCACAGCAGCCAGGGGATTATGAAAAAAAACTTATTTTTCTCTTTTGTTAGATACTCAAATTCACTCATGCATTATGAGTTTTTGAAATCAGTGTAGATGTACTACATGCGTATTATCTATTATTATTTCAAATGAAAAAGTCCACAATCACAATTTTGGCTCCAACCTCCTTTTCCTTCATTGCATTGAGTGTTTTTAATTTGAAGCCAGCATAATGTCTTATAAATTTTATAAAACTTCCATATCACAGTTTTAAACTTTTAACATTAATTTGTGACATATTAATGTTAATGTGAATGTTATTTCTCTTCTCATCTCACCAGAACCCCTGCCTTAATTTCCATTGAGAGGTCCTGAGAACACCTTAAAATTAGCATTTTATAAGCAATGTTTTATTTTCCCCTCTTACCAGCTCCAAACCTTGTTGATTCTCATAGTTTTGTTAATTGAACCACTATTGCCTAGTTCTCTCAGACTAAAAATGTATTATTGTCATTGATTGGTCCTTTTACTCCTGATAACTAACTCAGCAATTAATCTGGCTGACTGAGTGAGTCTTCCTTCAAAATACCACTTGGAATCATCTCATTCTTTCTTTTTCTTCTGCTATGACAGACTTCCATGCCACTTCAATCTCCAACACTGCATGGCTCCCTAAACTCACTGTCCTTCTTTTAAAAATATACACGCATCTATCTATCTATGTATCTATGTATCTATCTATCTATCCATCCATCCATCCATTTTTCTATATAGATCTATAAAATTCATCTCTCTATATAATACATATACTAAGTAATTAGAATTAAGATAATTTTATTAAGACAAGTATATAATTTAATTGCTATAACTTTTGGAAAATTACTTAAATCCCTGAAACTCAATTTTCTCAGCTGGTAAAGGGCAATCAATAATAATATTAACTGAAAAGCTAATATGAAGATTAAAATATTTTTGTAAGTATATTATAAAAATGACCACAATTAGAAATATTTTCCTGTTTTATTTGTTTTTAGTCTTCACTTTCTTCAATTAACCAATTATTTATTTATCTTTTCAATAAATAATCATTTGTTTATTGATCTTTTCAACAAATAATTGTTTATTTGAGATGCATTGAACTAGTGCCTGGTAGTACAGATTTATTTTATGTGAATTAGAGCTACATTATTAAGTCTCTTATTCCTCACAACAGATTAAAGCCAGTTTAATTCCAGAGCCCACAAGCATATAATTACTTTTTCACCCTCTCTGATTTGGTCTCTAGCCCTAGAATTTACATCACAGTAGGATGACAAGAATATGTGTTAGTACTGTAATGTTGCAAATACTGTCAAAAAAGTATTTGCAATGCGTTTTCAGTACATATGATATATCTAAGTCATAATAAATATTAGAGAAAGATTCTGAAGTAGGTCACAACAGAGATGATATTTAATAGACAAGTGTAAATTGGATAAACAAGTAAGGGATTGGTGGAGGAAGGCAGATAAAACCATTTGTAAGTACACAGCTATAGAAAACAGTATGAAATATTCAAGACCTTAGTTATAGAACAAAGCTATAACTATTAAAGGAGAATTGCATTGTTTAGAGATGTTTCTCTCCCTTTTATTCTCTTTCCCTTCCCCTCTAATAAAGTTTTTCTTTTAAAGAGAGAAAGAAAGCCTGATATTCAGAAGAAAAAAGGCCTCAGATATAAATGTTATTCAAGCAAGGTAATTGCATTTTCCAGTCAAATATAAAAATAAGACAAAGCTATAGACATGAATTTTACTCTAATAAGTTACTATTCTAGAGATTGTTGAATATTTTCAGTAGTACTCTTCTGTTTATTTGTGCAGTAAAATTAGTATGAGCAAGGCAAACAATGAAGCAGTGTAAATAGAGTGATCATTTTTCAAAAGTTTAAAGAAGTAAATTATATTTAAAGTTTAAATATTACTGATATTCCTTTGGAACTTATACTTTATTATTTTATTGTAATCTATTAGCCACAGAACTTCTTTCAAACTTGCAATATGCCACTATCATTTTAAGTTCATGGGTGTCTAAATTTTTCAAAGATCGAGTAAACCTACATTTTTTTTTTAAGGGAGGATGGTTTTTTCTTTTTTTTTTAAATGATTTTAGTTATTTATTTTTAGAAAGAGGGAAAGGGAGGGAGAAAAAGAAGGAGAGAAAAATCAATGTATGGTTGCCTCTTGCACACCCCCAACTGGGGACATGGACCGCAATTTAGGCATGTATTTTGACTGGGAATAGAACCAGTGACCCTTTGGTTTGCAGGCCAGAGCTCAATCAAGTGAGCCATACCAGCCAAGGCAAAAGATCAAGTAAACCTACTTTTTAAAACTTTTGGATTTTATTTTATTTTCTATTATAAATTTTAATTTAAAATTTAATAGAGGTATTTTATAAGGAGGTAAATAATAAGAAATATTGTATTAAGAAGAAAATTTTGGCTGAGAAGGGTTAATAGAAATCCTATCTTGGGGAGCTGATAAGTGGAAAAGACTTAGCTAAATTCTCATAAACTATAGTGAGAGGCATAATATATAGCCTCTGTTAAATGGTTTATCTGGCATATTTATATGGTTTTTTTATGGTTGTTATTAACTTTTCCTCTGGTATTCAAAGCATAGTGTTAAATATATCTCCAAACTTCAAACAACAATCTTGAGGGAACATTTATGAAAATCATGAATGCAATTTAGATAAGTAGATTTTGAGAAAACTTGAAAATTTGTTGCAATTTAGTGGGGATTTTTTTTCTTTTACTCTATAACCAGAAGTCATTTACTAATGTCAAATTCCAGGGCTTTTGCTTCTATTACATAAGAAAGGCTGCTATTATACTTATTTTAAAATTTGGTTTTCTTTAGCCTTTAAGATTTATTTTAAACATAAAACCATTGGCATATTTGTTAAAAATGCATTATTATTGTTATTACTATTTTGTGTTTTAGAGTACTATACAACTTTCAAAGAATATTTATGTAAAATATTTGAAATGAAGAATATATAAGAAGGAATAAACTAAGTAGGCTGAATGAAGCAGAAAATTGAATCAGTGATTTGAAAGACAAGATAGCAAGAAGCACCCAATCAGAACAGCAAGGAAAAAAATTAAACATGAGAACAGTTTAAGAAACCCTTGGAACAACATGAAGGTGTAACAACATCTGCATAATATGAGTACCAGAAAGAGAAGAGAGAGCAAGGGATTAAGAACCTATTTGAAGAAATAATGACTAAAAACATCCTTATACTGTAGAAGGTTAAGAGAGAGAAAAAAAAAAGCACAAGTCCATAAAATGCAGGAAGTCCCAAACAAGTTAAACCCAAAAAGGCCCACACCAAGACACAGTACAATAAAAATCACAAAGGTGCAAAGAGAGGATCTTAATAGTGAAAGAAAGACAGCTGCCCACAAGGGAACTACCATAAGGCTGTCAGCTAATTTCTGAACAGAAACATCTAAAATCAGAAGGGATTGGCATGAAATATGAAAGTGATTCAAAGCAAGGGCCTGCAACCAAGACAACTTTACCCAGCAATTGAAAAAGAAATAAAGAGCTTCCCAACAAAGAAAAAAGAAAGGAAGAAGGAAAGAAAGAAAGAAGAAAGAAAGAAAGAAAGAAAGAAAGAAAGAAAGAGAAAACAAAAAGCTAATGGACTTTGTTACTGTTAATAAAATGGCAAAATTGATTTTGGGAGCAGGGTCAGGGATGGAAAAGAAAGGGTCTAATCAAAGAATAAAATGGCAATGAATACATACCCATTGACAGAAACTTCAAATGTAAATGGCTTAAATATTCCAATCAAGAGACATGGGGTAACTGAATGGATAAGAAAATAAGATCATTTGTGCAATCTACAAAAGACCCACTTCTAAATGAAAGATACAGACTAAAAGTAAATGGATGGAAAAAGATGTTTCATGCAAATAAAAATTTAAAAAAACTGTATTAGTAATACTTACAACTGAGAAAATAAGCTCTAAAACAAAGTTTATAGTAAAAGACAAAGAAGGGCACTAGATAATGGAAAAGGGAACAATTCACCAATAGAATATAACCCTAGTAAACATTTATGCACCAAACATAGGAGCACCAAAATACATAAAGCAAATCTTGATGAACATGAAGAAATGGATTGACAGTGATCCAGTCATAGCAGGGGATTTTAACACCTCAGTGACATCAATGAAATGATCTTCAAGACAAAAAACCAACAAGAAAACAGCAGCCTGAAAAGACACACCAAATCAGATAGATTTAATTGTATCTTCAGAGCATTTTATTCCAAAAGAGTAGAATGTTCATTTTTTCAAGTGCACATGGAATATATTCTAGGATAGACCACACTTTAGGACAAAAAAAAAAAGTCTCAATGAATATAAGAAGATTGAATTATTTCAAACATCCTCTCTGACGATAATGATATGAAACTAGAAATTGATCACAAGAAAAAAACTAAAAAAGCACACAAAGACTTGGAGGTTAAAAACATGTTACTAAACAATTAATTGGTGAAGAATGAGATCAAGGAAGAATTCAAAAGTTACCTGGAAACAAATAAAAATAAACACACAACACCCCAAAATCTATGGGACATAGCAAAAGCAATCCCATGAAGGATATTCATAGCAACACAGGCGTACCTCAAGAAACAAGAAATATCTCAAATAAACAATCTAAATTTAAACCTAAAGAAACTAAAAAAAAGAACAAATGGAGCCAAAATAAGTAGAAGGAAGGAAATAATAAAGATCAGAGCAGAAATAAAATGAAATCTAAAACAATAATACAAAAGATCAATAAAACAAAGAGCTAGTATTTTGAAAGGTAAGCAAGATTGACAATTCTTTAACCAGACTCATAAAGAAAAAGGAGAGAGAACCCCCCAAAATAAAATCAGAAATAAAAAACAGAAAGAAGTAACAATTCAAACCAAACAGAAACAGTGGATTGTAAGAAAATATCATGAACAACTATATTCAAAATAATTGGAAGATTTCCACATAATCAATAAATGCCTAGATATATATAATCTCCCAAAACTGAATCAGGAAGAATTAGATCATCTGAGTAACAAATTACACTTAGTGAAACTGAAGCAGTAATTAAAAAGTTTCCCAACAAACAAAACTCCTGGACTATATGGTTTCACAGGTGAATTTTATCAACCATTCTGAGAAGAACTAACATCTGTCCTTCTCAAACTCTTACAAAAAAATTTAAGAGGGAAGACTCTTAAGTTCATTTTTCAAGGTCAGCATTATCCTAATTCCAAAACCTAATGAAGATACTACGAAGAAAGAAAATTATAGGCCAATATACCTAATGAACACAAATGCTAAAATTCTCAATAAAATATTAGCAAATCAGATCCAGCAATACATCAAAAGAATCTTACGACTTCCGGCCAAGATGGAGGCTTAGACGGACACGCTAGGTCTCCCTCTACAACCAGATAGGAATACAACTACTTCAAAACAAAGGATAACTAGAAATTCCAGAAAATAAAGCTACACGGAAGCCCAACACATGAAGTTATAAACCAGCGGTGCCATTTGGGCAGGTAAGAGTTAAAGAAGGCAAAGCTGTCTGCGGAGCGGCGGCGGGGGCGGGGCGGCGAAAAAGCCCGGAGGCTTGGCGCGACTCCAATCAAGCCCCTGCCGGTGCGCGACTCCGGGCGCTGGGGAGAGCAGTCGCAGCATCGCCTTGAACAGTGAGGCCCAGGGGCGCGGGAGGACGGATCCCGGTCTCCTAGCGGAATAACTGTGTGTATCCATTTTGGACCCCCGCCCCCAAAGAAAGAAAGCACCACAGGGCTGCGAAATAGGTCGCAGACAGGCGCCGGGCGCTGACTTGTGACGCCAAAGGGCGCCGGTCGCTGGGTCATTACGAGTACACAGGCACCGCCCCCGACAGCCAGCCCAGGAAAACAAAACGCATCTGTCAAAATGAGGCAGACAACTATAGAGATCCCGGTGGTGCAGCTCACCAGGCAGCAGATAGAGAACCTGACAGATGAACAGATAAGAAACCTGTCAGAGGCTCAGTTCTGGGCCATTGTTATCAGGTGGCTTACAGAATTCACAAAAGAGCAGGAAAAAGATATGAAAGAAGCGAAAAACTTTCATAACGAAAGGAACAAAACCATGTACGAGACAGATGGTGAGGAATCCAGAGTTCATTTCAACAAACTGGAATATGGAGAAGGAAGAAGCAGTCAACCAATGCAGCGAGAGGAAATAGGAAGCAACAATGAGACGATCAGAAACCTCTGGGACAGCTATAAAAGGCCCAACATAAGAATCATTGGTTTGCCAGAGAATGAGGAAGATGAACTAGAACTTGAAAAATTGAGTGAAAACATAATAAAGGAGAACTTCCCAGACTTGGGGAAGGGAATAGACCTGCAGGTCCAGGAAGCAAGGAGAGTTCCCAAGAGACTGGACCCAGGGAGAACCACCCCAAGACACATTATAATCAAAATGTCAAAAATTAAAGATAAAGAGAGAATCTTAAAAGCAGCAAGAGAGAAGAAAAGAATTATGTACAAAGGGGTCCCAATTAGACTATCAGCTGACTTCTCAAGGGAAACCCTACAAGCAAGAAGGAACTGGCAAGAAATATTCAAAGTAATGAAAATCCAAAACCTACAACCACGAATACTCTATCCAGCGAAATTGTCATTCAGAATAGAAGGACAGAGAAAGTGTTTCCAGGACAAAATAAAACTGAAAGAGTTCATTAGATCCAAACCACTGTTATATGAGAAGTTAAAGGGACTGGTTTAAATAACAGAAGATAGGGAGATGAAACAAAGGCAAACGAAACAGGCAACGAGAGTGGAAAAGGAACTGTGGGTAAGGGAAGCATAGTGGGGGGAGGTCAACAGGGAGGGGGAGTGGGGAGAGGGAGGGAGACGATATAGGAATTGGGGATCATGGTAGGAGGGAATGGAATAGACAGAGGTTGGGAGGAACTGTATGCACAACTAATGGACATAATCTAAAAGGGGGGGACAACTGGAGGGAGGGGGCCACCGGGTGGAGGGGAGCAGAGGGAAGGGAAATTGGCACAAATGTAATATTTTAATCAATAAAACACATTAAATCTGAAAAAAAAAAAAAAAAAAAAAAAAAAAAAAAAAAGAATCTTACACGATGATCAAGTGAAATTTATTCCATGGATGCAAGGTTGAAACAATATCCCGAAATCAATAAATGTGATATACCACATGAAGACAAAATATAATAATTATGTGATTATATTAATAGATGTACAAAAGCATTTGGCAAAATCCATCGCCCACTTAGGATATAAAAATAAGTCTCAGCAAAATTGGAAAGAAAGAAAATATCTCAACATAATAAAAGCCATATATGACAAACTCACAGCCAACATCATACTCAATGGGCAAAAACTACAAAAATTTCACTTAAGACTGGGAGTAAGACAAGGATGTCTGCTTTCACCACTGTTATTCAACATAATATTAGAAGACTTACCCACAGTAATGAGACAAGAAGAAAAAATAAAAGGCATCCAAATTGTAAAGGAAACAGTAAAACTGTCATTTGCAGATAACATATTACTGTATATAGAGAACCCTAAAGATTCCGCCAGAAAACTAAAAGATGTTATGAATCATTTCAGTAAAGTAGCAGGGTACAAAATAAATATCCAGACATCAGTTGCACTATTACATCAATAATGAACTATAAGAAAGAGAATCTAAGAAAGCAATCCCATTTATAAGTGCATAAAAAAAAATGTTAAGGAAGATCAAAGATGGTGAAGGAGTAAGTGGAAGCTACACTAACTTCCTCCCAAGACCAATCTGGAATTACAACTTAATTGTGGAGAAATCATCTGGAGAAACCAATTGAACACTAGCTGGAGAGATCTTATAACCATGGAGAGACAGAAAAGCCCACTTCATCACAACATGACTGGTAGGAAATATGAAGACAAGAAAGGGCTGGCTGGGCTCCCACGGGTGGCAGCTCAAGGGACTGAGAAATAGCTCAGCAGGCAGGGGTTCCCCCTGAGAAGGGCAGGGTCTAAACCCCCAGCTGGCCTTCCCAGCCTACAGCAATAGAGTAGAAAGTAAAATAGCATCCAGCTGTGAAAAACAAAAAGCCACAGGGTTTTTTGCTGACCTGAAAGAAACAGCTAGAGACAAAGAGTTCTTAAGCACATCACATATGAAAATATTTTGGCACCCATTTACCCTGGGCTTAAGCAGAGAGAGAGCAGAGTGAACTAGAGACACTTAAGGAGAGTTTGGGGCACTGGCTTTGAGGAGAGAACTGAGGGAGCAGCCAACTGGGTCCCAGTGCTGACTCATTCCCCATACTGCAGGTAGACCATTCCACTCCTAGTGGCATCAGCCTGAGAGGAAGCAAAAGCTTCACCCACAGAAATTAACCTGCCTGACCCTATGAGCTTAAGCGTGGCAGCTGATCACAGATTGAATAGATTAACAACTAAAGGAGACACACAAAGACAGTAGATCTCTGGTAGTCCCCAACAGGATGCCTAGGCACAGACTGGTACACGATCTGACATCACCAAGGGCAGATCCAGGAAGTAGAGATCAATCTAAGAAGCAGAAACAAACAAGAAGAGTCACAAAAATGGGGAGACAGAGAAACAACCCCTCATCAAAAGGAAACGAGGAATCCCCAGAAAGAGTGCTAAGTGAAATATAGGAAAGCAAACTATCAGACATGGAATACAAAATATAAATTATATGTAATTCAATGAGCTCAGAGAGCTCAAAGAGAACTACAAGAAACTCCAGAAAAACTACAAGGAACTTACTGAGAATTACACCAGCATGAAAAAGGAAATAGAAGCTATCAATAAAAGCCAGGAGGAAATGAAGAATACAATTTCTGAATTGAAAAACACAGTAGAAGGAATTAAAAGTAGGCTGGAGAAAGCAGAATATTGGATCAGTAAGCTGGAGAATGACATAGAAAAATATTCCCAGGCAGTGTAACAAAACAAAAAAACACTGAAAAGAATGAAGAGATTTTAAGAGAGCTACAGGACAACATGAAATGTAATAATAGGAATACCAGAAGGAAAAGAAGAGGAGCAAGGAATAGAAAACCTATTTGAAAAAGTAAAGACAGAAAACTTCGTTAACTTGATGAGAGAAAAAGTCACGCAAGTCCAGGAAGCACAGAGGGTCCTAATAAAGATGAACCCAAGGAGGCCGACTCCAAGGCACATCATAATTAAAATGGCAACATTGAAAAACAAAGAGAAAATCATAAAAACAGCAAGAGAGAAACAGCTAATAACATACAAGGGAGTTCCGATAAGGCTAACATCAGATTTCTCAACAGAAATACTAAAGCCGGGAGGGAATGGCAACAAATATCCCAAGCAATGAATAAAAAGGCATACAACAAAGATTACTCTACCCAGCAAGGCTCTCATTCAAAATGGTAGGCGATAAAAGGAGTTTCCCAGACAAAAGAAGGCTAAAAGAATACATCTACACTAAACCAGCATTGCGAAATATGCTAAAGGGTCTGCTTTAAGATGATGAAGAAACAGAGAGACAGAGAAAAACACAAGTACAAAAGGGAAAAATGACAATGAATAAGTACTTATCAATAATAACTTTAAATGTAAATGGATTAAATGCACCAATCAAAAGACATAGGGTAGCTAAATGTATTAGAAAGTATAACCCGCATATAGGCTGTGTACCTCAGGACCCAGCTCAAAAGAAAATATCTACAAAGACTGAAGGTGAAGGGATGGAAAAAAATATTTCAAGTACATGGAGATGAAAAAAAAAGCTAGGGTAGTAATACTTATATCATACAAAAGAGTTTTCACAACAAAACCATAAAAAGAGATAAAGAAGGACATTTCATAATACTTAAGGGAACAGTCCCTCAAGATGATATAACCCTGGTAAACATATATGCACTGAATATAGAAGTACCCAAATAAAAAGAAAAACTTTGAAAGAATTCAGGAAGGATGTAGACAGCAATACACTCATACTAGGGGACTTTAACACCCCATTGTCAACAATAAACAGATCTTAAAAGCAAAGAAACACCAAGGATATACAGGCATTGAACAACACTCTAGATCAAGAAGACTTAATTGATATACATAGGATTTTCACCCCAAAGAAGCAAAGTATACATTCTTTTCAAGTGCACATGGAACATTCTGAAAGATAGACCACACGATAGAACACAAAACAAGCCTCAACAAATTCAAGAAAATTGAAATCATATCAAGCATCTTTTTGGACCACAATGCCTTGAAACTAAAAATCAACCTCAGAGAAAAAAATCAGACATCCAAACTCATGGAGAATGAATAACATACTATTAAATAATGAATAGGTTAACAATTACATCAAAGAAGAATTCATGAAATTTGGAAACTAATGATAATGAACACACAACAGCTCAAAACCTATGGGACACAGCAAAAGCAGTCCTAAGAGGGACGTTCATAGCAATACAGGCATATCTGAAAGAGATAGAAGAATCTCAAATAAAAATCTAACCCGGAAGCTATAAGAACTAGAACAACAACAACAACAAACAAAGCCTAGGGCAATAAGAAGGAAGGAAATCATCAAGCTCAGAGCAGAGTTAAATGACACAGAGACCAAACAAACAATTCAAAAGATCAATGAAACTGGGAGCTGTTTTTTGGAAAAAATAAACAAAATTGACAAGCCTTTAGCCAGGCTTATCAAGAAAAAGAGAGAGAAGACCCAAAAAACAAAGCCAGAAATGAGAACGGAGAAATCATGACTGATACCACAGAAATACAAAGGATTGTAAGAAATTACTACAAACAAATGTATGGCAAGAAATTTGACAACCTAGAAGAAATGGACAAATCTCCAGAAACATATAACCTTCCAAAACTGAATGAAGAAGAAGTAGAAAGTCTCAACAGACCAATAACAAAGAAGGAAATTGAAACAGTAATAAAAAATCTCCCGGCACACAAAAGCCCTGGACTGGATGGCTTAACAGGCAAATTTAACAAAACTTTTAGGGAAGAACTAACTCCTACCCTCCTCAAACTATTCCAAAAATCCAAGAGGAAAAAGTCCAAAACTCTTTCTAAGAAGCCAGTATTACCCTTATTCCAAAACCAGGTCAAGGCACAACAAAGAAAGAAAACTACAGGCCAATATCGCTGATGAACATAGATGTTAAAATCCTCAACAAAATATTGGCAAAGAGGATCCAGCAATACATCAAAAAGATCATACACCACGATCAAGTGGGATTCATCTCAGGAATGAAAAGGTGGTTTGATATTTGCAAATCAATAAATATAATACATCACCTAAACAAAATGAAAGACAAAAATCACATGATCATATCAATAGATGCAGAAAAAGCATTTGATAAGGTACAACATCCACTTATGATGAAAACACTCAGCAAAAATGGGAATAGAGGGAGCATACCTTAACATCATTAAGGCTATATATGAGAAGCCTGAAGCCAACATCATATTCAATGGACAAAAACTGAAAGCATTTCCACTGAAATCAGGAACTAGACAAGGATGTCCACTCTCTCCACTCCTATTCAACATAGTGTTGGAAATTTTAGCCACAGCAATCAGACAAGAAAAAGAAATAAAAGGCATCCAAATAGGGAAAGAAAAAGTAAAACCATTATTATATGCAGATGACATGATAGTATACCTAGAACACCCTATAAACTCCACTAAAAGACTACTCAATATAATAAGTGAATTTGGCAAAATAGCAGGGTACAAAGTAAATATACAGAAATCAAAGGTATTTCTGTACACCAACAATGAAATATCAGAGACAGAGACAAAAAAGAAAATATCCTTTATTATAGCAACAAGAAAAATAAAATACCTAGGAATAAACTTAACCAAAGAGATAAAAGACCTGTACTCTGAAAATTACATAACACTGAAGAAAGAAATTAAGGAAGATACAAATAAATGGAAGCAAATACCATGTTCTTGGATGGGAAGAATCAACATCATCAAAATGGTTATACTACACAAAGCAATTTACAGATTCAGTGCAATCCCTATCAAAATACCAATGACATATTTCACAGATCTAGAACAAATACTCCAAAAATTCATATGGAACCAAAAAAGACCCCAAATAGCAAAAGTAATCTTGAGACAAAAGAACACAGCAGGAGGAAACACAATACCAGACATCAAACAATACTACAAAGCCACTGTGATCAAAACAGTCTGGTACTGGCATAAGAACAGACATACAGATCAGTTTAACAGAATAGAGAGTCCAGAAATAAACCCAGGCCTCTATGGTCAACTAATATTTGATAAAGGAGGAAGGAACATAAAATGAAGTGAGAAGAGGCTTTTCAATAAATGGTGCTGGGAGAACTGGACAGGGATGTGCAAAAAAATGAAACTAGACCACCAACTTACACCACACACGAGAATAAACTCAAGATGGATCAAAGACTTAAATGTAAGCCGTGACACCATAAAAGTCCTAGAGGAAAACATAGGCAGGAAAATTTCAGATATCCCACGTAACAATATTTTCATGAATACATCTCCTAAGGCAAGAGAAATAAAAGAAAAAGTAAACAAATGGGACTACATCAAACTAAAGAGTTTCTGCTCAGCAAAAGAAAACATCAGCAAGATGAAAAGGAAACCAACTATATGGGAAAACATATTTGCCAATGATATCTCAGACAGGGGACTAATCTTCAAAATATATAAAGAGCTGATATGACTCAACATCAATAAAACAGACAACCCAATTAAAAAATGGGCAAAGGAACTGAACAAACACTTCTCCGAAGAGGACATACAGAAAGTCCATAGACACATGAAAAAATGCTCAACATCATTAGCCATCAGAGAGATGCAAATAAAAGTCACAGTGAGATACCACTTTACACCAGTCAGAATGGCCATCATCAACAAGTCAACAAACAAGTGTTGGCAAGGATGTGGAGAAATGGAAACCCTAGTGCATTGTTGGTGGGAATGCAGACTAGTGCAGCCACTGTGGAAAACAGTATGAAATTACCACATAAGACTAAAAATGGAACTGCTTTTGAACCAGCAATTCCACTGCTAGGATTATACCCAAAAAATCCTGAAATACTAATTCAAAAGGACTTATGCACCCCTATGTTCATAGCAGCACTGTTTACAATAGCTAAGTGCTGGAAATAGCCTAAGTGCCCATCTGTAGATGAGTGGATCAAAAAACTGTGGTACATTTACACAATGGAATACTATGCAGCAAAAAGAAAGAACTCCTGCCTTTTGCGACAACATGGATAGAACTAGGGAGAACTATGCTTAGTGAAATAAGCAGGGCAAAGAAAGAAAAATACCATATGATATCACCTAATACGGGAAACTAAAGAACAGCATAAAGAAACAAACTAAATAGGACAAGGAGCAGAATAACAGTCAATGGGGGGGGGGAGGGAGAGAGAAAGGGGGATAAGTAAGGGAAGGGTCTAGTCAAGGAACGTGTATAAATGACTCATGAACATGGATAACAGGGAGGGATATGATTGTGGGAGAAGGGGTGGGCTGGTTGGGGGAAGCAATGGGGGTAAAATGGGACAACTGTAATTGAAAAACCAAAAAATAAAATTAAAGAGAAAAGAACATTTGGAAAATATAATACTTATATAAAGAAAAGAAAATAAATAAAAATAAAAAATTTCAATTATACTTTTTTTATGAAATCTTACTTTGCCTCTTCGTCAGTGTTGTACTACACTTGTTGATTTTATATTGTCATAAACCAGTATTAAAGATCAATAACAATAATTTCAACTAATCCTATATTAGTTTTTAATTTTTGTTTAGTCAGTTACAATGGGCTAAGAATTACTGAGCTAAAATAAAAGTGCCCAAAATATAACCACAAAATGTACTACACATGTAATATTTCTTAAATGTAAAGTGAATGAATAAAAAAGTAAATTGATAGGATGTGATTCTGGGGTTCTATGGGTTTTACTATAGGAGTTTTGCAACCACCTAGCCAAGCGAGTTTTGACAAGTCACATTTCTCTTTGAATCTTTTTCTTCCATGTGATTAAATCTGTGCTTTTCTGACTTGAAAGATACATTTTTCTCTCAAGATATCCTTGTTGATTTTATTTTTATATTTGGTAGTTTTTCTCTGTATACAAAATGTTTTTCTTTACTTTTATTTTTTATTCAATGTATTGGCAAGACTGATTAATGAGATCATACAGATTTCAAGTGTGGGTACATTTCTATGATACATAATCTGTGTATTGCTTTATGTGCTAACCACAGTCAAATCATCTTCTGTCACCATATATTTGCCCCCTTTACCTTTTATATCCCCATCTCTTTTCCCTCTTATAACCACCACTATGTTGTCTTTTTATGAGCTATTGCTTGTTTGGTTTTTTGGTTTGTTCTTTTGTTGCTTTCAGTTTTATATTCCACATATGAGTGAAATCATGTGGTTCTTAACTTTTTGTTCTGACTTTGTTTCTATAACAGACCATATCATATGGTTGCTACAATTTTGATGATATGTGTTAAGAAGAAGCAGAAATATATCATTAATAAATATTAAAAGAAAATGACTTGCATTTATAAATTTAATTGTTTCTTGAGTGTGATATCATAAAATGCTAGAAAAATAGGATTTTAATTTATAAAATAACAATATATTTTTTAACAAAAATTTTTTTCTATGTGGTAAATAAATGTATCAACTACAAAACTGAAAAATGTATAATGTGAAGATATATTTTAAATATCAAGATTGGCAGTTTTCACCTTTTAAAGTTTTAAAATATATTTCTATTCCTGAGTGCCAGATTAAAAACATACATCTAAAATTGACTAAATGCAGAGTAATACTAGAAAAAAGAAGTGTAAATCCTTTTGAATTGGGAGAACTGGGGGGAAAAAAGAGAAGAGAGTACAAAAGTAGTCCTTTGGAAACCACAAGGTGGAATAAACAGATCTATAACCAATTTAGCATGCTCAGTTAAGCAGAAACCTAAACAGCACAGGGGAAATAGAGAATGCTATTTGCCAGACATAATTTCCCAAAACCTCAGTAGTTTCAGAAATAAAAATAGGAGTGGGGTGGAAAAGAAAATTATCAATAAAAGAGTTCAAGACAACTTTCCAAATTTGAAAGTAAAACATTTCCAGAGGCTAGGGCCCCAATTTGTGTCTATTTATTAAATAGAACTATCTGAATATCATTTCAGAGCACTAGAGATGGGGCGGGGAGAGAATTTTTTAGGACTTTCTCAGGGAAACTAGTGGTCAAGAGTACATGTATAAGGAGTAGTCATTTTAACTTTGGAATTCTCATTATCAACATTAGAAGCTAGAAGTCATTGGAACAATGCCTTCAAAGTTTTGAAGAAGCCTATTTTATAACATAAAATTTTATACCCAGGCAGACATCTAATCATATGTCTAGGTAAATTAAAAACATCATCATATATTCCAGTCCTGAAAATTTGACTGCCCACATGTAGCTTCTCTTAAACAGTTACTAGGAATTAGTCTCCACTGAAATGAGAAAGAAAACCAAGATCAACAACTACATGAGATAGAGAAACCCACATTCAACACAGAAGAGGGCATAAAAAATAGCCCTAGGGTTATGGTAAATGTATATCCTGTAAATCAGATACAGAGTAAGAAATGATTTGGAAAAGGTCAAAATGAACAAGGTGGAAAAAAAACAAAATGGTAAGTAGTTACTATGATTTGCTGGAACTAAATTTAGTAGCAGTGTTTGAAATATTATTTTGTTATTTATATTTCATGATTTTGTTATTTTATCCCATGACCAAAAATAAATATGGATAAGCCAATAAATACTCAAAATTTTAAACCTATTCATTGTCAGTTATCCCATAGGTGAAAATATTCATGTATTTCTTGTTCAAATGAATGTCAATTGTGTCATAACACTATGGGTGTAACATCCAAAATAATGACAATGGATTTTGTTATTCCTAACAGACCAAATATACTTTAAATTGTATATTGAGGTATTAGGATCCATCTAATATTTCCGTAAATAAGAAACATACCTAAAATGCATATCATTTGGTTATTTCAAGGGTAAACCAGTAAGATATGGTCACTATAAATCATTAAAGCATAATGATATATTTTAAATATTAAAAGGAAAATTCAATCTATAATCTAATACTATAAAGACACTGCATTTTAAATAACTGGCAACTACAATGTGTCTAATAGTGTGCTCTAGCACATGGTTCTTAACATTTATTAGTAGTTTCTTTAAAAGCTCTTCAAATGAACAGAAACTTAAAATAATTTAGCAACAATCTTTATTTTGAAGTACTCACTTTTTTTTCCTTTTAGTGCTCAAATATGGTTAATTGCATATTTTTTACACAGTAAAGTAAATCTGTATTTATTATCCAGAACTAAACTGGTTAGTTAAATTAAACTGATTTACCACAAAAGTTAAACCTACCTAGGTTTTGTTTGTTTGTTTGTTTGTTTGTTTTGAGATAGAATGTGTAGCAGAACAGTTGCAATCCATGAAAACAACAGGAGCTATCAAGAAGAAGAAAGACCACTCATACACACACACCTATTTATGTCTTAAAACCTACAGAGACCAGCTCGATCCAACATGGTAACTAATTTCACCTACTGGTACCCCTAGCTTCATTCTACTCTCATTGTAATGCATTATCATTCTAAACAGCACACCCTAAACCACTGTGATTAGAAATGAAAAGGCCATATAAGAATGCCCCACTAAGCTCCGCTAAGAAATTATCACCCTCCCCTCCACACCCCCACTATTATTAGGGTTTTCTGGACCCAAGGGTAGGTAGGACGATGACCATGTCCAGCTTGAAGCAGCTAGAGGAGCTTGAGACCTTCGCCCATTGTCCTTTACAAGATTACAAAGGGTCTTAATATCTGAGAGGGAGCAATAGTTATTTTTCACGAACCAGGGGTATGGACTTGGGGGGGGGATTGCTGGGGGAGGGAGATGCTGGGTGGAGGGGAGTAAAGGGGAGAAAATTGGAACTGTTGTAACAATATAATCAATAAAATACATATAAAAAAAATTATCACCCCTTTCTGGGAAAGATCCTGAATATTACTCACATTCATTAAATACGCCACCCCCCACCACCAATTAAATGAAACTTAATAAAGAAAGCAAGTTATCTGATGGAGTGACTGCTCTGTGTGTGCAGTAGTAGCCCATTCTCTGTTTCACTACTTTACTAATAAACTCGCTTTCACTTTAAACCCTATGCTTACTCAAATTTGAATTCTTTCCTGTAGGCAGATAAGAACCCTCTGTGGGTTTCAGACCTTCCAGTCCTTGACCCCCCAGAATGCCTGCATCGGTTTTTTTATTTTGTTGTTTGTGTTATTGAAACTTTCGATTTAGCTATAAATCTCCACCTTAGGGAAATACACAGGATTCTGACTTTTTCATTGTCACTTGTGCATGAAAAAATAGAGGAATGTGTATAGAGGATTCATTTAATAAACAGAACTGTTATAGGAGAAACTCTGGTTCTTTTCATCCACACAGTAAAGAATTACAGATCAGCAAGCCTATTAGTGTGCATGCAAAATTTATTAGTGAATGGGAGAGCAGGAGCAAGGGTGGCCAAAGGCCAGGGTGGCAAGCTCGCCCTAGGGTGGCCAGAGGCCTGGAGGCCAAAGGCCAAGAGCGCCAAGACAGAGTCCTTTGTTCTGAGGATTTACATAGTTGGCCAGAGGGAGGATGAGGTGAAGAAGTTACATATTGATTGACAGGCAAAGGTGGTTCTAGCTTTTCCAGACTGGGCATTAATACCCAATGTACTGCTTTCTTTAGGCCCTAAGGGCCCTTGCCTGCCTTTCTAGCCTTGGGATATAAACACAGTTTCAAAAGTTTTCCTTCCCAGATAGTGAAAATAATACATACAATTCCAAGGACTTTCCTCCTCCAGTGCTAACATGCTGTTTCTTGTGATATTGGAATGCCTGGCAATATTATCAGATCAGGCTCAGGACTGCTGAGTTAGGGGGTGAGACATGGCCCCCTCTGATTCTAGCCTCCTCTTCTCTATTACGTTCTTTTTAGATTGCAATGGTGAGGGTCCTGTCTTTATTTCCTCTCTGCTACTCATCTGCTGTAACAGAACTAAAAATGTTTTTCTAACTGAACAATTAAACGTGTAGCAGAAGTTAATTGATATGCAGAATCAAGTTTCATTTCTCAGATTCTGCCATACACAGCTAGATGGATATTATTTCTATTTGCTGAAATAGGATTGCATGAAAAAGTTCAGAGCTGTGGAGAGTCTATATGTTCAATTTTGAACAGATTCAATTTAACCCCATGGAGGTCACGGTCAAAAAAACAAAGCACGTATTATAACAAAACTGGTGGCTTAAGTGTTAAGGCTTAACATTAGCCATATACAAACATGCAGCTAATCATCACCTTGAACCTATGCACTTGATATATGCAACAATATTTAAGAAAAGTTTGTATCTCTCACATCAGCTGTGATTAGCCGGGACCTCCACGGGGTTAAAGAGTCTGTGGATTACAAATATAGCCATTAAGCAACTGGATTCTAAAGTAGCGCTCATGAGAGAGACATGAATTAGGTGTAGATATAAAGTCATAAACAGTGAGTCATTAAATAACATAAAGAGAATATGTAGCTTAATAATGAAATTCTACTAAGATATTGTAGAATTCTGAGAGATACCATTATTTAAAGTGTGATTGGAAAAGAAAAAAACAAAACAAAACATTAGTATCCAGATAGGTAGAATACCACCTCAATAAAATATCATTTTAGAAGTCAGGGAAAAAAAAAAACTTTTAAGGGTCAACGATCAACAATATTAAGCACTTAAAATTGTGATAGCCTTGGTGAGATTAATATCAGAAGAATAATGGGCATAAAAATAATTTGTAGTACATGTTGATACATAAATTGAGGCAGCAATTACAGAGTTCTTATAATAAGCATGTCAGGAAACCACTTGTGACTGAGACAGTCTATATTTGTAGTTCCAGAAAAGAGGACTTCTCCTAAGACTTCAGTATTAGCACTGGGATTCCATAAATGTGTCATAGTACTGGAGATAATTTTGGGGAAAAGAAAATGGCATTATGAAGAACTATGAGCCAATTCTATGTTCCAAATTCCCCAAATTCCAGACACTCTTCTAACTGCTAAATACTTATTAAGATGTAAATTTGTGATAATTGTTATGTAAAATACATAGTCAGATTTTTTTTTTTTAATCATTATACCACCCAAGGCTGAGCTCAGGGATTTCCACTGTTCTTTTGGCTAAGTCAGAAACAAAACAAAACAAACAAACAAAAAACAAAAACACCAGAACTGGATGGAGCAGACACAGCCTTTATTATACATTAGAGGGAGCACCAGCAGAGGCAGATTACAGATGGGTGAAGCAGAAATGTACCTCCCTGAGTCCAAGACTTGTTTTAAGGGGTCTCAGACAAAAGGGACATGTGTCTTGGCATAACTCTAAACTACAGTACCTCAGTGTATACATGCTAAGAGAAAAGGTCAAGAAGCAGTCACACAGGACCAGAAGCTGCTCCCAAAAGGAGATAAGGGGGGAATTACAATCCTTTTCCAAAGTAATACACATTTCTTCTAGCCAGGGGCCCTCCAACCAACCTTCCATCATGAGTGTTAAAGGAGTCATGTCCAGCATGACCCCACAATCAACATCCCTATTTTACATTTGAAACAACCGAGGGGTACAAATGTTAATAATGCCTTAGGCCTCAAAGTGCTGGAACCAACACTTGATTATAGCCAACTTGATCCAGAAATTGGACACCTAACCATTATGGTCGCAGCCTTTTTTCTGATTCTTTATAACAAACCATATGTATTGGCTGACTAAAGGAATGAAAACATGTTGAATGGGGATTAGTGTAGGAGTTAACATCACTATTCCAGGGTAGACCTTCTTTTATTTCCCTTTCCTTTTCTCAAGCATTTCTAATAGTCAAACTCAAGCCTGTTACATAAATAATCTTCTTCAGCTTCCCCAAATAACAAGACTTGTTTAATTTGTAAATGAAATAATCATCAAATAGAAGGTTGCTACATATCCACCAGTTGAAATGATAGAAATAGATTTTTAAATTACTGGTCATCAGAAGAAAAATGCTTTCAAAAAATTAAACTTTGACTTATGAGAATATAAAAAATATATATCAAGCACGTCTTAATGTAGATAAATAAATATAAAAAATAAGAGAATAATATAACTTCTTAAAGCTCATTTTTGGTTTAATTTCCAAAAGAAATTATTTGTTTTAGAAAAACAATTAATAAGCTATAATTTTAAAATCTGTGAAGCTGATGGTGGAATATTATGGATCATTAGATTCACTTAGTATTATAAAATTAATACCAGAATAATCAAAGCATTATAATTTGATAGACAAATTAGAATAGATAAATTATGGATGAGTGCATAGATATATATATAAACAAAAGTAATATGTTTATTATTAATTTATCTCTGGATTAATTTTGTAGCTTCCTTAACTAAATACTAAAAACTAAGTGGCTTAAACAATGTTGAAAGATTGTCAAACAGTTTTGGAGGCCAGGAGACTGAGAACAAAATATGAATGTGCATCTGTTTTAAATAGGTAAACACCAAGTTCTGATAGTTTACTTCTTAGAACAGATAAGGGGATAGGGGTGAATAAAAAGGGAACACATAATGTAACATAAGTTTTCAACTGTATCCTAGATATTGAGTAAGACAGCCATAAAATATCATCCTTCAGAATCAATGTAGTAAGTAGTAAGGTGATGAGGGAAAACGATGTATTTCACAGAACTAGAACAAATATTTCAAAAATTTATATAGAACCATAAAAGGCTCCACATAGCAACAGCAATTCTGAGAAATAAAAACAAAGTTGGAGGAATCACACTGCCTAATAAAACTACAGTATAAGGTTATAGTAATCAAAACAGCATGGTACTGTCATAAAAAACAGACACACAGATCAACAGAAGAGACTAGAGAGCCCAGAAATAAACCCACACCTTTATAGTCAATTAATATTTGATGGAGGAAGGAAACACATACAATGGGCTAAAGATAGTTTATTCAATAAATGGTATTGGGAAAATTGGACAGATAGATGCAGAAAAGTCAAAGGAGACCACCTTCTTACACCACACACAAAAGTTAACTCAAAATGGATTAAAAACTTAAAAATTAGAACTGAAACTATAAATATCCTAGAAGAAAACATAGGCAATAAAATCTCAGACATTGCTTGTAGCAATATTTTATCAAATACATCTCCCGAGGCAAGCAAAACAAAAGAAAAAATAAACAAATGGGATTGTATCAACTAAAAATTTCTCTTTCATGACAAAAGGGATGAAAATCAACACTTGGAGCTCACCCAGGTGTTGAGTCTGATAAATGTCCCATCATGTTAGTCTGGGATCCTAAACCAGCCAAACAACAAACAAACATAAAACCTTTTACATTTATACAATTCATATATAGAAATGTATAAATTAGGATTTGTGTGAGGGTGGGGAAAGCGTGTCTATAAAACTCTGTTATTTTATTTTTACAATTTATTTTAACTACAAGTGTATAAGCTGTTCAAAGTAGGAAAGATGTTTAATTTTTCCTTTTGGCCCTTTCTCAGATGGTGCTCTAAAATCTCCTCTGCATGAGAAAAATAACCATCACCATTCTCTTTTTTATTAGAACAAACTCTAATGTTTAATTTAACCAGTTCTTCAACAACAGACTAGAAACTGAGCCCTGGGCAGTGGAAGGTGAGGGATTAAAAGGGTCACCTCTATCCATCCTCAAAAGCACATTTGAGTGGATGGAGTAGGGAAACCAGCTAATTTTATGCATCTTAGATATTCTATAATATCATGTTCCTAAGACATCATTTCCATACCCCTACTCTCAGTCTTCTAAAGTTGAACTGTATACATGTATATGTATGTTGGGGATTGGGTTCCCCTCCAATCATCCCACTTGTCCTTTTGTTCATACCTATTCTTGGGCCTGATTTACCTACTTGTACAATTTGATTTTTTGGTCCATCAGCACTTAGCAATCTAACTCTAAACTGATTTATGTTAGTTTGAGGGAAGGATCTTGGGCTTTGATTGTTTAGGGCAGGCATAGCAAATGAACACTGATAGGAAGAAATTGAGGATGTTGATAAGAAAATGGTCCAAACAACCAGACAGTTTGAAGCACAGCAACACATATTAGAACCCCAATGGAAATTTGAAGTCTGAAGGTCTGTAAGGTCTGACAAAGAATAGTAAGAATGAGAAGAGTAAAGGGGTGACAAAACAGATTGCTGTAATAAAAAATGTAAATATTGATTTTAATATTTTATTAATTATTTATTAACAATGATTTAATTATTATTTACTAATATGTGTTAAGCATTGTCCTAGACAAAGTCTTGAACATAAAATACAAAAATCTCTGATTTTCTAAAGTGTATATTCAATGAGAGGGATATAGAAATAAACAAAATAACATATTTAAGCTATGCTATTGGAGAAAAAGAAAGCAGAGATGGGTATATCAAGTATCAGGCAAGATTAATAATTTTAAATAGATCGTTAGGGAAGGCATCAATAAAGAGACCTTGGAGTAAAAGATCTGAAGAACGTTAGGTAATAAACCTAGTGGATATCTATGTGATCATTAAAATGAAAATATTCTTGACACCCAAAACTTTTATTCATAAGCTATTTTTTTCCATGTGGTTGGGCAGGGATGAGGAAAACCAATTAGGAATATTAGGTCTTCCATTCATTCCTCCCTCATTGGTACCAATGGCACACACTTTTTTCTATTCAAAATTCCAAAGAACCATGGTCCTCATGCTCTAGCAAACAGAAGATGCAACAGAAAATTCTCTTCTCTGTTCATATCCAAGATATATGAATATAACATCTCTTAATTCACTGGAGGAGGTATTAAAAAGCAGGCAGAACACACTCATTGCATTAACTCTAACCATCTCACCTTGAATTAGGGACTTAGCTTTTTATTGTCTTATTTTCATAATGATTAAGGATTTTAAAAAAATAATATGCAGAGATAGGATTGCTACAAGAGTAACAAGTGTACCTTCATCTGTAATAGCTGAGCCCCATTATCTTTTAAACAATGTAACAGCAAGAGATAAATACAGCAGGTGTGGGTACCACACACAGAGAGACACATATGCACACACATGCATTTATGAAAACAGAAAGACACATATGTCTGATAATCTTGCCATAATAATTAAAAATGTTAAATATTTAAATGAGCAACTAGAATGAGATAACACCAGAGAGTCTTTTTAGGTTTGGACAAAAAAAAATGCAAAAAAGAGCTTACCAAAATTATATGTGTGTTACATATTAACATTAAATGAATGCATGTTGTTAACAAAAATGTAAAAATAAAATGTAAAGCCCTAGAGTATATAATAGAGTTATATGCCACCTAGCAGAGAAGACTTCTTAACTAATATTGCACAGCATAACATAAGAAGTACTACCTTAAAACTATAAGGAAATGTTACAAGTGTACGCTTACTTGTTCTTTAAGTTATAAGTACGACTTATTTATCTGTCTCTATTTGCCTAAATATGACAATTTCTTCATATACTATTTCATAAAATTACTTAAAAAAAGCTTTTCCTCCAAACTATAAATTTATCATTCCATAACATTTAAGATCACTGGAAAAGTAAGCAAATAAAAGTTCCAAACTCAGACTTTGTTATAGAAAAAATTATAATTTCCAATTTTATTAATTTTTCCATGAGTATGTTTTATTGTGGTTAGCAAACAGTCCAGTGGTACCGCCAATGGTACCTTACTGTGTTGTTAGTTTCCAGTTGCTACTCAATTCTTCTTCTTTTTTTTTTTTTACCAAATAAGTATTGGTTCCAGGAATACAGATTTTTCAAATTATAATAATGTTATTGGACAGTATAAGTAATATATATGTGTATGTATATATATATATGTATATATATATATATAAATTATCTAAATATCATTTTTCAAATACTGTTTACCAAATAGCATTTCCTGACACACAAAAATATAAAAGCAAATTGTTTTAAGTTATACTGTCAATCTTGTATATGAAGTAAGGATTAGAAACAATGAAAGTTTCATGATTTTCTTAGGAAAGGTGTAATTTAGAGGAGAAAAAACTTTCTGGAAAAATTTTACAAATATAGTAATTTTTATATAAATTGATACTTTTCCATTAAAAATAACTCAGCTTTTTGAAAACTTATGGTTATATAGAAAAAGCCTCCTCAATTCATGAATTCTACCCTCTATCCTTTCAATATTAGATTCAGAGTATTTTAGGCATGTTTGCAGAAAATAAAATGCATTCTTATTAGTGATCATCTTTTTTATCATCAGTGAGGATATGTTTATATGTTTTTTGATTTTAGAGAGAGGAAAGGAGGGGGAGAAGGAGAGAGAGAGAGAGAGAGAGAGAGAGAGAGAAAGAGAGAGAGAGAGAGAGAGAGAGAAACATCAATGTGGGGAGAAACATTACATTGATTGGTTACCTCTCATACTGGGAATTGAACCAACATCCTAGGTATGTGTCCTAATTGGGAATTGAACCCACAATCTTTGGTGTAAAGGACAATGTTCCAACCAAATGAATCACCCAGTGAGGACTATTAGTAATCTTTCTTTGTTGATATTAGATAATTAACTTTTTATATTTAAGCAATTAAATAACTTAAAGACATTTTTGAAATCAATTGTTTTTCTTTTCTTTTTTTCTTGGATTCCCAAATCCTAATATCCAGACCCCCCAAAAAAATAGAACTTTAGTTAATTTTAACTATTAATGAGGCTTATTTATTTTTACCTTGACACCACAGAATTAAGCAAACTACATAGCATACATAATGCATGGTTAAGCTCCTGGCACCTCCAATAGTTTAAAAATAGCAGTGAATATAATGACTAACCTTGACTTCAAATAATTTTAATTTTGTTTCTAGAACACAGAATTGATTTTACTGAAAAATTATGTTCCCAATTTTAACTTGTGTTTTCCCTAAATGTAAATACTACTGTTTATTAATAGTAATTAATTTTATTGGCTAACTTACTATTTTATAAATATAATATTTTAGAAAGGGAGATAAATTAAATAGAACAACTACAATAGCAACACAAATTAATGTCACTTCTTAAAGTGTGTCATTCACAGGATAGAGACTTTAGAAATTTCTATGATATTAAGTTAACGTCAATTTAAACATAGAATTAATGAAAGACATAACTAGAGACACAGTCTTCAATATTTGCATGCAAAAATACATGTATACATACATAAAATATTAGTGCATAGGTCAGACCCATAGCAGAACAACAGTATGTTCCTCAGATTCACTCTCCATTTTTCAGCTCTCTTTTTGTCCCAGAAGTATGCCAATTTGGAGTATGTCAAAGGAGATGACCTCTGGTTTACTTATTATTTTAAATTCTTTGCTACAGAATAGCCTTAAAATGACCAAGTTAGACTGTTCAGTGCAGAGTTGTTATTATTTTTTTCATTTTAAGCCTAGGTAAGATAACAGTTCAACTGCTACTAACTGATCACTCCCATTCACCTGCACCTTCATAAATAGCTTTAAAAAATAAACACTACTTCAGTTATCATATATTGAATTTTCTAAATGTTTTATGTTCAGACACTAACTCACATTCTAGACTTGATGAGATTGACAGATTACAAACCTAATAACCTCATTTTGCAGGTGATGTTACTAAATATCAGCAATGTTAAATAACTTAAGTGATGATTATTAATAAATGTTAAACATTTAGCTAATTTTTACTATTTTTATTATTATTTATTACTTTCTCTGTATGTAAGAATAGCCTAGTGAGTATTTAAGCACATGGGTTCCCCATGTCAATTCTGCAAGGCCATCAGGTTGGAAGAAGATTGTGGCAATGTTACAACAAATTAACACTGAAACCTGGGAGATGCAATACTTAGGACATTTATAAAATTACATTTAAATGAAAGAAGCATGAAAATTGATAACATAAGCATGTAGCATAGTAATAAACACTACAGTAAAAAAGAATAGAAGGAAGGAAATTGTAATGATAAAAGAATAAAATAATGAACTGGATGCCTAAGGAGCAACTGAGCTAAAATTTTTAAATATATAGTTCTTTATTCAGAAAATCAATTTAAAAACTTTAAAAGTTACCAGATTACTAAAGCATTAATTTTATAAAATGGGTTTACTTAATATTAAGGCAATTTAATAAATATTTTCTTGTAAAAATTTGTTTAAATTAGAAATATAAAGGTATAATAATTATGTAATCAAAAATAGTTTTATAATTATATGTAGGTAAATAATTAAATTTATGATGATTATTAAAATGAGAAATTAAAAAAGATCATCCAAGGAAACATACTGAATATTTATTATAAAAACTATGAGAACAGATGAAAAGAACATGATGATGATATAAAGTGTAAGATATATTTATGCATTAAAAATAATGGTTGTGGGAGACTTCTAGACAGTCTAAATGAAGGCCCAGACAGACACGCTGCATCTCCCTCCACAACTAAGAAGGAATACAACTACCTCAAAATGAGAGACAACCAGAAGTCCCAGAAAATCAAGCTGCGTGGAAGTCCAGCAAACAAAGATACAAAGAAGAAATACTCATCCAGACAGGTAACAGGGGCAGAGCCGGGATGGAGAGGATATGGTGTGGTGGTGGCAGCAGTGGTGGCAGCAGCAGGCTGGTGAAAAGCAGTCACGTTTTAAAAAGTCTGGAGAGACCCTTGGGGAGTTTCTGCTGCTCCTCACCAGACGGTGCAGCTCATGGTTCTAGCACCAGGGAAAATCAAGCTTCATTGCTTCTGACTGTGCAAACCATTGGGGGTTGGGGTGCAAGAAGACACTGCTGGTCTCTCAGTATAGTGCATTTGTTTAAAGGGCCCCCAGGGTCCTAGAACATACACAGATCCACCCACTCTGGGAACAACAACCAGAGCAATAGCTAGAGGGGCGCCAGTCCCATACGGAACTGGGAGAAGTGCCTGGAAAAGGAGCAAGTGCTGAGCAAGTGGCAGTGTTCCCTCTCAGACCTCTCCCTCACATACAGGGCCACAACATGGTGAAACAGGTCATCCTGTACTGAAAAATATCTGAGGCTCTGCCCCTTACTATGTCACAGGTGTGACTGCTCTACCTAAGACACTGAAGCAAACAAACATAGTAGCCTGTCATAATGAGACAGAGAAGTATGGCACAAAAGAGGGAACAAATCAAAGTTCCAATGGGAGAACTAAGTGATGAGGAGATAACCAACCTAACAGATGCAGATTCAAAACACTGGTGATAAAGATGCTCACAGGCTTGACAGATATGCTGGAATACAGCAAACACATCAGGGAAGAAGTGAAGGCTATGCTAAGTAAAATGAAGAAATATCCACACAAAACCAACAGTGAGGGGAAGGAAACAGAGGTTCAAATCAATGATTTGGAATTTAAGGAAGAAAAAAACAGTCAACCAGTACAGAATGAGGAAAAAAAGAATTAAAAAAGGTGAAGAGAGGCTTAGGAACCTCTGGGACAACTATAAGCATGCCAACATCCAAATCATAGAGATGCCAGAAGGAGGAGAGAAAAAACAAGAAATTGAAAACTTATGTGTGAAAATAATGAAGGAAAACTTCCCAAATTTGGCAAAGGACATAGACATACAAGTCCAGGAAGCACAGAGAGTCCCAAACAATCTAGACCCAAAGAGGACCACAGCAAGACACATCATAATTAAAAAGCCAAAGATGAAAGATAAAGAGAGAATCTTAAAAGCAGCAAGAGAAAAGCAGAGAGTTACCTACAAAGGGGTGCCTATAACACTATCAGCAGACTTCTCAAAAGAAACTTTGCAAGCAAGAAGGGACTGGCAAGAAGTATTCAATGTGATGAAAAGCAAGGACCTACAATGAAGATTACTCTATCCAGCAAGCCATCATTTAGAATGGAAGGGCAGATGAAATGCTTCCCAGACAAGGTAAAGCTAAAGGAGTTCATCATCACCAAGCCATTACTATATGAAATGTTGAAGAGACTTATTTAAGAAAAATAAGATCAAAACTATGAACACTAAAATGACAACAGACCCACAACTATCAACAACTGAATCTAAAAAATAATGACAAAATCCAACTAAGCAAAACAGAATAGGAACAGAATCATAGATATGGGGATCATTTGGAGGGTTATCAGCTGGGAGGGGGAAGAGGGATAAATGGAGAAATGGTGCAGGGATTAAGAAGCATAATTAGTTGTTATGAAATAGACAGGGGGAAGTTAAGAATAATATAGGAAAGGGTAAAGCCAAAGAAGTTATATGCACGATCCATGGACATGAACCAAGGGGGTGTGGGACTTCTGGAGGTAAGGGGGGTACTGGGCAGAGGGGAGCAAAGGGGAAAAAAATTGGGACTACTGTAACAACATAATCAATAAAATATACTTAAAAAAAAAGAAATAATGGTAGTGGAAGATCCACTCATGAAGGACACTGTGATACATAATCAAACACATAGAGAAAAATATAAAAGGTACAGCATTAGGGGAGAAAGTGGACCAAAATTTCAAAAATGCTGAATGTTCAACATTGGCAAATAGTGTAGAGTGAGCAAGAGTAACAGAATAAAAATATAGTTTCAAGATTTTTAAAAAAATAAGAATTAGTAAATATTTTTTAGAGAAAAACTATTTTGTTTTTCATATACATGGTGCTTTAAAAAATTCATTTTAGTAGTTATTCATGTGTATTTTTATAAACAATGTTAATATTGTCTGATAAATTGGGAAAGAAATATAGCTTTTGTTTAGTTGAAATATCAGAAGGCTGAGACCAAAATAGCAGATTAGTAGGATCAATTGAATTTTCACATTAATATTCACTTTCCATAGTGAGCACTACATAAAAGTGTTAAGGTCCATAATAAACTTTTACCTTGATATTTTTTCATAATGTATTTTATTACTTTTTGTATGCTAATATCTTAATAGTAATAAAAATAATGCTGAAATTAAATACTTAGGTCATATAGGAGATCACTTTAATATTTTCTTTCCTAAAACCTTACTTAAGAAAGGTTTCTTTCAATCAACTTTTGCAATGATTCATCATGGAATCCCATAGCTGTAGAAATGTGTTTCTGTGTCCCACAGCAATAATGAAATTCTAAAACTAATTTCCCCCCTTTTCTCCTTGGGTAGAAATATTTTATTTCTAAAAATGCAGGTGTCAAATTTTATATTCAGCTTGCACTGATATGTTGCTAAAGATTAAATGGAAAAAAGTAGGTTAAAGTATAAACTTGAAAACTTTTTTTCTAAGAAATATGAAATCAGTTATCAAGGGTTTCCTGTGATGTGCTGCCTTTTAATGTGGCTGGTGCTATATTTTTTTGTTTAATTTTGAAAGCAGGATTAAGTCTTTTCTGTACAGCTTATCTTAATGCCTCCACTCTAGGGTGGATCAAGCCTGGATAGAGGTAAGCACTAGTGCTCTTTCTCCTATGGGCTGAGAGTAAACCTCTCTTGAGTGGGGAGGGGTGGGGGACGATCTTGGAGACTGGGGACAATCTTGGAGACTAGCGACAGGTTCACACTTGTCTGGGCTATTCAGTTACACATGGGACAGTGTAGTGAGAGGTTGTGTGCTACTCTATATAGTGAACCGTATTCCGAGGTGTAGTCTGAGTTCTTATCTGTATACAAGGAGTTAGCAGAATTTATTTTTTTTATTTACATACATACTTATTTCCTTTCCCTCAGAGCATGTCTGCCTCTGCTATTTTTCATTGTAAGTGCCTAAGCAACCCTGATTCGTTTTGTTCTATCTGTGGCAGTTTCACCATTCCCAGTCAAAGGACAAACATCAGCACATATGTCAGGCAAGTCGTCGTCGGCAGCCGTCCGTCTCGAGAGACGATGGCGTAGCTTCTTCAGAGTCTATCTGCACCGCCGAGAATGGCTGTGCAGTCCGATTCGGGAGTGACAATCCCTGGCACACTTGTTACAGGTGAAGGCAGATGGCTGTTGTTGCTGCTGTTGACGCTGCTTCCGCCTCGATCTTTTCTGGACCGCCTCCTCGTTGCGCGCAGCCTCTGCGCGTGATGTACCTTGCCTGACCGCGAGCCTCCAGGCTAGGCGGTCGTCTGCTTGAACTTCCCATGTGTTGAGATTGATGGAGCATTGTGTCATGTCCTTTTTGCAGATGTCTTTGAACCGCAGTTTTGGGCGCCCTGTCATCCTCTTGCCTTCTGCTAGCTCGCCGTAGAGGAGGTCTTTGGGGATACGGCCTGCATCCATTCTTTTGACATGGCCGAGCCACCTGAGGCATCTCTCGCTAAGAACTGCATGCAAACTGCTCATATTGGCTCGCTTCAGCACCTCGGTGTTGGGGACCTTATCCTGCCAGGCGACATGCAGGACGCGTCGCAGGCACCTCATGTGGAAGCTGTTGAGTTTCCTTTCGTGCCTTGCGTAGGTGGTCCACGTCGCGCTGCCATAGAGGAGAGTGCTGAGTACGCAGGCTTGGTAGATGCGCAGTCTGGTTTTCTCAGTGAGGCTGGAATTGTTCCACGCTCGCCGGTTCAGTCTGGCCATAACTGTGGCTGCCCTGGCGATTCTCCGGTTGACCTCCAGGTCGACTGACAGAGAGCTCGAGATGGTGGACCCGAGGTAAGTGAAGTGGTTGACAACCTCCAGGGTGTATCCGTCGATGGTGATGCATGGGGGAGTCCCCGTGCCTTGAGCCATAACGTTCGTCTTCGTCAGGCTGATGGCTAGTCCGAACTCCTTGCATGCGTGGGAAAGGCAAGTGACTAGCTGCTGGAGTCCCTCTTCGGAGTGTGATGTCAAAGCTGCATCGTCGGCGAAGAGCATCTCACGGATGAGCACCTCTTTGACGAAGCCAAAAGTCAGGCAAGTGTATTTTACATATTTTAAAGTACAACTTGGTGATCAAGATAAGTCTTGGGCCCCTCATGAGGTGTGCAGGCAGTGTGTTGAGAGTTTACATTTGTGGATGAAGAGAACATGTGATAAATTGCCATTTGATATACCTATGGTTTGTCTAGAGCCTAAATATCATTCAATTGACTGTTACTTTTGTATAGTGAAAATGTCAGGATAGAATAACAAAAATAAATGTAAAATAGAGTATCCTAGTCTACCATCAGCTATATGCCCAGTGCCTCATTCAGCTGACATCCCAGTGCTAGTTTTCACTGAACTACCCTCTTTCAAAAAACAGGAGTCTGGTGGAGAACTAAGTAACACCAATGGTGGAGATTTTGAAATTGAAGATGACTCAGTTCATAAGGGATTTTATCAGCACGAGATTTGGGACAATCCAAAAAGGCTTCAGAACTCCTAGCATCAAGACTGCACACAAAAACTTGCTTGAAAAAGGAGCGAAGGTATCCTCCTTTCAATCAAGAGAAAGTGCATTTCTGCAGTACTTTAGAAGTGATGGTGGCTTTGTATATTGCCATAACATATATGGTTTAATGGAGGAATTGGAAATTCTGATCTAGAATACAAATGAATGGTGACTGTTCATTGATAGCTCAAAGCAGAGCTTGAAGTGTGCCCTCCTCCACAATGGAAATTTATTTGGTGCAGTCTCAATTGGGTTTTCAGTTTGTTTTCATAAAGAATATGAAGACCTAAAGAAAGTCATTAATCTGTTGCAATATCACAAACACAATTGGATCATCTGTGTTGACCTTAAAATGGTCTGCTTCCTTCTTGGTCAGCAACATAGGTACACCAAGTATCCCTGTTTTCTGTGTATGTGGGACAGCAGAGCTCATGGAAGCATTGGGTGGAGTTGAATTGCCCTTAAGATCTGACCTCAAACCTGGTGATCCAAACATTCTACATGAGCCATTTGTTGACAGAAAGAACATTGTATTCCAATCTTTGCACATAAAATTGAGTGTCATGAAACAATTTGTTAAAGCTTTGCCAACTGTAGGAGAGTGTTTTAAGTATCTTATTTTGACATTTGCTAGCCTGTCATTTGAAAAGATAAAATATCTTCATATTTATGTTTGGCAGCAGAACTTTACTACTTGTACGCAATTTGACTTACAGTAACAATATGTAGCTTTTATATAAATAAAATAACTATAAATAAACAATATATTCAGGTAATTTTTTCTTTATTTTCCTTTGTATGTACATTTTGCATGATTTTTGGAACAAATGGAGTGTATCCTACACCTTAAAAAGTTGACATGAAACAGAAAAACTGGAGTCATTTTTGGATTCAAATGCCAAAAGTTATTAAAAAACAAATGTCAGCTCTAACTCAACAAAAATTGTGTTCCTCAGTGTAATCTTAGTTGTTAAACCATCGTGCTCCATTAAAATTCTCCATGCAATCATGCTGATGCTTCTATATTCATTGTCAATATTGCTAACCAAAGCAGTTGAGTAAGTTATACTTACAAAACATAAGGATACCATGAGGGTATTTTGTATATTATTGATGGGGAATGTAAAGGGGAGGTGAGAAAAAGGTGTAGGGATTAAGAAATACAAATTGGTCGTTATAGAATAGTCATGGGGATCAAAGGACGGCATAAGGAATAGAGTAGCCAAAGAATATTTGTGTACCTAGCTTGTCTGAATTGCTTAGGTAATTAAACCTGAATCTATAAATTTGTGGTACATGATTCTCTGCAACACATCAAGTAAGATGTCTAACAGCCTGAAAATGAAATGGAAATTTTTATAATTAAAATAACTCTTTTTCAGGAAAACAACATGCCACTTTGAAATTTCATATTTTCATCTGAGGCAGAGCACATCTGAGATGCAAGGAACAATATAGATAGATATATTGGTGGTCATACACTACTCTCTGATTTGTATGTGATTATAAAATTTTTGCCCTTACATTTATTAACAAGGTTTTACCTGAATTTTATATCTGATTCTTGTGAGCCTTATTTCATATTCTAATCCTTTGTGCTATATCAATAATTAAAAATACTAATTATTTTTCTGTAAACTGGAACTACTGTAGACACTGTTTAAATGAACCAATGGTTTAGTTATGAACTAAGGAAGGTGTTTACTCAAACAGTCTTAAAATATCCAGAGCTGCCCTGGCTGGTTTGGCTCAGTGGATTGAGCGTCGGCCTGCGAGCTAAGTGTCGCTGGTTCGATCTTCCAGTCAGGGCACATCAGAGAAGGAAAACTCTGACTCCAAAAAACCTCCGCTGCCTTGCGGCATACCTCTTCAGGGGAAAGGCTAAGGGAGTAAACCCCGACAGAAAATCCGGAGCCGGAGTCCCTAAGGCGGTTTGATGTTGTGGTCAACACCGGCAACTCCTGCGGCGCACCTGAAGCCAAGCTGTATTGACCCCGTCTTTCCCTTGGACCCTTCAGCTGAGAAGAGAGGGGGGGTCTGCTGCATGGGCAACAGCTGGCCCTCCATATCACCCTGCCCAGGCTCTGTAGCTTCAGCGTCATCGTAAGATGTCGATTCAACACGGGAGGAGACAGATACCATGTCACTCCCGAGTCGGACTGCACAGCCATTCTCGGCGGTGCAGATAGACTCTTAAGAAGCTACACCATCGTCTCTCGAGATGGATGGCTGCCGCCGCCGCCGACGTATTGCTCATTTTATTAAAATTTCCCAAGGGCATATATTGAGTGGAAGAATCATTAACTATTCCCTTTAAAGAAGGATTAAGGAGTCAAAGGGAAAGAAAGTTGGTCAGGGTGACTAATACCATATTTTAGATTGATAGTGGTAGTCATTTAACCCAAGTATTCTTTTCCTGTAAACCCAAATCTGAGTTTAAGCTAGTTTGATATAGTCTATCACTTGTTAAAAGATAAATATGGTGAAGCATATTTTAAAATATATTTTAATATGAGGGGGCATATATATTTTTTAATGTTAAGTTTATTTGAGTAAAAGTCAAATGGGTTCATGCAGCGCGGAACCATACATGGTTAGGAAG
Source organism: Furipterus horrens (assembly GCF_987537825.1). Taxonomy (NCBI): domain Eukaryota; kingdom Metazoa; phylum Chordata; class Mammalia; order Chiroptera; family Furipteridae; genus Furipterus; species Furipterus horrens. The sequence goes on along the minus strand of NW_028327174.1, from coordinate 126,628,978 downwards.
CCTCCACCTGTAGCAGCTCAGGGAGAGATTTTGTTAGCAAAAGACAAGCAAATAAGAAAATAATTGACTTGCTATAGTTTAAAGCGTAATTGGCTGCTTGTGAGTGGTTTTCCTGAGGTTTTGATTTTATAATCTTGAGGCATTTATTAGTTTAGATTTTGGTTTGTTTAGGGCTGCCACCAGGACAATAGAAACACATCAGTTTAATGTCGAACTTGTTTAATTTATTTATCACGCTTTACCCCAAAGTTTAGCTGCAAAAGCCCTAGGGGTTTTCAGAAAGCTAGCTTTCTTTAGAAGGTAGCAAGTGAATTGCAAGGTACAAAGGAAAAAATTATTTAAAGTATCTTTTCTCATAGTTCTATATTTTGGTCTTTATATTTGTGACGGCTCTCTTTATACTTGCCTCTCTCATCAAACTTCTCTCCAGCGTTAGTGTTCTCTTTTATCATCTTTACAACCTCTCATCCATTTACCTGCAAAATAACCTCCCCTTACCCTCAGGTTCATCATCCTAAATTTTTTTTCTTTTCCTTTCTTATCAGGATCCTTTGGTATAATGCAGATTACAGTGAAACAAGTTAGAGTGAGAGCCAGAGAGAGTTAGGGATGAGAAACCTTATACTTGAGTTGTTTGACACTCAGGAAAAATCAAAGAAAGTAATTTCCTAAACTAAGATACTGTGATTATATTTTCTCATCTGTAATTGATCATTCATTTTCACTTTAGTTTTTAGGAACCTCAGAGTTGAACTCAAGACCACTTTAATAATGTGATAAAACATTTGTTACTATTCTCTTTTAATCCCTTATTTTATCATTGCTCTGACCTCATTGTATTCATTTCACTCTTTTACAAACTGTTTCAAAACTAGTTTACATTAGTTGGAATAAAAATAAATCAAATTAATAAAAGCAAACAGAAAAAATAATAGTAAATTAAAGTTTTTAAATATATGGATAAAATAATATCTGACTTTAAAATGTGTACAATACATTCCAAATGATTTAAGATTTAAGTATTAATCACAAAATACTTAGAAGATTGGTTCTTTATGTTTTAGTTATAGACTGAAGAATTTGATGGATGTTTTAATAATCTCCCTAAAAATGAATAATCAAATTTTGCATGTAATTTTTAAAAAATCCACAAATATGTAGCTACAGTTTCAATTTTGATTCCTGGATCAGCAATTAACTTCCTCAGATGTGAAAGAATATAGTATAATAAATGTCCAGAATTGGGGAGGCAAAGAATAATAATGTTGAAATATATCTCATTTAAAAGTACAATATTGGTTATACCTAACACTGCATATCATTTACATGCATCCATGTGCACATTGGCATTAAAAAAGTAACAAGAAAAAAAATTAGTAAACAAAATAATAAAATATGGTCAATGTCCCTCCTCCACCATCACCACTGTTACTCAATAAATATATAGACTCTTGTGAATTTACCAGACACAATGTTTTAGGATATTTTTATTTTACTATTTCAGAAATTCCAAATATTTTATTACTCATACTAATTAGCCTTTAAAGGACATCTATCATTAAATAATGTATAATATTAAGAAAAGCAAATGCATTTGATCTTCAGTACATTATTTAATATAATCTGTATAATGTGTTATTTGAAATTCCCACTTTATTTTATGAGGAATAAAGCAGTGATACAAAATATATTTTCTACTTGATAAAACAACAAAGAAGTTTTTATTTTTCTATTTATCAAATAAGGCAAATAAGTAATGTCTCTAAGTGTGTTTTATTTGTCTCCTTCCAAATCATTTTTATATTACATGTGAAAGCATATTTTTCTTCTCTTTTATAAAATTAATACATAGAAAATAAAGTATAATATTTCACCCAAGGCTACCACTTTATATTCAATTTAGTTAAAAGGTTATAATATGTATAGAAAAGAAAATAATGTATAAACACAGCCAAACTAAAAGCACGTTATTTATTTTATTGCTAAAATCCAATGATATAATATGGGTTGCCCTGGCTGGTTTAGCTCAGTGGATTGAGCGTCGGCCTGCGAGCTAAGTGTCGCTGGTTCGATCTTCCAGTCAGGGTACATCAGAGAAGGAAAACTCTGACTCCAAAAAACCTCCGCTGCCTTGCGGCATACCTCTTCAGGGGAAAGGCTAAGGGAGTAAACCCCGACAGAAAATCCGGAGCCGGAGTCCCTAAGGCGGTTTGACGTTGTAGTCAACACCGGCAACTCCTGCGGCGCACCTGAAGCCAAGCTGTATTGACTCCGTCTTTCCCTTGGATCCTTCAGCTGCGAAGAGAGGGGGGGTCTGCTGCATGGGCAACAGCAGACCCTCCATATCACCCTGCCCAGGCTCTGTAGCTTCAGTAGAAGCTACACCATCGTCTCTCGAGACGGACGGATGCCAACAACAATATGGGTTCATCTTCCTTTTAAAATACACTTAAATACAGAGGCAATTTAGCACTTTCCCCATTCACATTTAGTGCAATATTTTAGAAGATTTAATCTAATCGAACACATGTTTGAACAGATTTAATAAAAGTGTTCTTGTGAATGCTTCAATGGCTAGATGGGAGTCAAACTAAGCAGGCAGTGAAATGAACATCATTCTGGTTGGGCTTTCCAGGCTGAGAAGTCATTTGCAAGATGTTTTGACTACTGAGAATGTCAGCCATAGTCAATCTTAGAGATAGAAGGAGGCTGCAAATGGGTTAGGTAATGTTCATATTCATTGAAAGATGGCTAGTCATAATAAAATATAAGATATGGCTGCATAGTCCTAGAAAGAATTCTGAGACCATTTAGGTTGACAAATGATAAATTTCTAACTTATTTGAGAAATGTGATCAATGTAGTTATGTAATGGTTATCACTTTCCAGATCTGTGCACCTCTACCTTACATCTTTTAGCTTTGAGGAAGAACACATATTCTATAGGTGCACACGTCAACACAAACTGTCCTGGTTCTTAACAGAAATACAAAAACAAAAAATAAAAAAACAAAAACCTTGCATGCAAACTTCTTTCCTAGAAGACATTTTTTTTAACAATAAAATTGTGTTTCTCCTTTATTGTTTAATTCAAGTTTCTCATTTAAACATATTATACCCTGCAAGTTATACAATTAATATGCCCACCTTTTGAAGGTATTATCGAGGCAAGTATAATAAAATCTGCATTCGTTGTTTTCTAAACTATTGCAAGTGTTCTTTTCTCTCTACAAGTATACTTATTTGATCATTTCAGATCTTTTAAGGGTGGTGGAGAAGGTGGCAGCAGTTGAGTTGAGGAAAAAAGCTTCTGGGTTATTTTTTTCCTTTTTTCTATTTAATTTTTTTTTCTGGTAGGGATACACTGCATTTTCTAGTCCACATAACATAAAAATCACTAGCTGAGAAACTTGAAACAATTCAGCTAAAGTCTCTGTCCATACAATATTATCTGTAAAATGAGCTAAATAAACAAAATATACAGTTAATTGATAATGATTGTGAAAAAAATAACCCTGCAAATTGTACAGTGTTACTTATAATGAGACACAGTCTTTTTGCCTACTGACTTATTTGATTCAGAGAAAAAAGAAATAAGAACTGTGAGTTTGCTGTCTAATCAAGTACACTCCTTTTTTAAAATTTAAAGTATACTTTATTGTTTATGCCATCATAGCTGTCCCAACTTTTCCTCTTTGTCCCTCTCTACCCAGACCCTCACCCACCCACTTGCTCAGGAAATCCCCACATCATTGACCATGTTCATGGGTCATGCATATATGAGGTCTGTCTGGAAAAACTCCAGCTATTATTAATATAATGAGAATGCTTTGTGTGACATCAATGTAACCTGGCAGCCAAGGAAAGTGGACTGGAATGCACATGTGTGAGCAATGATGACATACTGTACTAGTCAGTGGGGGCAGTAGGCATCATTGAGTGAGCATGTGTACTGTGTAGCCTTCGCATGCAAACTGACCTAGTGAATAGAGCAACAAATCTGCATCAAATTTTGTGTTAAGCTTGAATATTGCGTCATAGAAACTATTCCAAAGATTCAGAAAACCACAGCTATGGGCAATCGATGAGTGGCAGCTTCATCACAACAATGCGCCCAATCATGCATCACATCTCATGCAGAGTTTTTTTGGCAAAACCTCAAATTATCCAGGTTACTCAGGCCCCCTACAGCCTAGATTTGGCACCCTGTGGCTTCTGGCTTTTCCCAAACAAAAATCATCTTTGAAAGGGAAGAGATTTAAGACTATCGATGAGATTCAGGAAATATGCCGGAAAAGCTGACGGTGATTGGGAGAACTGTGTGAGGTCCCAAGGTGCCTACTGTGAAGGGGACTGAGGCATCATTGTCCTATGCACGATGTTTCTTGTATCTTGTATCTTCTTCAATAAATATCTCTGTTTTTCATATTACATGGCTGGATACTTTCTCTACATAGTGCTAAAGCACTGCGTAGATAAAAAGAGTTTGTCAGGTGTCTGTCAGTAGCAGATTTACAGTATATTTGACTGGATCTTTTTTCTTTGTTTCCAAGAGTATCACAGAAAAGGGATGACAGAGAGAAAGAGAGAGAGGGAACTGATTTTTAAGGTATGTGCCATGCACTTAGTAGATCATATTCTACATTAATTCTAAAAGCATCTCTATGAAATTCAGAATTAGTTTAATTATCTTGATCATTTTTTAAATGAGCAAATTGAGACTCAGAGATTTTTAGAGACTCCTGCTAATATAAAACTAGGATTGAGATACTGAACTGAGGTGCACATAACTGAGCAAATTTTTGACATAAAAACATCTTAGACAAAATCAAGTTTAGGAGAAATAATGTTCTAGAATAGTGAGTAATGTTTTAGTTCTTGGCTCTCTGAACACTTTACATCTTCTTTAGGTGGTGTTAACAAGAAGAAAGACAATGAATAAAAGTAGACATACATAGGAAATGAAAAAAATAGGTACATAAAAGTTTGTGCAAGTTTCTATTTTAGGTGAGTTTATACATTTAGAATTAGAAATAGTCTGTAGTTAGTTTTAGGTAATTAGCTTTATTTTTCTGAACCTTTGAAAACATAGTGTTACTATATTTATTGAAAGTTATGTTTTATTTTAACATAAAATGTCATTTTAACTAAAATCTTTTGAAATATATATTTTTAGTTGTTATATTTTATCTTTATTGTTTCTTTATATCAGTTTTCTCAAATAATTTTAATTATAGTTAAATATATTAGTCTCATACACTTATTCTATACAATATCAAACTAATTCATTATAGAACTGTAATATAACCAGTGCTCAAATCTCAGTATATTTATGAAATAAGGTTATAATTCATTCTTATTGATTTGAAGATACAATAAGAAATCAATGAAAAAAATCTTCTTATATCTTCCACAATTAAACTCACAATATTTTCCCAAGGTCATGTACATACATTATGCCTAATGTTAATCAGTAACATCCTGTAAGCACCCAATGTTAAGTGGCAATCCTGATGCCATATGGGATGTTTGCACTTTGTAGGTCTAGACCAGCATGAGAAAAATCCGTATTAGGTTTTTTTTTCTGAACTCCTTTAAAATAAAAATACAACATTTAACCAACAAAATTATAAAGTTGTAATATTAAAGCACATTCTGCACTCTATAGAAAGAGTTAGATTTTGTTAGTTTGTGTCCTGAAAATTCTACTTTACAATTTCATGTAAGACAGTATTATTTTTCATACTTATTCTATTCCCTTTCTTGGACATAATTTTATGTTCTATCTAAAAGGACAAAAAATATCACCATATGAAATTTAAACAATGGAATATTAAGGAAAACAGCATGTGTCAACTTTGGGATAACTCTCAAGAGCTGGTATTTTCTCCATTCAGTTTGGGTTCTGATTGAAGATATGGAATAGATGCATGGTCAAATCTTAATGGACATGCAGCTTGATTAAATATTTCTTGTTTTAAGACATTACTAAGATTTGATATTGCTTTTTATTACAGCAAAATATAAGCTACTCTAAATTGTAGTATCTATATGTTCTGTCCTATCAACTTCTCCCTCATGGGTCCAAAATTTTTATCTTTCTCACTTAAGTAATTTATTAATGAATATAAACTATGAGATGTGCCTCATGTTAGAGGTCAAAATAAAAAACCTCCATCATTAAAGTTGATGTAATTCTGCTAATGGTGTTGGTCCCATAAGCCTCAACTGAATAGTAAAAATATCTATCAAGTAATTTCCCACCATGATATCATAAGTGATAGTCATTAACTGCTGATTTCAGATTTACTGCTCAAAAATGATTCTTACCTTTCTGATAATTTATGTTCTATATTTGAAAATGTTTAAGTATGTACCAAGTGAAAGGTGCTAAAATATTGTAATACATAATTATATATTTGTTTAATCCTCACATAAGTCTATGATGTATGTATAGTGTATCTATTAAACACATTTTACAGATGAAGACACTGACTCTACTAGTTTCTATTTAACCATCAGTTGTATATTTTTCTGTTGTAAAATTAATTAATTATAATTGTACCAAATCATATAAATCTTATGTTTTGTTTTGTTTTTCTGCTAGACTATGAGCTTTAATTACATCCAGACAATAGTAAGTGTTCAGTTATTATTTGTTCCATGAATCAATGAATTGGGAACACAATTAATTAAACAAACATACTCATATTTTTAAGTGGTATATAATCAGCTTAACACTATGTGTGAATCAATCCAACTTGAATATTCTTTTGCCTTTGATGCCATCTTTGTCTGAGGACTATATAATGACATACTAATCATGCATGGTTTCATGCTTTTGCTATACAATGTCTACTAAACTGAAATATCAGAGAGACTGCACCTATTGAATGGCTCAGCCCTGTGCCATTTAAACCATATGTTTAAATATTTCAATAACAACATGAAAGGACTTTGAGAATATCAGACCAAACAAAATAAGTCAGTCAGAAAAAACTATGAACCATATGATTTCTCTCACATGTGGCATGTAAAACTGAAACTCATAGACAACAGTATAGTGGCTACCAGAGGGAAGGGGGTGGGGACTTCTAAAGGATAAAGGAGACCAGGTACAGGTATATAGTGACACAAGATGATTTGACTTTGGGTGGTGGGCACACAGTGCCATATACAGATCATGCAGTATCATAGCAATATACATTTAAAAATCTGTATGACCCTATAAATCAATGTCACTTCAATAAATTTAATAAAATTTTAAAAAACATAAAATGAGGACTTACTATAGAAAAAATGTTCAGTCATACTGCATAATGATAACAAGGGGATTAAATTAATTGACAAAAAGTGTTTCTTTTTTATTTCTATGGCTGACAAATAGCAAAATTTTCTAAGAAACTTTACAGTAGAGAAGCAAAGGTACACACTGATCTCAAAAAAATGTTAACTAAAAAGTGTATTATATTCACCTCTCCTTCAAAAATTTAAGAAAATGTTTGTTGATTTGTTAATGATGGCCATTCTGACTGGTGTGAGGTGGTATCTCACTGTGGTTTTAATTTTAATCCCTCTAATGGCTAGTGATGTTGAGCATTCTTTCATATGTCTATGAGCCATCTGTATGTCCTTTTTGAAGAAGTGTCCATTCAGGTCCTTTGCCCACTTTTTAATTGGATTGTTTGTCTTCCTGGTGTTGAGTTATATAAGTTCTTTATATATCTTGGAGCTCAAACCCTTGTCTGAGGTATCATTGGCAAATACGTTTTCCAAGTTGGGATTGATTCTGGGAGCAGGAGGTAGGAGCAGGGGCAGGGCAGTGGAGAGCAATGGGGAGGAGGGGGATTGGAACAACTGTAATAGAACAACAATAAAAAAAGAATGAAAAAAGTTAAGAAACGTGGTATTTTGACATTTTCCACTTAAACAAGAATCCAATATCCATAGGCTTTCTTAAGCAAAAATTAGTGATATAGATCCCAAGGTTAATATTTTATTTTAAAAGATTTGTTTATAAACAAAACAACAAAAATGGTTTAGCCCTCTTCAAGATAATAACTTAGTTTTTTTCTCATGCTTAACTAAACTGCATGTAAAATAAATCCAGGTTGAATGCATATGAGATGAATTTCGCATTACAAACTAAGATGATATATACAGTTGAAATAAATTTACCTTTTATTTTTATCTTTTCCTTAACCATGCACAACTTCCTTGTATGCCTTACAAAGAGGACTTGACCTCATGTTCAAAGTTAAGTATTAGAATTACAGCTGTACTGTGAGGACAATAGAGTCTGTCAGGCTCCCTCACACAGGATGCCCAGGCGTGGGCTGCTTAGAGATAATAATTAGATCCTCATGTGCAGCTCACTCACAGTTAGATAAGCATTGATGTCATATTTTGGCAAGTAGCTGGCTTTGCCTAGGCATCATATATAAGAGGTGGAAAGAGGTGGAACCCACATGGGAGTGCTGTGCAGTTAGTGGCAAGTATTGTGCAGCTAGCAGTGAGGTTCATGCAGTGAGCGATGGGAGTGCGGTTGGCGGCTGGGTGCTGCTTTAGTGCATGCCCGCGGCAGAGGGCAAGCATGAATTTTGTAATATCTGCAATAAGAGAATGCCAGGGACTCTATCCTTACCTCGCATATTTTTCCAGTTGCTGGACAAGAAGAATCTGCATTTGTTCCATGACACATACTTTTTCTAAAGATTCAATATGCAAATTTGTTATTGGTACTGTTGAAGATGTAGTGAGTCTTTGGCTGAATGTAGTGTTAAATAAGGCCACAGCTTGCTAATTTGTACCACCTTTGGCAGATAAAGCAATAGTTTTATCTTTTGAAAAATTTCTCAAATAGTTCACACTTTAAAAACTCAATTTAGTTTTCAATAGAAATCTGGAGTAAATTGAAACTATCTAATTTTAAGATCCAATTTGAGTAATTTTGCTTTTTTTCTACAAAATGAGCTTTCAATACACTTTTCCATTGAGTGATAAAAGTAATAGTAGGGTAACAAAACTATTGAAACTTAATAAAAAGCTATGAGCAACTTCTCTAATAGAACAGAATATTTTGTTTCCAGTAGTATTCTACTAATAAAACGATTAACATGAATAAATAAGAAATTCAATAAACAGTTAAAATAAAATGTGCCAATTTACACCCTCCATAAATTAAGTGTATTTAACAATAAAGCAATCAACCATTTTACTATTAGATAAGAAATTCCAAATAAGAATATCCTATTTTAAGGCATTTTTAAGCTGAATTTTTAAAATTGTGAATTCTATGAAATCACTTGTGTTTATCTACATAGAAAATAAATAAATACCAAATTTAACTCCAAATTTTAGGATCTAAGATGAAGTATGCTGACATTTTCTTCTTCATGTTGCCTTGAGGTATTTTGGGAAAATACCTTCAAAGACTCATTCTACTGCCCTAGATTCTATAGTTATTGTGAATAAAAGAAACAAAGTATTTTTTAAAAATTTAGAAGATAACTATTTAGTTATAAAACGATAAGCCACAATACAACAAGAATGTATAATGTTGAAAATAGGATACTCTTTGTTGTCTCTCTAGGACTTCACTAGTCATCTTATGCCACAGAAAGTCAAAGACTTCCACAATGTCTTAGACACAGACAGACTGAGAGCAGAAATTTTCTCTCTGAATGGCAAGTAATGTAGAGAGGCCAGTTCTCTTACATGGTCATGCTAAGTATGGATCTATCTTACAGATCTTATTTTTATCATTTTTTACCTTAAACTGACCACCATATACAGGCCCTCCAGCTCCATGTAAAATGGACTGGAAGTATGATATCATTATTTCTACAACTAGTAAGGGATAATTACAATTGCTTTGGGAAGGTTTACAGCATTGCAATTTCTCTTGTACTGCTTAGTTTTCTACTATTTCCCCATTCTTTAAAACACACACACACACAGACACACACACACACACACACACACACACACACACAAAACTCAAATGGCACTTAATGGGTGATGCCAAGTATCATTGGAATGCCTCCTTCATTCTTGAGATGTTGAACTGCTAGAAATGTTGCTTCTGAAGGACTGAGCTGAGTTACTTTAAAATTGTCCCTTTGAAACATCCCTCTCCAATAATACAAACACTCCAGAGAGCAGTCCATATCAAATGAATGGGCTCAATGTAGAGTGAAGGAGCTCAGCCCCACGCCTCAAGATGGAAAATTACGAATAGGATCAGGCGAGGTCCTTGTTAAAATTTCATCGCAGTTCACTACCTACCTTTGCCCAATTTTACTTTTTTCATTTCTCATAGGTCTCAATCCTGAGGCACTCCTTAGTATATCTTCTGCGTGTGAATCTTTATTTTCCTCCCAGGGAACTGTGACCTATAGCAAATGATGTGAGACCTGGTCTGGGTAAGCAGACTCTAAAATGGGATTTGAAATTACATCGTCCACTGGCTCATAACAATAAGGACAACTTTATGGGTAAAAGGTACAGCCTTGAATTCTTTGGCATCCTGTAACAGTACATTGTCTTGAGTATCATGAAGTATAACTTACCAAATTCATGAGGAAAAATAATAGCCTGTTGTACATGCAACCATGTTCTTTCCATTGCTTATTCTTCCTTCCTAAAAGATAAAATATTCTCCCCCTTTTATTTTATTTTTTCTTAAATAACTGTCTTTAGTCAGTCTTTAAAGGTCATTCTGCTCATGACAGATTCTTTTTATTTTCCTTTGCCTGATAATGCCTTTATTTTTTCTTTATTTTTTAATGAGTTTTAGTCAATATAGAATTCATAGTTAATAGTTCCTTTTCTGCAGCTTGAAAAATGTGGTTGAACTTTCTTCTGGTCTCCATGATTTCAGATAAAAACTGCACAGTTATTTGAATTGATGTTCCTCTATAGCCAGTACATTGTTTCTCCTTACTTAAATCTTTTGAGAGGATGTCATCATGTTTAAGTTTAGCAGACAGGTTATGGCCCACTGTTTTTTGTGCTGCAATTCCAATGACAGTTTAATTTTAGAGCCTTTGGAGGGCTAGTTTTGTCTCCGATACCTGATGCTGCGAGGCTTTCATTGATCTCCACTGGTGCTGCCTATAGGGGTAGAAGGGGATTCCATTGGTTGCATCATCAGGTTTCTCTTTGCGATGGATAGTAATCTCATACCTCAGTGCCTAAGAGACTTTCTAGGCATGGATGCTTGTTTTGGTAGGTTCATCCTATGCATACCACTCTTTCTGAGTGTGAAAGAGAAATCTCAGGCTCAGGGGACAAAGAAGCTCTCTGAGTGGCTGAGTACCTCTTGCCCGTTCCATCTATCTACCTCTTGGTTTCTCAGCAGAACAAGAATCCTCAGCCTTGATGTGAAAGGAGAAGAGAGTGTTCCCTTAGCTATTCTTTTTGGCAGGTCTCCCAACTGATCCTCTTTTTCGTTAGTATCAGCTTGCCTAATGTTGTCAGAGGGACTCACATTCCATCCAGAAGGGGAATGAGCCTCTCTGAATTGCCTTTTTTTCCATGTCAGGGACCAGGACTCACCAGATCTAGATATAACCTTCTTATGTTGGGTGGGAGGATGCAAGACTCCCTGCTACTCTGTTAATCCTCCATTCTGGAGTCCAAAATCAGTTCTCCTTCTTCTTTGATTTACTCTGTGTTATTTCCAGAAATTATAGTTGTGTTTATCAGGTAGAGGTGGCTGAGAGCCAAAGAAACAGCTCCATACAACCTTGTGCAGCCTCTCAGGTCTCTATTAATGTTCAATGAAAGAGAATATTTTGTTTAGAACAACAAAGAAATGTTTGCCTGCTCAGAAGAAGATGGTGTTCTCCATTACACTGAAAACACTAAATAAGGCACACTTTCCTCATGAGGGTTTCTTATGTGAAATAAAAGGCATCTCATTAGAAAATGATTTGACTTTGGGTGATGGGCACACTATGCAATAGACAGATCATATATCATAAAAATGTACACTTGAAACACTGTCACCCAATAAATTTAATTTAAAAATCCCTGACAATAAAAAGAAGAGTATTTCAGTTTTATGAATCAAATGATGCTGTACAAAGGTGCTTTACAAATTATTTTCATGTACTGTCCTCATGGATGCCCGAGAATATAGGCAAATGTTGGAGTACAAATGCTTGCACCTGCAGAAATGTAGAACACTTTTATTTCAAAGTTAAGACACTATTTTAAATTATTCCTGATGCAATTTTTTACAATGTAAACCTTAAATCTTTCCAAAGACATGATTACCTATTGTCAATGTCTAATAACAGTAGGTTCATCTGTCTTGCCTCATCATAGTGACAAGGATAAACTAATCTACAGATGAATATGCAGACATATAAATTTGTCCATTGAGGCTGAGTCCTGGTAACTGGGAGGAAAGAAACAGAAAACACTCTGTCCATAAGAATGCTGAGAAATAAGGAATACGTGAGCCAGATGATAGAAGACAGAGGGTTAAAGAATATTTGAGTTTGTGAAAGAAAGAAATAGTTCTGTGTTGAAGCTATACTTTTGCTTTAAATGTTTGTTGTTTAATATTAGGTTTATTAATGCTTCAGATGAAAAATTTACCATTGATAATACTAAGATAAGGTTAGGACAGCATAGTGTTTGAAAATGGGGTCAGAACATTTAGAATGTAAACAGGATTTAGATCTTGAAATTTTCTATTTAACTTCATTCAGCTTCTCTTGCCACCAGCTGGCTTACAGTAGTCCTTTTATATCCAAAACAAGTGAGGGAATAAAAGTTAGCATTGAACAATTACCTGCACATAACTATGACATACAGACACAGGTCTGTTTCTTAAATGCTATCTTTCAGAAGCCCTGAAAATTAGAGAGTAAAGAAAGAGGATATACTTGTATTCCACCTGGAAACGTATGGAGTAATATAAACACCCATCTGCTTGAAATAGTTTATAGAGTGCTTCTACCCGTGAATGGTCAAGGTAACCTTGGACTTTATTTTAGTTTGGTAGTTTCTGGCTCTTCAGCAAAACACAAGATGAGGCTGGGCTCAAACTTAAAAATGCTGAACCAACCATTCTATGACGCTGCCCATGAAATCTCTCTGGAGAAATACCACCTGTCCATGTCAGTCTGGTCCTGAAAGCTTGTTATGTCTCTGCCTTCTCTCTGTACCAAATGCACTTGATGTTTTTCTCAGAGTCATGGCAGGGTGCTGTCAGTGCTAAGGTGTGATACATGCACAACTGCCATATAATAATTAGTCTGAATTACTTGTTTTGAAATAGTTCCTGATGCATATGCCAACATTAATGTTGAACTTTCAATTCTTTTTGATATTCCTGTAATGTGAAGTGCTTCCCTAAAGAAAATATTTCTAAAATGTTCCAAGTTTCTCTGGTCTCCTAAGGGATATCAGCCAAAGGCTTAGAAGCTAGGGCACTGGGGCTGTAGCCTGCTGGCCAGCAGCTTGAGAGCACACACACACCACCAGTTAGCTTTCCCCAGGCCAGCTGGCAGAGAGAAAGGTAGGACAGATGCATCTTATAAATGGACATCTGTGGAAAGACTACACTCCAGGCCTTCTAGGCTGGCATGTGATCAAAAGGACCATTCTTCTTCCTCAATGCTGAAAAGTACAGCCTAACCAAAGATGCAATACCCAGATGGCAGATAAAAGGCAGAATACACCAAAGGCCAAGATATTAAATGAACTGAAGCTGCAATCTCTCAACCCCATGACTTTAGAGGGAAAATCCTATTAGCATAGTGATTTTTTTTTCTTTCCTTCATCGACAGAATGAGAGCAATAATGAGCTACAGAACAACAACAAAAAATTACTTTTATTGTTTTGTGTAGTTCCCCAAAAAACAATATTATAGATGTGTATATACCTACATTTCATGTTTGTACTTGTGTATGTTTGTATATACATATGAATATATGCATAATGATGTATACACTTGAGTACATATCCACCTGTATGTATGCAAATACATATATACATATAAATAGGAATGACTTTGTGTGCTAGAACTCTCAGAAGTCTCTCCACAGGAGGGGCTGATTATATTCTGGTGAGAGGTTAGTCTTAGTAGAGGAAATTGTCAAGAAGGTAACTAGATCTTATAGGGAACTCTATCAATACGTTGAGGTAATACAAATACATACACTCATAGCATCCTGTGATAAAATAAATATGAAATGCAATGGATTAAATAAAGGCATTCTGATTCTCTTACTGTAACATTTCACAAAGGTTTTTACAAGCATACATATGTGTTCAGGCACATGTGTGTGTGTGTGTGTGTGAGTGTAGTGAATGCTCATAATGAAGCTTTTATGTGATCAACAATATGTCACAGAACATTTAACCAATGTTGTCTTCATCAACAGATGATGGGGTGAGTCATATTATAGCATGATATTTAAGAGTGAAACATGTCTTTTGACTTAGTCTTGTAAGATCTAGTGTTTGAGTACAGACTACAGGAAGAAGAGGCAGTGGGGAAAGGAGAGGGGCAGATACTGAAGTGTTCATAGAGCTGTGTGACATTGCAGCATAAGGGACACTACTAACATCAATCTCACCTATTTTGCTATGTTTTTGGTACTTTCCTGTGGAACAGAGCTCTACTTCAGGACAATGAAGACTCCAGAGAACATTATTTCAACACCTAGAAAATTCCAGCACAGCAGTGGAATGCATGATGAAAGCTGGCAGCATATAACAGCACTCTGCCCACTGAGCACTTGAACACCCAGGTTGATTCAGTGATTCCTGGCAGGCTTTTTTGTCCTTAGCAGGAGTCTTGATGCTTTAAAGAAGGAATGAGCAATGGTAGCAAGCAGTTGCAATGGTGCCTAGGAATACACAGTGCCTGATAAGATGCACCAGTGCTCTGCAAAGCCATTAGAAATCTTCCTGTAGCTGGTGAAATGGTGAAGCTTCTTGGCTGAGGTTGGAGACACCTCAGGTCAATGACCATAGGAGGTGGTGGTGCTGCCTGTAAAAATCAGCAGCATTCAGGAGCAACAGCAATAGTTAGCAGCAGATATTGCAAGTGCAGCTGAGCACTGTTGCCTGGAAAGGTGTCTTTTCTAAGTAAAGTGTTTCCCTGCACTAAGATATAAGTTGACTATTTGGGGTTGTCTGTTGGTGGGATGGAGTTTAACTCAGCAAATAAGACTATAATTTACTTTATCAAACTAGAAGGAACTATTTTTTATTCAGTAAAATTGCATTTTTACAATATAATAATAATGTGACTTGATATGAAAACTGTGAATATAATAAAAATGGTTATGAAATATGTCTGGTATATTAATATATAAATATATTGATATAGAAGCCTGAACAACTAAAAATTCAATGTAAATAAAGCTAAATTAATATAATTCTATTTGAAAGATGACCATTTATTATGCATATAGAGTGGGAAATTTCTTAAGAGAATTAATATTTGACACAACAAGGTATATGAAAGCTTTTCTATTTTAAAAATGTGTGCAGATTTTCAAGAGCTTTTTGTTTGGCCACGTTGGAATATGTTTGGAACATAAAAGTAGGCATGTGTTCATGCATTCAAGAAACATTTCAAACATTAATTTAGAGCTTACTACACCTGAAACTGTCTGCTTCTCCCTGGGGAGAAAGTGTTAAATAATACATAGTCCGTGTATGGCAAAACCTCAAAGAATAGCAGAGCTATCAAACTGGGAGAGGGAGAAGGGAGCATAAACAAGCCAGATAAAGTGTTTTGATATGTTTTACAGTAGATATATGCACAGATTATGCTGACAACACAGAAGGAGGAAAAGGAATCTTGCCAAGGGTACTAGGAAAGATATTAGAGAAAGATGACATTAATGCTGAGTCCTGAAAGGGTAATTAGAAATCTTGCTAGCGAGAATGTGAATGTAAAGCAGGCCAAGCAGTGGGAACACTGCATAAAAGGCATGATTTGTCAAAGGGCACAGGACATTCGGGGAATTCTAAATAGATGAATATGACCAGAACACAGGCTACATCCAAAAGCAAAAAAGGAAGAAGGAGTAGACATTACATTGTAGTAAACAAGAAATAAGATAAAATTAAAGTTGTATGTAGATGTAAGTGGAGAAATGGGTTAAAGGATTACTGTAAAAATATCAGGATTGAGACAATGTAGCAGGTATGTGTGAAGGAGACAGCATCCAGATATATCTATGAGGTAGAACTTGTAGGTGGTATGACTGATTAATGGTTTAGGGATAATAAAGAGGGAGCTATGATGACACCCACATTTTAGGTGGATGCTGGAATAACTTCTTTAACAAAGTGTAATCTCTTAGGAAGAACACACATGGAAGAAATTAGTTCAGTTTTGGATACTTTTTATATTTATTGATTCATTGTTCTTGGTTGCACTGTCTAATTAAAAATCTGTTCAAGTCAAAAATTGAGATCTGTAATTCAAGAGGGTTGTGATAATGGGTGAAAAATGGGACAACTGTAATAGAAAAACAATAAATAAATAAACAAACAAACAAATAAATACATAAATAAATAAAGAGGGCTGTAAGTACCAGAAAAATAGATATTGCAATAATCTGAATGCTCACATGTATACAGTCATTGAAGACTTAAGGAGAGATGTGATTATACAAGGGAAAGCATGGAGTGCTTTCCTTCATGCTTTTTAACACTTCCTCCTTCCCAGCTGTGTTAGAATAATACTGTCCACCTCCTCATGGCCGTATACTCACTTGTGCAGTGATGGGTTTAAGAATGAGCATGTGATCAAATTTTAATCAGTGAGAATGAAGAACAATCTGGTTATTAGAAAGTTTTCTTCACTTCAAAAAGAAATAGAAAAGAAGAGATGAAGATGAAGCAAGACATTTTCAAATTCTTTCCAAGTATTTTATTTCAGGAACATACACGTAATTAATAGTATCATTATGTTTTTAAGTTTTGTGTATATGTCTTATTTGTGTATATGTCTTATGAGTATATATGTAAGAGGGCAGAGATTCATGTCCCATAACTCATGCATTTAGTCAGAAAATATAATTCCTGAGCTATATCCTTTATACCAGGCAAGGGGTAGGTGGCTGTCACAAAAAATGGATAAACATATTATTTTTATTCCCTAATAACACATAATTCATTAAGAATAAAATACATGTTTAAATAATTATAGTACCATAAACTCATTGGAGAAACACCAGGCGTTTTAAACACAATGTCTCTTTTATTATTTTCATCTGTATTTTACAGATGTTGAAATCCAAACTTAAGTTAATTTTCTCTAGGTGAATCGGATACTACATAGGACCTTGAGATTAAATTTTGGGATTTTATTTTGTCAAAAGAAAATAATTTAAAATTATTCAATAAGATTTTAAAGGCTTTTCTCAGCTGGTGCATGTGAAGGAGACCTGAAGAGCAGGTTCTCTCTGAGAAGAAGCAGGGTTGAACTTCTACAGAATGAGGATCAGACAGAGGAAGTTTTTTTTTGTCATATGACTCAGGCAACAGTTTTCATCACTCAGTGCTGGAAATTGAGGTTGGAGTGTTTGGATATTGGACATTATTTTAGTTTTTCACATCCTTTGCTTGGTATCATTGACATAATACCATCCTGATTATTGACAAAACAGTCCTCATAAAAGTTTTGTTCATTTGCTTTTTTGCAAGCCTTATGGTATATCAAAATTGAGAGACAGTGAGTGGGACTTTCATAAAAATAGAAACCATGGGAGAGAAATGAATGAAAGAAAAATGTAGCAAAGAACAAAGGCAAAAAAACCCTGAAAAACTTCTATCATGTGTGTTTTAATACTTTTGCAGTTTGATACCCAAATTTCTTTCTTTTTTAAAATTATTTTTATTCTTATTTTATTAGAGTTGTCCCAGTTGTTCCCCCTTTGCCTTCCTCTGCCCAACCCCCACCCCCACAGTCAATTCCCACACTGTAGTCCATGTCCGTGGGTCATTCATACAAGTTCTTTGTCTAGTCCCTTCCCCTTTTTTCCACCATTATCCCCCTCTCCTCTCCCATCTGGTCACTGTCAGTCTGTTCAATGTTTCCATGTCTGTGGTTCTATTTTGTTCATTAGTTTATTTTGTTCATTAGATTCCTCTTATAGGTGAGATCATATGGTATTTGTCTTTCACCAACTGTCTTATTTCACTTAGCATACCAGAATGGCTGAGTGTTTAAAGCCTTGGACTTAAGGTCCAATGGATTTATATCCTCATATGTACAAACCCCACTTCTGGTAGAGCTTACCCTGCATCTTCAAACTAAAAAAAAAAACAAAAAACAAAAACAAAACATAATTGTTTCCAAATTCCTGAAAATTTAACCAAATTTTTTTTCTAGGACACTCCTCTGCTACACTGCCCTGACATTAGCTGCTGTCAGTGGATTTAAAGAAGCAGCAAATAACTACAATGAGAGAACGCTCAGACTTTATGAAGGAAATTATATGGGATTTAACAATAGAGAGAGATAAGTAGTCATTCACCAGTTAAACAAAGAGGAAGCATAAGAACATCGAGCAGCATGATATTATGGGAAAAGACTCAGAATTGCAAAAGGACATAGGCTTGAATGACATATAGTGAGCACAGAAACATTATTTGGAATCACTGAAATACAACATGACAGAAATAAAGACTAGAGCCATGCTTGGAAAATTAGTAGTATTCTGATCCTACTCAGGGTAATATGTGACTTAAAATTTATTGTCCCAGGCAGCTAGCAAAGAGATCTATTCCAGGGATAATTTGAAATCCTAGGGACAAAGTGGATCTAGAGATATTGGAGGGAGGAGAAATAGCATGTGGTCTTCTGTGTTCAGTAAGAAGTTTACTGATATAAAATTTTCTGATGCTTGAAAAGCAGTTTTATGTCATGATAAAGTTCATGAATTCTTGAATTCTGAATGAACTCTGGAGCCAGTTTGCCTTGTTTCAAAGCTTAAAAATTGCCATTTATCAACTATCAGACAGTATGTAGTTTCTTATAATGTAGAAAAATTGCATACCTACTTCATAAAGTTGTTATAAAGATTCTCTGATATAATATACTTAAAATTCTTAAAATATTGTTGGGAAATCAATACTTATGAAAATGATAATACTTATCTGAGAACAGTGATTCTCAAAGTGTATTTTCCAGACCAGGATCATCACTTCCCCTGGGAACTGTTAGAAATGGAACTACTTAGGCCCTGCCCCAGCGCTATGGAATCATAACTGCAGGGTGGAATGGGAGACAATCTGATTTTAACATGCCTTCTTGGTGACTCAATAAACCCTGATAGTTGAGAACAACTCCTTTAGAGCACCTTAAAGTTACAGCAAAGCTTATGCCTAGGGGAAAGAACCATTTTTTAAAGTAGATTTTAAGCAAGAGTGTAACAGGACTAATTATGTCATATTAAGCCACAATATCGGCCCTATGAAAATACACAAAAAGAGGTATGTATCTCACTAAATGTCTAATTATTTGTTGCTTTAAGTTAAGCAGTGTGTTCTGGAGGTGCCCACTTTTTGAAAGGTCCTGGGATAAATAACATTGTTAGGCAAATTGTAAGAGAAATTCAACCTAACACTTAGCAAGAATATTATAAATAGTAAAGTAATTTATCACAATAATTTTAAGATTTACACAATGAAAGCATTATTATTACCTCTTTTAAAATGGGAAATTGAGAGGAATTTAAAATAATTTGATTAGAATTATTTTCAAGTCCTCCAACCCCAAATCTCATACTTATTTTATTTTTTATTTATTTAATAAAATAATATAGTACTATGTACAGGCACCATTTGCCCTTAGTCATAGTCATATTAACATATTTTCCCACTACTCTAATTCCTGAGTAATACTTGCATAGCCAGTTTCTCCTTCTTTCCAGAAAAACCAACTGAGATTCTGGGGATAATAAAGAATTTTGGTCCAATCAATTTAAACACAAAATATTATGTACCTTATCTCAGGCACAGTAAGGATACAAAGACTGATTGGACACAGTGTTTTCCCTCAAAGGGCTTATATTTTGATACAGGGTTTTACATTTTAATAGTATTTAAGTCAGGAAATTAGAAATATTACTGGAGGTGATAAAGACAGCTACTTATTTCTTTTTCAAATATTTTATTATTGTTCTATTACAGTGGTCCCAATTTTTCCCCCTTTGCTCTCCACAGCCCTGTCCATCCCAGGCTCCCTCAGACAATCCCCACTCTGTTGTCCATATCCATGGGTCATTCATACATGTTCCTTGACTAGTCCCTTCCCCTTTTTTCCACCTTTATCCCCCTCCCCTTAACCCCCTCCTCTCAGGCCACTGTCAGTTTGTTCTTTATTTCCATGTCTGTGGTTCTATTTTGCTTGATTGTTTGTTTTGTTCATTAGGTTCCTCTTATAGGTGAGATCATACAGTATTTGTCTTTTACTTCCTGGCTTATTTCACTTAGCGTAATATTATTCAGTACTATTCATGCTGTGGTGAAAGGTAGAAGTTCCTTCTTTCTTTCTGTTGAGTAATATTTCATTGTGTAAATGTACCACAGTTTTTTGATCTACTCATTTACTGATGGAAACATGGGCTGTTTCCAGCACTTGGCTATTGTAAAAAACACTGTTATGAACATAGGTGCATAGGTTCTTTTGAATTGGTGTTTCAGGATTCTTCAGATATAATCTCAGCAGTGGAATTGCCAGGTCAAAAAGCAGTTCCATTTTTAGTTTTTTGAGGAAATTCCATACTGTTTTCCACAGCTGCTGCACCAGTCTGCATTCCCACCAACAGTGCAGTAGGGTTCCCTTTTCTCCATGTCCTTGTCAGCTCTTGTTTGTTGATTTGTCACAATCCTTATTAAAATGCCAATGGCATATTTCACAAATATAGAACAAATATTTAATAAATTTATACAGGACCAAAAATGACCCTAAGTAGCCTCAGAAATCTTGAGAAAGAAGAACAAAGTAGGAAGGATTACAATACCTGATATCAAACAATACTACAAGGCCACTGTAATCAAAACAGTCTGGTACTGGCACAAGAACAGACATATAGATCAGTGGCACAGAATAGAGAGTCCAGAAATAAACCCAGGTTTCTATGATCAATTAATATTTGACAAAAGGGGCAGGAGCATAAAGTGGAGCAAAAATAACCTTTTCAATAAATGGTGTTTGGAGATCTGGACATGTACTTTCAAGAAAATGAAAATAGACCATCAACTTACACCGTACACCAGAATAAACTCAAGATGGATAAATGGCTTAAATATAAGCTGGGACACCGTGAAAGTCCTAGAGGAAAACATAAGCATGACAACTTCAGATATCTCATGCAGCAATATTTTTGCTGATATATTTCCTAGGGCAATGAAAATAAAGGGAAAAAAAGGGAGGCTACATCAAATTTAAAAGCTTCTGCATGGCTAAAGAAAACATCATCAAAATGAAAAGGGATTCAACAATATAGAAAAACATGTTTGCCAATGATACCTCAGACAAAGGTTTGATCTCCAAAATATATAAAGAACTCATATGACTCAACACCAAGAAGACAGACAATCCAATTAAAATGGGCAAAGGACCTAAACAGATGCATCACCAAGGACATACAGAAGCCCCATAGACATATGAAAGGATGTTCAACATCACTAACCATCAGTGAGATGCAAATTAAAACCTCAGTGAAATACTACCTCATATCAGTCGGAACAGCCATCACAAACAAATAAACAAGTGCTGGTAAGAATGTGGAGAAAAGCATACCCTGGCGCTGCTTCTAATTTTATATTCCCTTAATGTTTATCATAGGGATTGCTTATTATAGATAATGTTCAGATAATTACCACCAATAATTGGTGTGGTTCATGGGCAATATGTTGACTACTGGACCTTAGATATTTGATTAACATACCAATAATATGTGACTCTGTAGGTAAAATATAACTTTAATTCCATCTTAATTCCTTATATCCCAAGTTTATTGGAAGTTTAATATTTGTCTATTTCAGTAATTTTAAGTGATACTATTGGGTAGATTCCATGTTCCTTAGGAGCATGGAACAGCTTGATTCTTTAAGGTATTTTTAGTCCTACTTTTCTTCTAACTACTGCCTTCTTGTCTATTACCATGTTCTGCATATATGCAGGTGACTTTGGGGAATAAAAAGTGTCAATATTGAGTTTTGATTATGTGTTATCATTCTTTTGTTGTTATTTAGATGGTAAAAAGGTGCCAGTCTATTATGCTATTTTAATGCTATTTAGACATTCAACTCCCATGTAGATTAGCTGCATGTATTTTCTGTCACTCTTCCCGTTATACCTATGTCACATGATTGTCCTCTATCAGTGTTTAATCTAACCACATAATCTGGTCAAATTATTGAGATAATCATTTGGTCAAAAAAGTATATATGGGGTTCTCTATGAACAGTATCATGTCATCTGCAAATAAAGACAGGTTTACTTCTTCCTTTTCAAATCGAATGCCTTTTATTCCTTCTTCTTGTCTGATTGCAATTGTTAGGACTTCCAGTGCTATGTTGAATAAGAGAGGTGAAATGGACATTCTTGTCTTGTTCTTGATCTTACGGGGAACTCTTGCAGATTTTGCCCATTGAGTATGATGCTGGAAGTAGGTTTGTCATATATGACCTTTATGTGTTTAAGTATGTTTCCTCTATTCCCACTTAGCTGAGAGTTTTTATAATAAACGGGTGCTGGATTTTATCAAATGCTTTTTCTACAACCATTTATATGATCATGTGGTTTTTTTCTTCATTTTGTTTATATGGTGAATTACAATTATTGATTTGCAAATGTATTAACCTTGCATTCCTGGAATAAATTCCACTTGATCACAATCTATGATCTTTTTGATGTGTTGCTGTATTCAATTTGCAAATGTTTGTTGAGGATTTTAGCCACTGTGCTCATCAGAGATATTGGCCTGTAATTTTTCTTTTTTGTAGTGTCTTTATCCGGTTTTTAAATTAGGTTAATACTGGCCTCATAAAGTGAGTTTGGGAGCTTTCCTCCTCTTTGATTTTATAAAATTGTCTGAGAAGAACAGGTGTTAGTTCTTTCTGGAATGTTTGGTAAAATTCACCTGTGAAACCATCCTGTCCAAGGCTTTTGTTTGTTGGAAATTTTCTTATTACTGTTTCAATTTCAGTAGGTGAAATCTGTCTATTCAGATTTTATGATTCTTCCTGACTTAGTTTCTCAGAATTTATCTACTTTATCAGGTTGTCTAGTTTGTTGGCATATAGTTGTTCATAATATTTTCCCACAATCCTTTGTATTTTTTTTGTGTTAGTTATTTCTCTTCTTTCATTTATGATTTTATTTATTTGAGTTCTTTCTCTTTTTTTCTTAATGAGCCTGGTTAAAGGTGTGTCAATCTTGTGTATCTTTTCAAAGAACCAGCTCTTGAATTCATGATCTTTTGCATCATATTTTCAGATTCAATTCGATTTATTTGTGCTCTGATGTTTATTATTTCCTTCTTTCTATTCACTTTAGGCTTTGTTTACTCTTCTTTTTCAAGTTTCTTAAATGTAAAGTTAGATTGTTATTTGAGCTTTTACTTGTTTTCTTGATATAGGCCTGTAGTGCTATGAATTTCCCTCATAGGATTGCTTTTCCAGTGCCCCACAGATTTTAAATTGCTGTGTTCTCATTTTTATTTGTTTCAAGGTATTTTTTATTTTCTTTCTTGATTTTGTTGTTTACTCATTTACAACTTAATCACATATTATTTAGCTTCCATGACTTTGTGTATTTTTCAGTGTTCTTCTTGTTTCATGGCATTGTGGTCAGAGAAAATGCTTGATATAATTTCAGTCTTCTTAATTTTGTTGAGACTTGTTTTGCATCCTAACATGGTCTATCCTAGAAAGTGTTCCATGTGCACTTGAAAAGTATGTATATTCTGCTGCTTTGATGTGAAATGCTCTAAAGATAAATCCATTTTATATAATATGCCACTTAAGCCCACTTTCTCCTTGTTGATTTTCTGTCTGGAAGATCTATTTGTTGAAGTAAATGGGGTGTTAAAATCCCAAGCTATGACTGTATTTCTGTCGATATTTCCTTTTATGTCCATCAAGATTTGCTTTACATATTTAGGTGTTCCCATGTTGAGTGCATATATGTTTATTAGGGTTATATCATCTTGTTGATTATTCCCTTTCTCAATATGTATTGCACTTTGTCTCTTACTATATCCTTGGTTTTAAAGTCCACTGTGTCTAAGTATTGATACCCAGCTTTTTACCCCTTTCCATTTGCATGAAATATCTTTTTCCATTCCTTTACTTCTAGTCTATGTGTATCTTTTGATCGGAGGTGGGTCTTGTTTTCTTATCCATTCAACTATCTTATGTTTTTTTGTTTGTTTGTTTGTTTGTTTTTGGTTGTAGCATTTAAGTCAATAACATTTAAGGTGATTATTGATACATATGTGTTTATTGCCATTTTATATTTAAACTATTTTCCTCTGTTTCTTCTTCTTCTTATCCTTCTCCTATCCCTCTTTCCCCTCTTCCTTCTCCTCTCTCTTCTTCTTTTCTTCTTCTTCTTCTTCTTATTTTTTCTTCTTCTTCTTCTTCTTTTTGTTCTTCTTCAAGCCCTTTAACATTTTTTTTGACGTACTGGTTTGGTATTAACATACTCCTTTAGCTTTCTATTTTGTCTGGGAAACTCTTTATTTCCTCTTAAATTTTAAGTGATAGCTTTGTGGGGTAAAATAGCATTGGTTGTAGATCCTTGCTTTTTATCACCTTGAATGTTTGATGCAAATATCTTCAGGCCTAACATATTTTTGTTGAGAAATTAGATGACAGTGTAATTGAAACTCCCTTATAGCTAACTACCTGCTTTTCTCTTGTGGCCTTTAAGATTCTCTCTTTGTACTTAAGCTTTGCCATTTTAATTTTGATCTGTCTTGGGTTAATCCACTTTCAATCCATTTGTTTGGGACTCTCTGTGCTTCTTGGACTTGTGTGTTTTGTTCTTCCACCAGACTAAGGAAGTTTTCAGTCATTATTTCTTCTAATATGTTCTTGATTCCTTAGTCACTCTCTTCTTCTGCCCCACATAGCAACAGGGATTGTGAGAAAGAAGAACAAAGT
Organism: Furipterus horrens; assembly: GCF_987537825.1. NCBI lineage: Eukaryota > Metazoa > Chordata > Mammalia > Chiroptera > Furipteridae > Furipterus > Furipterus horrens. The sequence continues at coordinate 126,603,813 of NW_028327174.1, read as the reverse complement.
TTGAAGAAACATTCTACCTAATATCAGACTATACTATAATGTCATAGTAAGCAAAACAGCATGATACTTGCATAAAAATAGACACATATATCAATGGAAGAGAATAGAGAGTCCAGGAAAAAAAATCCACATCTTTATAATCAATTAATATTTGACAGAAGCAAGCACATACAATAGGCTAACAATAGTTTATTCAATAAATGGTGTTGGGAAAATAAGACAGATACATGCATAAAAATCAAACTAAACCACCTTCTCATATCACACATAAGAATAAATTCACAATAGATTAAAGATTTAAATATTAAACCTAAAATACTAGAATAAAAAAGGCAGTAAAATCCTGGATGTGCTCATAGTAATATTTCATTTGGTATATCTTCCTAGGCAAGGGAAACAATAGGAAAAATAAACAACTAGGAATGTACCAAACTGAAAAGATTTTTCACTGCAAAGGAGACCATCAACAAAATAAAAAGACAACCCACAGCATGGAAGAACACATTTGCCAACACTTCTGATAAGGGGTTAAAATTCATAATTTATAAAGAACTTACCAAACTTAACTCGAAAAAAACAAACATTCCAATCAGAAAGTGGGCAAAGAAGTTGAATAGACACTTCCCCAAAGAGGACATGCTGATGGCCAACAGAACTATGAAATGATGTTCAACATCACTAACACAGGGGAACAATTTTTAACATAATTCCTCATGAATTTGATTTTTCAACTGTTTTAGACTAAAATAGGAATGCTGATTTCAAAACTAAAGTTAGTCTTCTTTTATCACATCAAGTTTTTCTCTACAGCTTATCATAATGTGACCACTCTAGGTTGGATCAAGCCTGGATTGAGGGAAGCATTAGTGCTCTCCTATTGGCTGAGAGCAAACGTCCCTTGAGTGAGGAGCAGTGGGGGACAACTTTGGAGAACAGGGACAGGTTCATACTTGTCTGGGATATTCAGTTACACATGAGACAGTGTAGTGAGAGGTTGTGTGCTGCTCTATATAGTGAATCATATTCCAAAGTTAGTCTGAGTTCTTGTCTGTATACAAGGAGTTAGAAGAATTTATTTTTATATTTACATATGTACTTATTTTCTTTCCTTCAGATCATGTCTGCCTCTGCTATTTCTCTTCGTAAGTGCTTAAACAACCCTGATTCATTTTGTTATGTCTGTGGCAGTTTCTCCATTCCCAAAGGACAAACATCAGTGCATTTGTCAAGCAAGCCAATTTTGCATATTTAAAAGTAAAACTTGGCGATCAAGATAAGTCTTGGGACCCTGACAAGGTGTGCAAGCAGTGTGTTGAGTTTATGGATGTGAACAAAGGGAACATGTGACAAATTTCCATTTGTGATAGCTATGGTTAGGCGAGAGCCCAGAGATCATTCAATTGATTGTTACTTTTGTATAGTGAAAATGTCAGAATAGAACAAGAAAAATAAATGTAAAATAGAGTATCCTAGTTTACCATCAGCTATATGCCCAGTGCCTCATTCAGCTGAAGTCCCAGTGTCAGTTTTCATTGAACTACCCTATTTGAAAAACAGGAGTCTGGTGAAGAACTAAGTGACAGCAATGATGGAGATTTTGAAATTGAAGATGACTCAGTTCATAAGGGATTTGATCAGTATGAGCTGAATGATTTGGCATGAGATTTGGGACTATCCAAAAAGGCTTCAGAACTCCTAGCATCAATAATGCATGAGCAATCCAAGATGGCGGAGAAGTAAGTGGAAGCTACACTAACCTCCTCTCAGAACCAGTCTGGATTTATGACTTAATTTTGGAGAAATAATCTGGAATAACCAACCGAACACTAGCTGGAGAGAAGTCTTATAACTACAGAGAGACAGAAAAGGCCGCTACATCACAATGTGACCGGTAGGGAGTGAGGAGACACAGAAGGGCTGGCTGGGCTCCCACAGGTGGCAGCTAGTGGGACTGAGAAACAGCTCAGCAGCCGGGGGATTCCCCCTGAGAAGGGTGGGTTCTAGACCCCAAGCTTGGCTTCCCAGCCCACAGCAACAGAGTGGAAAGTAAAATAGTGTCCAGCTGTGAAAAGTGAAAAGCCACAGGGTTTCTTGCTAGCCAGAGAAACAGCTGGAGAAAAAGAGCTCTTAAGTGAATCACATACGAAAATATTTTGGCCCCCACTTACCCTGGCCTCAAGCAGAGGGAAGGCAGAGAGGACTGGAGACACTAGAGTTTGGCATAGTGGCTTTGAGGGGAGAACTGGGGAGGCAGCTGACTGGGTCCTAGTGCTGACTCATCCCCAGTACTGCAGGCAGACCATTTCCCTCATAGTGGCGTCAGCCTGAGGTGAAGCAAAAGCCCTGCCTATAGGAATTAACCTGCCACACCTCGGTCTTTAAGCTTGACAGTTAATCAAAGATTGAATAGATTAACAATGAAAGGAGACAGACAGAGGCAGTAGATCCCTGGAAGTCTCCAACAGACTGCCTAGGACCAGACTGGTACAGGATCTGATGCCACCAGGGGAAGATCCAGGAAGTGCAAATCATTCTAAGAAGCACCAACAAACAATAGGAGTCACAAAAATGGGGAGAAAGAGAAACAACCCCCCCATCAAAAGGAAAGGTAGAATCCCCAGAAAAAATGCTAAATGAAATAGAGGGGAGCAAACTATCAGATATGGAATTCAAAACATGCATTATGGAGAAGCTCAATGAGCTCAGCAGAAACTACAAAGAACTCCAGGGAAACTACAAGAAACTCCAGGGAAACTACAAGAAACTCCAGAAAAACTACAAGAAAATTACTGACTATTGCACCAGCATGAAAAAAGACATAGAATCTATCAATAAGAGCCAGGAGTAAATGAAGAATACAATCTCTGAATTGAAGAACACAGTAGAAGGAATTAAAAGCAGGCTAGAGGAAGCAGAAGATCGGATCAGCGAGCTGGAGGACAATGTACACAAAAACTTCCAGACAGTGCAACAAAGTGAAAAGAGACTGAACAAGAATGAAGAGGTTCTAAGACAGCTGTAAAACAACACAAAACGTAATAATATCCATATCAGAGGTATTTCATAAGGGGAATAAGAAGAGCAAGGAATAAAAAAACATCTTTGAACAACTAATCACAGAAAACTACCCTAACGTGAGGGGAGAAAGAGTCATGCAAGTTCAGGAAGCACAGAGAGTCCCAATGAAGATGAACCCCTACAGGCCCATTTCAAGACACATCATAATTAAAATTGTAACACTGAAAACAAGAAGAGAATCTTAAAATCAGCAAAAAAGAAATAACTAATAACATACAAGGGAGCTCTAATAAGGCTATCATCAGATTTCTCAGCAGAAACACTACAAACCAGGAGGGAATGGCAAAAAATATTCCAAGCAATGAAAAACAAAGGCCTGCAACCACGAATATTCTACCCGGCAAGGCTCTCATTTAAAATGGAAGGTGAAATGAGGAGTTTCCAAGACAAAAGAAGGCTAAAAGAATACATCTCCACCAAACCAGTATTGCAAGAGATGCTAAAGGGTCTGCTTTAAGTAGATGAAGAAACAGAGAGAGACAGAGAGGAACACAAGTACAAAGGGGAAAAAATGAAAATGAATCAGTACCTATGGGTAATAACCTTAAATGTAAATGGATTAAATGATCCAATCTCAAGACATAAGGTAGCTGAATGGATTAGAAAGCATGACCCACATATATGCTGTCTACAAGAGACCCACCTTAGAACAGAAGATCTATACAGACTGAAAGTGAAGAGATGGAAAAAAGTATTTCAAGCAAATAGACATAAAAAAAAGCTGGGTAACAATACTTATCTCAGACAAAGCAGATTTCACAGCAAAGGCCATAAAAAGAGACAAAGAGCATTTCATAATACTTAAGGAAAAATTCCATTAAGAAGATATAACCCTTATAAACATATATGCACCGAACTTAGGAGCAACCAAATATGTAAGGAAAATTTTAAAAGACTCCAGGAAAAATATAGAAAGCAGCACACTCATAGTAGAAGACTTTAACACCCCATTGTCAACAATGTACAGATATTCGAAGCAAAGAAACACCAAAGATATTGAGTCATTGAACAACACTCTAGATCAAATGGACTTAGTTTTATATATATATATATATATATATATATATATATATATATATATATATATATATGTAGAACTTTTCACCCCAAAGAAGCAAAATATACATTCTTCTCAAGTGCACATGGAACATTTTCAAAGATACACCACATGGTAGAACACAAAACAAGCCTCAACAAATTCAAAAAATTTGAAGTTATATCAAGCATCTTCTCAGATCACAATGGCTTAAAATTGGAAATCAGCATCAAGGAAATAACTCAAAAACATTCAAACTCATAGAGAATGAATAACATGCTATTAAATAATGAATAGGGTAACCACTACATCAAGGAAGAAATCAAAAAGTTTCTGGAAATGAATGATAATAAACACACAACAACCCAAAATCTATGGGATACAGCGAAAGCAGTCCTGAGGGGAAAGTTCATAGCAATACAGGCCTACCTAAAAAAGCAGAAGAATCTCCAATAAAAAATCTAACCCTACAGCTACAAAAACTAGAGGAAGAACAACAAGCAAAGCCAAGAGTGAGTAGAAGGAAGGAAATCATCAAGATCGGAGCAGAAATAGATGACATAGAGACTAAAATAACATTAAACAGATCAACAAAAGTAGAAGCTCGTTCTTTGAAAAAATAAAATTGACAATCCTTTAATCAGGCTCATCAAGAAAAAAGAAAAGAGGACACAAATAAATAAAATCAGAAATGAAAGAGGAGAAATCACAATCAATACCACAGAAATACAAAGGTTTATAAGAAATTATTACGAACAACTGTATGGCAAGAAATTTGACAACCTAGAGGACATGGACAAATTCCTGGAAACATATAATCTTTCAAAACTGAATCAAGAAGAAGCAGAAAGCCTGAATAGACAAATAATAAGTTGTCAAATTAAAGCAGTGATCAGAAAACTCCCACCACACAAAAGCCCTGGACCTGATGACTTCACAGGTGAATTCTACAAAACATTTAGAAAAGAACTAACTCCTATCCTCCTCAGATTATTCCAAAAAATTCAAGAAGAGGGAAGACTCTCAAACTCATTTTATGAAGCCAGTATTACCTAAATTCCAAAACCAGATCAAGACATAACAAAGAAAGAAAACTACTGGCCAATATCGCTGATGAACATAGATGCTAAAATCCTCAACAAAATATTGGCAAACAGGATCCAGCAATACATCAAAAAGATCATACAACACAATCAAGTGGGATTCATCCCAGGGATGCAAGGATGGTTTAATATTCGCAAATCAAAAAACGTAATACACCACATAAACAAAATGAAAGACAAAAACCACATGATCATATCAATAGATGCAGAAAAAGCATTTGATAAAGTACAACACCCATTTATGATGAAAACTCTTAGTAAAATGGGAATAGAGGGAGCATACCTCAACATAATAAAGGTCATATACGAGAAACCTGAAGCTAACATCATACTCAATGGGCAAAAACTGAGAGCATTCCCTTTGAGGTCAGGAACAAGACAAGGATGTCCACTCTCTGCACTGCTATTCAACATAGTCTTGGAAGTTCTAGCCACAGCAATCAGACAAGAAAGAGAAATAAAAGGCATCCAAATTGGAAAAGAGGAAGTCAAACTGTCATTATTTGTAGATGACATGATAGTGTACATAGAAAACCCTATAGACTCCACAAAAAACTCCTTGACCTAATAAGTGAATTCGGCAAAATAGCAGGGTACAAAGTCAATATTCAGAAATCAAAAGCATTTCTGTACACCAACAATAAAATCTCAGAGATAGAAACTAAAAGAAAAATTCCATTTACCACAGCAACAAGAAAAATAAAGTACCTAGGAATAAACTTAACCAAGGAGGTAAAAGACCTGTACTCAGAAAACTACATAACACTGAAGAAATAAATTAAGAAAGATACAAATAAATGGAAGCATATACCATGTTCATGGATGGAAAGAATCAACGTCATTAAAATGTCAATACTACCTAAAGCAATTTACAGATTCAATGCAATCCCTATTAAAATACCAATGGCATATTTCACAGACCTAGAACACATAGTTCAAAAATTTATAGGGAATCAAAAAAGAGCCCAAATAGCCACAGCAATCTTGAAGAAGAAGAACCCAGTAGGAAGAATCACAATACCTGATATCAAACTATACTACAAGGCCCCGGTAATCAAAACAGTCTGGTACTGGCATAAGAACAGACACATAGATCAATGGAACAAAATAGAGAGCCCAGAAATAAACCCAGTTCTATATGGTCAACTAATATTTGACAAAGGGGGAAGGAACATCAAATGGAGTGAAAAGAGCCTCTTCAACTAATAGTGTTGGGAGAACTAGACAGGGACATCCAAAAAAAATGAAACTAGACCACCGACTTAAACCATACACCAGAATAAACTCAAGATGGATCAAAGACATAAATGTAAGCCGCGGCACCATAAAAGTCCTAGAGGAAAACGTAGGCAGGAAAATTTCAGATATCACACGTAACAATATCTTCATGGATACATATCCTAAGGCAAGGAAAATAAAGGGAAAAATAAACAAATGGGACTACATCAAACTGAAGAGTTTCTGCTCAGCAAAAGAGAACATCAGCAAAATGAAAAGGGAACCAACCATATGGGAAAATATATTTGCCAATGAAACATCAGATGAGAGATTGGTCTCCAAAATATATAAAGAACTTATACAACTCAACACCAAGAAGACAGCCCAATTAAAAAATGGGCAAAAGAGCTGAACAAACAATTCTCCAAGGAGGATATACAGAGGATCCATAGACACATGGAAGAATGCTCCACATTACTAGCCATCAGAGTGATGCAAGTAAAAACCACAATGAGATACCACCTCACACCAGTCAGAATGGCCATCATCAACAAATCACCAAACAAATTGTGCTGGTGAGGATGCAGAGAAATGGGAACTTTGGTGCATTGCTGGTGGGAATGCAGACTGGTGCAGCCACTATGGAAAACAGTTTGGAATTTTCTCAAAAAACTAAAAAATGGAACTGCCTTTTGAACCAGCAATTCCATTGCTAGGATTATATCTGAAAAATTGTGAAGCACCAATTCAAAAGAACTTATGCATCCCTATGTTCATAGCAGCACTGTTTACAATAGCCAAGTGCTGGAAACAACCTAAGTGCCCATCTGTAGATGAGTGGACCAAAAAACCTTGGTATATTTACACAGTGGGGTACTATGTAAAAGAAAGAAAAAAGGAACTTCTACCATTTGCAAAAACATGGATGGAACCAGAGAGAATTATGCTTAGCAAAATAAGCTGGGCAACAAAAGAAAAATACCTTATGCTATCACCTATTACAGGATACTAATGAACAACACTAACAAATGATCAAAATTGAACCAGAGATATGTAAACAGGGAATAAACTAACAGTAACAAGGGGGGAGGTGGGAGGGAAATAAGGCAATAAGAATAGGAAGGGTCTAGTCAAAAAACAGGTGTAAATGACCCATGTACATGGACAACTGGGTGGGGACTGAATGTGGGAGAAGCGGGGGCAGGGAGCAGGGAAGCAAAAGGGGGGGGAAGTAGGATAACTGTAATGGAAAAACAAACAAAAATTATTAGTGGGGGAAAAATGAAAATATAAAGAATGGAAATGCAAGTTCAGTGAATATTAGAAGGACAAGGATTTTCCTTCACACTGTATATTTTTCTCCCTATCTGATTTCTCCAGAGTTTGGCATTCTAAAGAAGTAAGTAATGACATAAGTTTCTTTGCATAAAACTAATAAGACCAGTCGTTAATAGAAGTTTTTTTGACCAAGACTTTGACTGGAATGTCATGCCTAAAGGAGACATGCTTGGGCTTTGGTTGTTACCAAAAAGCCCTGAGCAACTGGGATTTACTTTCAAAGGTAATAAAAGTCCACGAGATAAAAGGTCTGGTACCTTGGTTGGTTGTGCGGTCCATAGCAATCTTTCCAGAGAAGGAATGAAGGTTGTTTTCCTGAAAGATGGCTAGAAGGGACCTTTAAGGCACAATGGAAAACCAGGAGGACTTGGAAAAGACAGGTGTTTACAGGCAAGACTGAATGCCAGGTATGTGGCTCAGCTTCTGTGCCCTGAAGGGCAGACTGAATGTCACCCTAAATGTTTCTTGCATAAGTTTCAGCAAAGCATAATTAAAGATCATAAGTGATCATTTGCTGCTCTTGTTTTGTTTGTGCAAATGAACAGGATAAATTAAAAATAGACTTAATGCAGTCCCTTTAATGACAAGGAAGGTTATCTTAGGGAGAAAAACTGTAATTCAAGGAAAATCACAATGCTCAATGGTAGACTATAAAGTAGTGCATCTAACTGTCTTTAAAGTTTCTTTTCATTTAAAATTTGTTTTCATTTGAAAGTTAAACTATGTCTGTGGCATTATCAAAGATGTTTAATTTACAGGCAAGAAGAATGTCAAATGCCTTGCAACTGGATGTCTTTCCGATAAGACAGTCCTACAGATTTAGAGACTTGTATGTGGGTTATGTTACATAAATTAACATGTGTTTTCTGTTATCAAAGGGCCTAAGCCTACAATCTCATTACCTGAGTGATTGTCTGTACATATAGGCCTCACTTAATCCTGTCTGCATTGCTGCCTCCTGAGACTCACTGGTTTGGCTGAACTAAGTGGCTGGGTTGGCGAAGAATGGGGTGGTCTGTGGGCTTCACTTTAAAACTGGTTTCTCTTTTCTGTCCTAAAGGCTTGGACAGAAAGAGCCCAGAAGCCTGAGAGGGGGGAAACCTAAAATATTTCCCTCAGCCCAAACTAAGTATAATGGGCAAAAGGGTTTTGGACAGGTGAGATGTGCCTGGCACACCTTCCTCCAAAGAAGCACTTTTTTCCCCCTAATGTTGGACATTGAAAAATTAATATCTGCCTTTTTTCATCTAATGGTTATGGATTGAATGATGTCTTTTAACCCTGTTGCCAAACCTGTTTCCCCCAGAATACAACAAGGATGCCAGCCTGTTAAACCAAGCACGCCATTGTCCAGGGACAGCCAACTGACTGGGAGTCTGCACGATCTCTCCCCATGTAGGAAGGCCACCATCCCCTCCACACCCCCTCTCTTATTAAGTATTTCTGGACCCAGGGGTAGGTAGGACAATGACCATGTCCAGCTTGAAGCAGCTGGAGGAGCTTGAGACTTTTGCCCATTGTCCTATATAAGATTATGAAGGGTCTTAAGTCTGAGAGGGAGGGATTGTTATTTTTTATTGTTAAAATAATTAATTAATTAATTATTAAAGAAGAATATATGAAAGGGTGAAGCGGGAGAGCTTTTATATATGACCTATGGGCATGAACTTGGGGGAGATATTGCTGGGGGACAGGGGGTGCTGGCGGAGGGGAGCAAAGGAGAAAAAATTGGAACTATTGTAATAATATAATCAATAAAATATACTTAAAAAAAAGATTGCATGAAAAAATCTTGCTTGAAAAAGGAGCGAAGGCATCCTACCTTTGATCAAGAGAAAGTGCATTTCTGCAGTACTTTTGAAGTGACAGTGGGTTTATGTATTGCCATAACATACATGGTTTAATGGAGAAATAAGGAATTCCAATTTAGAATGCAACTGAATGAAGACTGTTCATCAATAGCTCAAAGTGGAGCTTGAAGTGTGCCCTCCTCCACAATGGAAATTTATTTGGTACAGTCCCAATTCACCACTCAGTTTGTTTTCATGAAGAATATGAAGACATAAAGAGAGTCATTGATCCGTTGCAATATCACAAGCACAGCTGGATCATCTGTGTTGACCTTAAAATGGTCAGCTTCCTTTTTGGTTAGCAACATGGATACACCAAGTATCCCTGTTTTCTGTGTATATGGGACAGCAGAGCTCCTGGGAAACATTGGATGGAGTCAAATTGGCCTCCAACATCTGACCTCAAACCTGGTGATCCAAACATTCTACATGAGCTACTTGTTGACAGAAAGAACAGTATATTCCCACCTCTGCACATAAATCTGTGTTTCATGAAGCAATTTGTTAAAGCTTTGCCAACTGAAGGAGACTATTTCAAGTATATCATTTTGTCATTTGAAAAGATAAAATACCTTACTATGTATGTTTGGTAGCAGAACTTTACTACTTGTACACAATTTGACTTACAGCAACAATATATAACTTTTATGTGAATAAAATAACTCTAAAACAGTCTATTCAGGTAATTTTTCTATATTTTCCTTTTTTGTATGTATATTTTGTATGATTTTTTGCAAAGGGTGGGTATTCTGTGCCTTAGAAAGTTGACGTGATAGAGAAAAACTGGGGTCATTTTTGAATTCAGATGCCAAAATTATTCAAAAACAAGGGTTAGACCTAACTCAACAAAAATTGTGTTCCCCAGTGTAATTATCAGAGAAATGTAAATTAAAGCCATAAGGAGATATCATTTCATACCTGCTAAAATAGCTATCATCAATAAATTAGCAAGTGCAGGTGCTGGCAAGGATATGGAGAAAATTGAATCCTTTTTCACTGTTGGTAGGAATGCAAACTCTTGCAACCACTGTGGAAAGCAGTATGGAGATACCTCAAAAAATTAAAAATAGATCTGCCATTTTACTCAATGATTCCACTTCTCTGAATATATCCAAAGGAACCCAAAACATTATTTCAAAAGAGCATAAGCACTTTTATATTTATTGCAGCGTTATTTACAGTTCTCAGATATGGAAAAAATCCAAGTTCCTATCAGTAGATGAGCGGACAAAACAACTATGGGTGTCTTATATAACGGGATACTACTTATCCATAAAAATGGAGAAAATTTTCCCTTTGCTACAGTAAAGATGTATCTGGAAAACATTACACGAAATGAAATTAGCTAGTTGGAGAATGACAAATATCGTGTGAGTTCAGTAATATGTGGAGTCTAATGAACAAACTTAACAAGCAGAATACAGACAGATTCATTGATAGAGATCATGTTGACAGTGTTCGGGGGGGCACGAGTGATGAGGTGGAGAGATTGAATAAAAAGGAAAAAAAGACTTATGGACATAGACAATGGTGTGGTGACTGTAGGGGGAAGGGAGGTTATGGGGGTTATGTGGTTATGAAAAAATCAATAAAAATTAAAAAATATATTTATAAAATGTACAAGTTGTCACTTTGAAAAGTAGAAAAAACGATGGCCAATTATAGCTTATATCATAAATTGAATTGAAAAAGATAATTGTTTCTTATCTCAAACACAGCAAGTTTTTGTGTCTAGATATTGGATTGATATTTTTTAAATGTTGAAGAGTAATATTTATAGAGCTAGAATTATGTGCCAAAGTAAATTTTCATTCAGAATTAAAAAAAAAACAAACAACTTTCAGATAAACAGAGCAGTTTTCCACTCAGAGATTTTTCTAAAGGAGCTAATAATAAATATTCAGAGGGGGAAAAAAGTGATTTAAAAAAGTGAGTTACAAGAAACAATGGTAAATAATTAAATTGACAAATACTGGGGAATCTAAATTGACTGTAAACCTAGATGACTAATGTCTGAGGTTTAAAACTAAAGTCCTATCAATAAAATGACATAAATTAAGAAGATCATATCACAAGTGTCCCAAAGTTCTTATGTAAATATAGTAAAATGAAAGCATAATTGATTAAATTATAGATGTTTAAAACTTTTTAACATGCCACTTACAGAAGAGAAATGAAATAAATGATTTCCAAGCCAGTATAAAAAGTAAAAGGATATTTCTAATTTTGGCCAGCATGACTAAGCCTGCAGTGAATCTAGGGGTGCATATACATTTGGAAATAAATGTTTTCAATTATTTTTTGTATATATCCAGAAGGCATTGATGGGCGATATGGTAACTGTATTTTTAATTTTTTGAGAAACTTCATACTATTTTTCATAGAGTTTATACCAGTCTACATTCCTACAAGCAGTGAATAAGTGTTCTTTTCCTCCACAGCCTCTCCAACACACACTTACCGCTTGCCATGTTTTTGTTTCTTTAATTGTTTTTCTTTTACAGTTGTCTCACTTTTTTCCCCATTGCTTCCCCCCACCATGACCATCCCTTCTCCCATAGTCAATCCCCACCCCATTGTCCATGTCGATGTGTCATTTATACATGTTCTTTGACTAGACCCTTCTCCTTCTTACCTCCTTTCTGTCCCTCTCCTCCCTTGTCTGGTTGTCTCTAGTTTTGAGGCAGTTGTATTCCTTCATAATTGTTGAGGGAGACCCAGTGTGTCTGTCTAGGCCTCCATCTTGGCTGGAATTCCTAATTATGAATGTCTGATGTGTACTTAAGAAAAAGTAGTCTTGGAAAAGTATTCTGCTTTAGTTTAATAATTATTGTTGGCACACTCAGTGTCACTGTGCACGGAGTCTGAATCACATGGAAATTATTTTGGGAAGATACACTTTAAATGCACTAAATCTTGACTTTTCAAGATTTATGAGTAAAATAAACCACTTTTCTTTAAAAAATGAGATTTAAACAAAGTCTTGGTATATTAACAAGAAAAATGGGCAAGATTACAAGAAAATAGGCATATACTAAGAGTTTAATGCGCAGAACCTAGTTATAAAGTGTTTTTTTGTTACATTTTTTAGATAGAGCCCTTCAATAATATTTCAAAAGGGGTAGTTTATGTTTTCATCAAAGACAGGAACTCAGGAAAAAATTTTAATTAAAACAGCATTAGTTGCTGGTATGGAAATACCCCCAGTTATTTTACTTAATACATTACTGGCAATAAGAGTTAAACAGATTCATAGTAGAAGCAATGATCTAACAATCTAAATAGTGAATATTTCATAATGTTTATTTGGCTGATTTCTTAATCTGAAGGTAAAATGAAAATTTAACAAGTGGTTATTTATTCATTGTGCTGATTATTGAATCATTTTTATGTTAGAGTCAATTTAAAAAATAATTTAAAGCCACTTATAATAATCTCAGACATATAAACAGAAAACTATAAATATCGAGTATCTAGGAAAAGGAAGAAACTGTAAACATAGACTAAGGGCCAGAATTGGGGAAGACAATAATACACAGATAACCTGTAACTCAGCTAAATTGCAATATATTGTTAAAAATTCAATATGTAATTCAATATGGAAACTAATACAAATTAGGAGAACATGTAAAAAGACAAATGCTAGAGTTCAAAAAGATGACGAAAAAGACATGGCTTATTAATTTTAGGTGCACTCCGTTCCCTGAAACTTTCCACTAAGGATTATTCTTAGTCCTACACATTTCCAAATCAGAAGTGTTTATTATTTTTAGTTCATATGCATATATATCTTAGGTATCATAGATCTATATTTCAGTCATTTATGTAATTCCATTTTATATTTTCCTTTTTTTCTTAAACTGCTACTTATAACTCATTCACCCTTTTTCAGTATTTTCTGTATATTTTCTCTTTTAAAAATATATTTCTTAATAAACAAAGTGCTGGATTCCTCTTGCTTTGTAATTTGCTTGTTTTGTTGCTCCTGTCAACTTTGCATCTCCAGACTATGACAACTAAGAAGTTTACTTATTCTGAAAGCCAATTATATTGATATTCTTTATCTCATTGCTCATTGCCACCTAAGGACAAACATGCCATAAAAAAGCAGCAATAAATCAAATTTAAGTGTACTGCTGAGGTAATGGGGATTATAAAAATGTCATGCTTTGGCAGTGATTGAGCAGAGAATGACCCATTATCATGTTAAAGTGATGAAAATCTATGTGATAAAACACATAAAGATTGTAACATTTCTGCTTTTGGGGAACCCAGCAGATTTAGATCACGATTATAGTTTATTGAGTCCCACTAAGTTAAAAATAAATTGGATATTCAAAAATATATAGAATTGAAATATTTATTTCTCTTTGCATGTGATTTATATTTATGAAAGCCAAATAACCTAGAATATATTAATGTGTACTGTATTGGGGTGAACATGGCTATGATTAAAAGTTTCACAATATGTATATTGCTAAATAAGGTGACAGGTACTGGAAACAAATATTTTAAAGTGATAAAATAGTTACTTTTGATAACGCAGTGGCATCTAGAATAAATTACACTGAAAAAAAAAAAAACACATACTTTCCATGAAATGTATTGAGATATGGCTCAGTCATCATATAATGTTGACTTCTGGTTGAATTTGGAGGCACTTAAAGACATAAAACATTAATTATAACCAACTAGAAAATCTTTTTACTTTATTATTATAGAGCAGAGCCCCTGTCAATATAAAATAAGTTTATAGGCCCCCACAAACAAACAAAAAACAAACAAACAAAAATACAACGTTTTCAGCCTCGAGCAATCTAATAATGAGATATTGCATAATTTATCACTATCCATTTGGTTGGATATTTGGTAAAAAAAATTACAGCAACTGCATTGCTGACCTCACAAGCTTTAAGTAAAAAACAGTTTTGCTGAGAGCATCTAATTACATGGATACAGACACCCTATTATAATATTGACATGAAATTAAAATATGTATACACAGAAACAGGGAAAAAAGTAGCTTTATTTTATAAATATCAAATTAATTTCAAATTGTACCTTATTGCAAAATAGACAAAATAAGGAACATACTTTCACAATACATAGAGATTTGATATTATATGCTAGCAAAATGTAATAACACTTTTTGAACAAAAATGGTTTACAATATGACCTTATTGAAATATTAACTTTCACAGAAAAAGTTGAACAAAATGATACATGGACTACTGAAATAAATTTTGAAATATGAAGAAACTCCTGTATGTTTTTTTATACATGACTAGGCATGAATTAAGTATACTCTTTATAGCAATTATGGTATTTGTAACATATTAATTATTTTGGTTGACTACTTCAGAAACAACTTGGATTTTAAATCACTCAGACCTGACCTAAAAGAAAAATAAGCTATTTACTTTGTTGGACTTAATTTATTCAGAATGGGCAAATACTAGATGATGCATGACTTTTCATGAGAAGATATAAGATATCTTTTTTATTGTTATTAATTTAACCTTCTCCATATTCTTTCACAATTCTCTATGGCTCTCTTACATTTATGCATGTCTTAAAAACAGAGGCACTGACAAATTTCCTTTCATATTATCTTTTCAAAAATGATTGACTACTAAAAACCTGGGTGGTACAAATAGTTTCAGCTGTCAGATCAAAGAGCAGATTTACTTTCTGTTTATGTCTCATGTATATTAACTATTATTTAGACATACACTAACACAAAGCAGGCATGCCTATCTGCTAAGGTACAATCAGTAACACCATTGTCTTTTCTTTTGTCCATCAGACTTAGGATAAAACTACTTATTAACTACACTTTCATACATTGCCTTGGGGCTGAATTTTCAATAGCCATAATGAATACAAAATAGCTTTGCCTGGTTATCGCTCAGTTAGTACTTGTTCAGAAAATACATTTTGCCTGCAAGGCATTTTAGTCTCCTTAAATTGTGGAAATAGTGATTGACTCATGAGATATATGAGTCAGAGGGACTTATTAACTTACATATAAAATTGAGATTCTATAAAATAAAATTTATTTTTTTGTAAAACTTTCAAATATTGAATTAAACAAAAACTATAAAGTAATTATTTCCTGTCAATATTTCTTCAATTTTTACAAGGTGTAAAGAAATGGTAGAAACTGTAATTAATTAAATAAATATTTATTTTTATTCTAATTAAGTCTCAGTTTATATGCTAAGTAAAGTACAGAATAATAGGTTCATGTTTTTTATGTTTATATCACTGTTAATGACAGATCAGTAAAAGGTTGTTTACAGTACAGGAGAATAAGTGCTAATGAAAATTTTTAGAGCTGATTTCTGTATCCAGATATTTTGGGGGCTATAGCCACAGATGTGGAATAATGTTTATAGCTATGACAACAGTTTTGAATAAGTTATTTTAAAGTACATATTAAAATACTAACTTTTCTCCTCAGGCCTTTATTATCTTGAAGTCATTAGTACCTTACAAGTCTTATGTAATAGAAATAATTAAAAATTAAGAAAGCAGACTCTGCCTTCTTCTGTCATTGTTAAGTTGTTCTTGTAAATAAGGTTTCCTCATTTAAAAAAACAAAGTGAGGTTACTGAAATTAATTAGTGTCTGTGGGAACTTAGAATTGCCCAGAAATCTCTGAATCCTCAGAGAAAAACTTACTTCTACCTTTATTTTAATAAGAATAAATCTACCCTGATTTATATTCCATAATGATTGGAAAATAGTTCTCTTAGAAAATCAGTTTCATTAGTTAAAATAGTTTGAGAAGCAGTAAATAAGGATATCTATGATCCAAATACAATGAGATTCTAGTAAGATGAAAAATAATTTATATGACAATGAGGTCAACAAAAGTCACAGTAAATTTAATTGTTGATTACAACTTAACCTAAAATAAGAAAAATAGCATTCCTAATCAAATGTAGGTCATTTGATATAATTAATGGTAATATATATTTATTTGGATATCCAAATCAGGAAAGTTCAATGAATAAATTAATTAATTAAAAATTGCATATGTGTTTTTTGTTAGATCAGATTAAGCCTTATTATGCCTTTGTTGTAAGTGTAAGAACATAAATATTTTTATTCCAAGTTTTTACTGAAAAAGTATATATCAAGCTCAAACCAGCATTTAGAAACTTAGAGATGCAGCAATTTGTATTTTACTTTGGAGGGATTGTTCTGTTACACCTCTAACTGCTGGCTCCCTAAAATTTTTGCTAAAGTGTCAAGTCCCTGAATGTTTCCAGGGTTTATCATTTACCATCAGGTGTTTTACCTAGCATACTAAGTCATCTCTTACTTATTGCAGTCAATAAGCATAATGTTACTGAAGTATTAGATTAATTTAATGTTCTGGTATTTCTCAGGACATGTAAGTGGTCTAGATCTTTTGTCACTGTATTATGACAGAGGGAAAAAGATTTAGCATAACCTTGGTTCAGCAGTATAAATGAATTTATTTGTCCATTAAACACAATGGAAAGTGTTTCTGATCCTCTTATCCAATTAGAATAGAAAGAAATACTTTTGTCCTATTGGTGGCCCCAGATAGTATTCCTGAGGACTTATTAATCTTTTTGAGCAACAATACCATGTTCTGCAGAGTAGCTGTGATTTGGATTGCCAATTGGTTGAGTAATAGTCAACCTCTAAAATCCTTCTGCTTTCTACAGAAGACAGACCGGTTTATTAAATGTAAATATGATAAGGACAACCATTCTTACACCATGTAGATTCTTAAAGGTAATACTTATGACCACTATTTCCATTTCCTTCTACTCTGAGATGCAATGTAACATTTTTTTTTTTCTATTTTGGCTGTTGGGAAGAACAGATTCAGCGAATTCCACTTGGCCTTGCTTGCTCTTGTTACTGAGAGAAAGGGGGTTCTTTCATGTGGCATCTTGGTATAAAACCCAACAACTAGTGTTGAGAAACACAAATCTTTATTTACAGTATTCCAACCTGAGGAGGGCAGTGGGCACTTTGGCTCAGAGTCCTGTTCTCTCCCATTGGACTCAGCACTTCCCTTGCTCCCCAAAAGGCTATAAACCAAAACCAAGCCCAATAGCTCCCCACCACTTATCTGTCAGCTCTCTCCTTCAGGATCAGCCTCCATATAACAGTCCAGCAAAACATGTGCTGTGTTGCATTGGATCACACAGGGTTCTCTCCTCTGCCCTATTAAAGCCACATGGATCTCTCTTTCCTTCTAAAACTGCATGGTGTGCTCTTGCCTCCTTACAAACCACATGGTTCTCTTCTCTCCAAAATGGCTGCTGCCTTATTTTTAAATCCCTGACCATGGCCTGTGACACTGGGTGTGATAACCCGTTCTGACCATTCACAGAAACTCGTGCAGGCCCCATAAGCTCTCTTCTCACCATTGTATGGTCAAAACCCCTCCCATCTCCTCAGGGCCTTGGAAGAACCAAAGCTATTTGCATAACTAAGACACTAGCTACTGGCCATAGATATACAAAGGCATCTTGAAAGCTGTTCCCTTTCCCCATCCTCAGATCACAGGCTCTGGGGACTTTTGGGGACCCTACTCTGTAACACTGTGACAGTTCTTATCCCACACAACAAGGACCTGATGTGAAGATTATATACTTGGGACCTTGGGAAATTACGACTGGGTGGGCCATTGAACCAATAATCTTTAACTGGACCCCATTTATCACTTGGCCCTTACATGCTCCTATCTAAGAAGGGGTGGGATGATGTTTCAGACCCACTGCATAAGTCTTAAAATGTCCTGGTATTTCCCTGTTGCCACTAAAAATTTGACTGATTGAATGGCTGCACATTTCTTTGGAGCAGAGCTGGAAAAATCATGACATAATCTATTTGCTGCAGTGTTATAGGGCCATTGTTCTTGAGAGCTGGCTGCCTTTTTATTCAATAATTTCCAAATCTGAATATTGGCTCAAGCTAAGAAACTAAAAAGGAGATTGCAGATTATTATAGGGAAATTGCTCTACACTTCTTGCCCCTAATTTTGTGTTTTCTTCTACTTGTAGATGTTATTTGCTTCATGTGTTTTTGCACCTCAGACAGAATACCATATTCTATGAACCATTTCTGGAACTCTCTAAAGGTGGAGCTTCATGACAGCCCCTCCAACCTTTCCATTTGCTGTGATAAATGTGGCTTCATGGCTTCTGGCATTAAGTGCTGCTGTTTGACCTCCATTACTTTGGGGATCTTTCATCCCCATTGCTATTAATAAGCCAAGCTCATGACTAACTCTCCTACCATCACCCCTACTCTAAAGAGAAGAGCCAATACCAGACACTGTTACACTCTCAGACCCTTCATCAGTGCATTCTCAGACAGGGGCAAGTTATGAGAATGCTCTGAACCATCCTTGCAGATTTTCTACAATAAAATAAAACATTTTATTAAAATAGTAAATTTAATATTTAATTTAATGTTCATATTAATAATTTAATATAGAATTAATAATTTGATTTAATATTAAATTTAATATTAAAGTGTTAAAAAATAAAATTATTTTCTAAAATAAAATACTAAATGTTTAAGAAGTCATAAGGCAGAGTTACAGAGGAGACTCACAAAAATATTTGTATTTAAATGTATATATTTATATAACCTTAGAAAATATATTTAATGAGGTGAAAACTTTTCTAAAGGGTAACATTTTAGGTTACTTAATCTTAATAAAACATTTTCAATACTTTGGTACATAGAAAGACAGGACATTTCCAGTTCAGAGAACTTGTGTGAAATAACAAACACAATTAGAATTCCCTCTTATTGGATTAATCTTGACATTTCTTTTTTTCTTTTTATTTTATTAATATTCTTTTTTACAAAGCAAAGTTTATTAATCCACTATTAAAATTGTTGAAATCTGAAAAACCCAGAAGTCAAAAAATTCTAAGTTAAAAAATCTCATAACAAAATTAAATAATGCTGCATTTTCAGTTACTTTAAGGACATAGTGCTAGTTAAAGCCTTGATATTGCTTGGAATAATAAATCCTTTGCTGAATCACTTGTTAAGATACAAGAAAATGAACTGCCTTCATTCTATAATGTGTGCATAATTAGTGGCATGTTTGTGGTTTCTGAATATCCTTTAAAAGGAATTCTGAATTTTAGTTTTATTTTGAGAATGCAAGTAGTGTGAAGGATTTAACAATACTTAATTATTTTTGGTGAGACTGAACAATCAGTATTGCCTAAGAATGTCATTTGCATGGCTTTTCAATACTTAATGACCCTGTAAATTGGTGAGATGACTTGAAAAACTACTACTTTTTTAGTTCAATGTCTTGTGAAGTAATTCAATAACATATTGATTAAAAGAAGGGGATTTACTGTGGTAAATGCATTCAGTTTAAACTTTGCTCTGTGCTTTTTTATTTTAGAAATTGTGTTAAAAGTTTAGAACATATCTTATGTGCATACACTCAATCTTTTTTAATACATGTAGTTGTACTTTAATTGAAAACACCTTTATTTAGTATTTACTGTATACCGTTAATTAAATATGTTGGGAGTATAAATAGATAAAAAATGTCTTGTTAATTTTGAATAACTCTCAGTATAGAGAAAAGAGAAATATAGATGAACAGCTCAGTTCACTGAATTTCCTAAAAATTATACTTAGAAGGATGAAATATTTAAGAATTTCAGGAAAACCTAAAAGGAAGGGTACAGTAAGTACAATAGATGGAGAGCACACTAGGATAGTAGGCAGAACTAACATTTAATGCACCCAATATGCCTGACCCAGAAGGCTGGACTTCCTATCTACTGGGAATTGAAGACTGTTGAAATATCTTGAGAAGTTAACACTAATAGTTTTGCAGATAGTAAAATATTAAGTCAAACATTAGAGGCAAAAAAAATGTTGCACTTATTGTAGTAATCAGGTGAGGAATATAGTAATCTTAAATGTAGACAATGTTAAAAAGGAGGAGAGAAAAGAACATCTTGAGAAATATTCGGGCAGTGAACTGGAGAGGGTATCGTATTCCTGCGGAAAACAATCACTTGGAATGTCAAGTCACCTGTACTGGTCAGAGATAGCTGTTAGGTCAAGTGTACTCAACCTCCTCTCCTAATTTATTGCTGTGTGTGTTTTTTGAAGTCATTTTTCAGCATTATGTTTTGCAGTTCTTAATTATAATTATAATTTGTTTATGGGCAGCTAATCAAAAAACTTTTTTTAAACTACTGATACCATTAGGTAGAAGTTAGCAAAATGCAGGAGGAACGTGGCAGGGGGTCCAGAGAATGAAAAGAAAAAGCGAATAAAACAACTTTGGTTAATTGCCTGTCTCTGGTCACTATCTGTTTTATGAGAGGGTCCACAATGCTCAAGGAAAAACCCATAAATAACTTCAGTTAGTTGCCCTAACTTTGATTAACTGCCTCCCGTTACCTATCTGTTTTGCAATGGATGACAAAAGGTGGTCTGGAGCAAGGTAAGAATCTGTGGTAACAGCCCTCCACACATATCTATGCTTAGGCAGTCCAGTCAGTCCCGGAGAAGTTGGCACAGCCTTTACCCACCATTCATCATGTAATTCCCTCATCCCATCCCACAAACTATATAAGCCCTCAAAATAAAGGGCCCTTGTTTGTGCCTTGCCCTTTACCTATGCCTTTCTCCCCCACCTTGGCAAGGCCCATTATCTTCCATGAGAACTTATTGCTTTTAAACTTTGCTTCCATGCTAACAGACTTGTTGATCTGTAATTCTTTACTACATTGGCAAGGAGAACCAAGTTTTTCTTGTAACAGTATATACATTTTTTAAAATATTTGAATTTATTTAACTGTTAAAAATGAAAACTCCATTTATTAAGGTACACAAGACTGTAGCATTTATTATATTTTGTTGACAGTTTATGTATATAGTTTTTAATTTTAAAATTAAATTTATCATAGGTGATGTTTTCAATAACAAATAGAAAAAAATCAGCTGATAATAATAGATTGTTGACAATAACTTAAAATGTAATAAAGCAAAAGTGCCTATCATGTATCATCAAGCAAATTTTACTAACTTAATAATGAAACATATACAATTATAGAGGCAAGTTAAGAAGTAAATTCAAGTTTATATTCTCTTGGATAGATGGAAAATGCAAGAGTTTTACCCAAACATCATCCCATGTACTCATAAGCTTAATTTTGAATAAGCCTTTTATGTATTCCTGAGTGACTGACTACATTGATAGGTTGAAAAGTATCATTTTGACTTGGAGGTGTTCATTATGTGAATCAATAGTTTGAACTGTGCCTTTTCATAAATATGCACACAATTAATCTAGTATAAAAGTGTAATGTAGTAAAATGTTTTCAGGTAAGGTTTCAGGAGCCATGAATTTGAACCTGTATTTTCAATTAATATCTGAGTAACCTGGGTGGATCATTTAATTTTTCTAAGATTTTCTTTTAGGAAGTTGGATATCCTTTAAGAAATTTTGTGATGGAGACTAGGACAGACAGTCCATATTATCACTGGACATAACTGAATATACATCTGACATACATATATTGTATCAAATCAGCACATTGATTCAGCAAGGACATAAGACAAAGTCTCTGTCTACATGCTAATGGGATGCTTAACTGGCCTTTGTTTAAATTATCTCTTTAAATTTACCCACATATTTTATTACTGCAGTCAATTAAACATGCAAAATTATCATAGATAATATATATTCTTGGATTATGTAGTTATTAGTGTTTACTAGAAGTCAAAATTTCTAAGGCTTGTGAATAATTCCCAAGTTGCTTACGACTCCCCAGTAGGCCCTGTGAAGCTATACCTGTGCACTATACCTTAGTGTTCAGTACATTCTCAAGGGGAGTCTATGTAGATTTCTGGCCTTTTTTTCCCCTGTGTACCTCTTTCCTCTTTGCTCGATTTTTATCAAAATCCAGCTAGCTCAGCCTTTTCAAATTTTGAATTCTGTCTTCTAAACTAAATGTTTTTGCTATGTTCTCATTCCTTTTCCTTGTGCTGAAGTCTGGAAACTATATAGGCAGAAGTTAAGGGATCCCTGTCTAGGCCTTCCAGCTGTCCAGTGTTGGAAAATGCATATTTCTCCAATTATTTGTTGTTGTTTAGAGAAGGAAGTTCAACCCAATACTAGTTCATCTACCTTGGTCAGAATTAGTTCTCTACATCATTTTGAGGTTTATCTATTTGATTTTTTAATAGAATTAAATTTCCTTTTGTACTGATCAATGTATTCCTCTAGATTGTCCATTTTTTATATTTTCATGCACATTTTAATTATAGTTATTTTAGTCTTTATCTGCAAAAAATTATATAACCTCTGAGTAATTTGTGGGTCAGTTTCTATTATTTATATTTCTCCTTACTTATTGGTTATAGTTACTTGCCTCTTCATATGTCTAGTTATGTTAGGTTGTATGGTGGACTTAGCGTATACAAGACTTTCCTGAACACATTATCAACCACGAAGGAGGATTTGTCCGTTCATATAATAAAACAACGAGGAACTGATAATGTCAAAAGAACCAGGTATTGAGTTCTGTTGTGTTTATTAATAGTTTTAGAAATGTTAGTAAACTTCTGCTTTACCCCTTTGTCTAGTGTGTAATCCTCCAGGGTTTAAGTAAGAGTTCACAGGTTTATGTCTCCTCAGCCCTAACCAACTGTGAGAAATAATTTTGCCCTTCAAATGTTCAGTTCAATTTTCCAGACTCCTGACCACTCAATTACAAAATATGACAAATGTCTTGAGTGAAAAAGTGTCTCTGCTTGAGTCAGGTCTTGTCCCTCAGGCTGTGTGTGTGTGTGTGTGTGTGTGCACGCGTGTGTGTGTATGTGCATGTGCATGTGTGTGCGTGTGTTTTAATATATAAGCCTCAGAAGAAGGCAGAAGATTTCATTCTGACCTTCATATACATTTGGCCTATCTTTCTAGACTCCCATGCAGATCCACAAATGACCCGTGAGGGATCCAGATAGTATTAAGTTGCTCCATGGTTACAATTTATATTTCAGTCCCTTGTAACCACTAAAAGATTTACAGGTTTCTCATAACTCCATGAGTGGTCTTCCTATGTCAAGACCAAATTTCAGCTGATATCTATACTAGCAATGTCCAAGGAGAAAGATACATAGAAATAATAGATAATTTTAGCATGCTACTTAAAAACAGCATTCTATATTGTGTTTCTGGTTAAAGGAATTATATTTATATATCAAGAATCACTAATTGATTCTTACTTTCAAATCTTCTTGATCATTCCTTACAAACTCTTATATCTGATTATACTTTCAAGTTTTTATTTTATTTTTGAACAGATGAACACATTTTTCATAGTTAGTGTCTGATAAATCTGCTCTCTTGAAATATTTGTGTATTTTTCTGCCTTCTCTTGTTATTATTTATTCTATGATTCTTTTATACTGAATTGTTGTTGTTTTAACTCTGAACTGTTGTTTTCTTTAAAATTTATCTAAAAGAATTTTTTTATGACTGTGTAGAAGCTGACCTCCTTCACAGAAAACTGAAGATTTGCTGCACCATTCTTCTGGAAGCAATACTAAACTTCTGACACTTTCAATTGTATTTTTTTTTTTTTTTGCTTGAGGTTTTTAGACCAGGTGGCATGAAGTTGCACAGAATATTCTGCATGTGAGCCATCTTATGGTTTGAAAAATTCCCCTTACTCAGTTCCAAGGTATAGATATCTTTTTATAATGTCTTTCTATGATTTGGTTAAGTTTTTCATTTACCTTGTTCTTGAAAATGTATTCCATCGAAAGTCTCAGCTTTGTGTGTAATGAACACTTATTTGGGAAAGATATCATAAATATTCTGTTCTCAGTTCTCCAAGCAACCAGGAAATCAGAAACCATAGATATCCTTTTTTTATTTCTAAGTATATTTTATTAATTATGGTATTACAGTTGTCCCAATTTCCCCCCTTTGCCCCCCCCTCCACCCAGTAACCCCCTTCTCTCCAGAAATCCCCCCCTTAGTTCCTGGGTCATGCGTGTAAGTTCTTTGGCTTCTTCCTTTCCTATACCATTCTTAACATCCCCCCCATATTTTATTCCTACCAATTATGCTTCTTAATCCATGCCCCACTTCCCCCTTTCTCTTAAGCAAAAAATATATTGAGAACTTGCTTAATTCTAGGAATTTCTGTAACTTTGTACTGGTGTTTTATGGATTCTTTGATGCCAGCTACAACATATATTATTATACATACATCTATCCTATATATTTTATAGTTATTTATTTTGAGAATTTTTCCAGTTATCTAATTATCAATAATATTAGAAAGATGAGTCATTTTTATTTAGGTTTCATAACTTATCTGACAGGTCCCATTATTATAGGTTATAAAAATTTAAATCTAAAGATTAAATAAATAGTATACTATTTGGAAGTTGTTATAGATTTGACATAGGTAGTATTACTCAATGACTTATAATTTTAATCATTATACTACACTAGCTTGAATAAATAAATTCTTGAGTAAGAATTTTAGATACTAGCATAAGGAAGATATATTTTTTCCATCACGTGATATATGAGGGTAGTTTAATTCAGTTTAACCCCTGTCTTTTAGTATTCAATACATAAAAGTGGAGGTTCCTGTTAAAACATAAGAATGTAGCATTTATCCGTACTTTAAACAAGATGCTTAAAGAAAAAAATATGTAGTTTATTGTAAGGACCTTGGCTCTTGGTAAGTTATTGTAGTTCAAGTCATAACAGAAAACCTGCTGGAAGCTGGAAATTTGAAATTGGTTTTCCAAAACTGTAAAGTAAATGTTACTGCATTGCAGTTTGACAGTATACCAGAATAATATAAAAATATTATTATTCCTCATGCTGATCAAAATTCAGGCAAAATAATAGATTTATTCATATTGACATTTCTGTTACAGTGCTGTTTAATGATGTACTTGTTTCTAAAGTATAAGATAATATTTATTATGCCACAAATTCAAATAATTTTAAAAGAAAACTCCCTTAAGTTAGATATTTTACACAAAAACAACACAACTTGGGACTCTAGATTCCTCTCAGTTTTTAGAACTTTCAAGAGACATGTTTTTTTTATTATTAGTGCAGTTCCTTGTACATTTGCTATGCCTAATAAAATTTAAATTTAAAAGTGTACAGAGATTTACCCTACAGTTGAAACATTAAAAAGATGAAATGTCAGGTGTTATTTTATTTATTAAAATATAACTTCCTAAGGCTAAAACTATGACTCAAATAGAAACACAAACATACATCAAAAATATCCTTTAACTCATTAAATGATTAGTATTTGAGAAACACATTAAAATTATTCAAGGAATATTTAAGAAGCTAGTTTTTATAGCTGATATTAAGAGTTTAGCATTAGTTACAAAACTGGTAATGTCCAACTAGAAATCATAATCTTCAAAGGTTATCTGTTCCAGTGGATAGAAATCACTTGCTTGTCTACAAGAGGAAAATCTTTTATCTTTCCACTGTCATTATATATACAAATGCCCCTCAATAACAAGACAAGTCCAGCATGGACTGAAAAATATTCCTGTAATACCTCTTGCCTATGTTTATATATATTTTTAACTTTATAAGTTATATATTTTTTTATATATGGAGTGTTCATTTATATTCAGTAAAATGTATACTTTGAAAAATATTTTACGCTTTATGTATAATTTATGTGTAACACATCACACATATTTAAAGTATACAATCAGATTAATTTTGATAAACAAGATAAGGAACATGACTGTTACCCCCAAAGCTTCCTACTGTCCCTTCGTAATCTCCTGTCATTCATGCCTCCCAGGTGTTAGTCTGCAGATACCTATATCTCTCTGTATCTAAATCTATATTATCTATAGCTATCTATAAAATTGTTTCAGCATCATTTGTTGAAAATATTACCCTCATACTATGAAATGCCTTTGATCCTTAGTTTAAAATCATGTCCATATATGTATGCATTTATTTCTGGTATCTCTATGTTGTTCCTTTAGTTTGTCTATTTTTACTCTATTACTACACTATCTTGATAACTGTAACTTTATAATAAGTCTCAAAATCAGGTGGTGTTTGCTATCTAAATTTGATTTTATTCAAAATGATTGACATTTTAGGTCATTTGCATTTCTATGTCAATTTTAGAATCAGCTTGTTGATTTCAAAAAGGAAAAAACAGAATTTTCATTGGCATTGAGGTAGATCTGGCTGACAAGATTAGATACCTTTAAAATACTGAAACTTATGACCAGTGAATTCCATTTATTTAAATTACTTTTAATTACTCTCAGCAATATTTTGTAGTCCTTAGTGTGCAGATGTTTTGTATCTTTTTCAGGTTTAATACTAAGTACTATAGATTTTGATATAATTGTAAATGTTATTGTTGTTTTAATTTTTTCTCATATTATTTACTGCCCAGTAGTTTTAAATGATAATTTAATTGGATGATATAATTAAATCCCTAAATCAAGTATATATGTATTCATATTTTTCTAATTTTAGAAGACTGATTCTGCTATTATATGCTAATTTTTATTTCACTCAATACCACTCACCTTGCTCTCAATGTCATTATATCCAAATAGAAGTCATATTTCAATTTATTTGGCAACATAACAGCACTCTAAAATTGCACTTACTCTTAGAAATCTGTCATAATAAAATGTATACAAAATACCACCAGTTCACAGGCAGACATATGACTGTTTAAGAAAATTATCTACATATTGATCAAATCACTTTTTAATTCTCTGTTGATAATCTCAGTCTTCCCTCATCTTAAAATTCTCATATTGATTATTGACTTTTGGTTCAATTCCTCTTTTTTTTTATAACCTACTTTCTAATATTTTACTAATTTTATGCCTTTTTATTTTAAGACACTTCAACAACATTGTATATTTTAATTTGATCTAAAATGTAAAAACATATCTAAAAGAATGAAAGCAGGGACTCGGACAGATACATGTACACTAATGATCATTGCAACATTATTCATAATAGCTAAAGTGTGGAAGCAATCCAAATGTCTATTGGCAGAAGAATGGATAAATATAACATGGTATGTACATGCAATAGAATGTTTTTCAGCTATAAAAAAAGTAACACACACTACAATGTGAATGATTTTTGAAGACATTACATTAAGTAAAATAAACCAGTCACAAAAGGACAAATATTATATTATTACACTTTCATGAGTAGTAGTCAAATTACTTAGAGTAGTCAAACTCACAGAGACAAAATGCAAAATGGTGGTAATCAGGAGCTTGGGAAGGAGAGAATGGGAAGTTAGTGTTTAACAGTCAACAGATTTTTAGTTGGAAAAAAAACATTTTGAATATGTATGGTGTTTACTGTTGCACAATAATGTGAATGTACTTAGTGCCACAGAACTGTATATTTAAAAATGGTTTAAAAAGTAATTTTATATTATGTATGTTTTACAAGAGTAAAAATGTAAACCTAGCATAAAAACAGAATATATATTATAAAGTTTCTTGATGATATTCTACATATTTGTACAGACTTAAGATTTCTAAATCCCCCATTTTAGATGTTAGCCCAAAACTCTCCAAAGAAGAATAAAAAAAAAAAGCTATAAACAGTCCCTATTTTTAACTAAAATTGTTAGAAAACATTTATACAAAACAGCCAATTTTGCTTATCATTGTTACTGTATTATTATTTCTGGTAATAAAAGTATTAAAAAAGCACATTTGGTATTCCAGAAATGTATTGTCATAAAGATCCTATAAGTAAAACATTAAAGGAAATAAAACAAAAAATAATAATAAAATGAAATTCAAATAACATGACCTGATTTTCTAATAGTCATTGAGGGCTTCAAATAAATAACCTAATCTTCTGCTTATGTTTATATTTAATGAGATGCTATACAAACCTGAGTTAGCTACAGTATGTTATAAGATAAAGGATCTTCTCCTGGGGCCATTTCTTTTTAAGTTCTTCCTAAACTACTCAAGAGACAGCTTGTTCTCCATGAATAATATCATCAAGCTTTATAGGATTTGTAAAAAAAATGTGTTGGGCATGAAATGCAAGCTTTATAGGATTTGTAAAAAAAATGTGTTGGGCATGAAATGCTAGCTGCAGTGTTAGCTAAATAAATTAAACATGGAATAAATCTTTGCTCTTTATTTTAAAGTGTAAACAAAAGTTTACAAGAAGATCTTAATATTTGTTTTTCTCAAATGAAACATTCTTATAAAGTGAAATACGCTTTTTGAGTAATCTATCTGGGGAAAACAGGAAGACAGTGAAGGACCTTAAGCACCTTTCATAAAGCTATAACCTTCACAGCTTCTCTTGAGATGATCTGTGTGTGGTCAAGTACCAACCCCTCCAGTGGATATCAGTGGCTGATATTCCTGATTGCATAGCAGTGATTTTCAGTGGATCCCTTCCCTCCCTAATACCTGTATATCTGTATAAAAGCTCTATACACTGTAGTTAGTTATTTTAATCCCAAATCACAATAACAAAATATTTTACTTTAGGTGAGGCAGTTCCTTTTGTTGAATAAAAAGAAATGCATAACCCTCTGTTATTGTAATGAAACATCAGAATTATTTTCTGTTGCTCTAATTAAACTTAGAGGTATTATTTGATACTTATATCTTCAACACAAACTTAGAACCATAAATAAGAAATTTAATTTACTAAGGTATTTGAGTTGTATTGAAATACCAGCATGTCATCTTAAATAAAGCATTTAAGTTGAAGTATATGATATAGAAAATGGCATTCCCCATTAGCCACAACTTCAGAGTCGTATTGAACTTGAGTCTAGCAACTCAGGAGCTCCCTGACATCTATGGTGCTTGGTAAACACATTTGGCAAGCATTGATTTTCCTATCATAATATATTTGGCTCATCAAGAATTGCAGAATTCCAATTTTCTCTATGCTGTGTAGGTAAATGAATCAACATCTCTAAAACTCAATGTTCTTACTTGTAAAAGAGAAATAATAACAGTTATTCAGCTTTTATAATTATATATGTATATATATAAAATGACTCAATGTTTGGCATATAGTAATTTGCCAATTAATATTTACCACTGTTTTTAATACAAACAGGAAAATTGGGCTATAATATGGTGATGCTGCTATTCTCTTCTAATGCTAGGCTGTGGGTGCACACAAAAGGTATATATGACACTTAACTGTCTCTAGAGGTGTGTGTTTTCAAGTTAGGACACTATTATGCTCCGACAGAAAATATTTTATACTCAGATTGAAAAATGTATATACATGAGTGTTTTAATATCAGAATTCATAAATGAACATGAACAAAAAGGACAAGATGATGAAATAAGGCCTCACTGGGCCACAGGAAAGATTTATTAGAAATCTTTTTGTAATAAATCTTTTCATTCAACTGGGGTTTGAAAGGGATAGAAATTCTAAGAAATAATCTAAGGGCAGGATTGACCCTGATGAGTTTGTGAGGAAAATATGGGGTTCACCATTGTTTAAAAGACACTAATCAGTCAAAGTAATTTTTATGGGAATGTTTTGAAGAGGGAACATGAATAAGGAAGATCAGGTACATAATTATTATAATATTCTATGTATCAGATGACAAGCATTGAGAGTGATATTTTGTTGAAGGGAAATAGTAACCTGAAGAACCACTTTTTGTTAAGTACAAGTAGGATTTTACACTTTGAACTAGTGCCATATAGTGAGTGCTAAGAAGGTTTATATCCCAAATATATCTGTACTTTTATTCTCAGTAAAAACACTTTATTCACATAACTGATGATCATCTGCACTTGATTTAATGCTGATATGCTAACCTGGGATTTAAGAAAAAATGTCAGAGTTGCAAGAGGCTTAAGTTGAAAATAATCACCCAATTCAACTTATCATTATTTATACAAGAAAAATAAAGACAAAGGTGCAATTACATGAACATTTGCTTCTCTGTTAGGAACCAAAAAAACACGAGCTGCTGATGAGAAGCAGAACATTATCTGGTATCACAAATACAGGTAGAAGTCAACCATTTCAGAGGAACAGGGAGGAGAAAACACACCAGCCTTTAAAGAAACTCAAGAAACCCCACATCACCATCCTTTCCTTTGGCCCTGGGTCCAGAGAAAGATCACTGTTTCTGGGGATAAGTGTGGGAACAAAATACTTCTGCCCTGTTGGAGGGACAGGGAGTCTTTTGGAACCCATGATCCTGAACTACTAGATGGAGAGATGAATTGCTACTGTCAAGGGCAGAAAACCTCCAGCCAGTGGTTTCAGGCAAAGGTACAGTGCTCCTAATGAAGAACAAGAAAAACTGTTTATCATTGTGAGTGGGGATGGGCAACTTGTAATAATGCAGAGCAGGGGCTTGTTACCAATGAGGAAGGTATAATAGCAAGAAATTATTTCTTACAAAAACCAATACAGATAAAAGGCATAGTTTGGGTCCTGGGAGTGAGGGTTAGGAGGTGTTGCGACTGCCCCACTTTTGAGTCTGACTCAGAGGCTGGCTCAGGAGTGCCATGAGTTATCCTGCTGCCTCCAACACAAATTTTGTGCGGGGTCACCAGCAATGGTGTTCTAAAGGAGTAGCAAGAATGTGAAGAGAGACCCTGTTTGTGACACAGTTGTTCAGTGACTGCTGAAAGCAAATCATTGCAGAGACTGAGACATACCTTCCAGACCTTTGGGCCTCACACGAGGCACAAGACAGTAGCAGCCTACTGTTGGAGGAATCTTAATGATAAGGTTCACTGAAGACTACAGAAACTACAGCAAAAGCCAGCCCATGTCAGTGACTGAATATATTACCTCAACCCTTGCCCCTCTCCACACTACCAGACTAATAATAATAACAAAGAAAAAAATCTCCGGGCATAAATAATTATCTCACGAACTACTATTCTTTTATACCTAATGCTTTGCATTTCTTTAGATATTTGGAGACTCACATAAAAACAAGTAAAAGTAGGGCCAAGATGGAGGCTTAGACGGACACGCTAGGTCTCCCTCTACAACTATAGTGGAATACAACTACTTCAAAACAAAGGATAACTAGAAATTCCAGAAAATAAAGCTACACGGAAGCCCAACATATGAAGTTATAAACCAGCGGTGCCATTTGGGCAGGTAAGAGTTAAAGAAGGCAAAGCTGCTTGCGGAGCGGCGGGGCGGGGCGGCGAAAAATCCTGGAGGCTTTCAAGCCCCTGGCGTGCGCGACTCCTGCGCGACTCCTGCGCTGGGGAGAAGCCGCAGCATCGCCTTGAACAGTGAGGCCCAGGGGGGCGGGAGGACGGATCCCGGTCTCCTAGCTGAATAACTGTGTGAATCCATCTTGGACCCCCGCCCCCACAGAAAGCACCACAGGGCTGCGAAATAGGTCGCGCGCCTGCCGGTCGCTGATTTGTGACGCGTACGCAGGCACTGCCCCCTGCTCCCGACAGCCAGCCCAGGAAAACAAAACGCATCTGTCAAAATGAGGCAGGCAACTTTAGAAATACCGGTAACACAACTCACCAGACAGCAGATAGAGAACCTGACAGATGAACAGATAAGAAACCTGTCAGAGGCTCAGTTCTGGGCCATTGTTAGCAGGTGGCTTACAGAATTCACAAAAGAGCAGGAAAAAGATATGAAAGAAGCGAAAAACTTTCATAACGAAAGGAACAAAACCACATATGAGACAGATGGTGAGGAATCCAGAGTCCATTTCAACAAACTGGAATATGGAGAAGAAACTAGCAGTCAACCAATGCAGCGAGAGGAAATAACAAGCAACAATGAGAGGATCAGAAACCTCTGGGACAGCTATAAAAGGCCCAACATAAGAATCATTGGTTTGCCAGAGAATGAGGAAGATGAACTAGAACTTGAAAAATTGAGTGAAAATATAATAAAGGAGAACTTCCCAGACTTGGGGAAGGGAATAGACTTGCAGGTCCAAGAAGCAAGGAGAGTTCCCAAGAGACTGGACCCAGGGAGAACCACTCCAAGACACATTATAATCAAAATGTCAAAAATTAAAGATAAAGAGAGAATCTTAAAAGCAGCAAGAGAGAAGAAAAGAATTATGTACAAAGGGGTCCCAATTAGACTATCAGCTGACTTCTCAAGGGAAACCCTACAGACAAGAAGGAACTGGCAAGAAATATTCAAAGTAATGAAAATCCAAAACCTACAACCACGAATACTCTATCCAGCGAAATTGTCATTCAGAATAGAAGGACAGAGAAAGTGTTTCCAGGACAAAATAAAACTGAAAGAGTTCATTAGATCCAAACCACTGTTATATGAGAAGTTAAAGGGACTGGTTTAAAAAACAGAAGCTAGGGAGATGAAACAAAGGCAAACGAAACAGGCAACGAGAGTGGAAAAGGAACTGTGGGTAAGGGAAATATAGTGGGGGGAGGTCAACAGGGAGGGGGAGTGGGGAGAGGGAGGGAGATGATATAGGAATTGGAGATCATGGTAGGAGGGAATGGAATAGACGGAGAGAGGTTGGGAGGAACTGTAAGCACAACTAATGGACATAATCTAAAAGGGGGGGACAACTGGAGGGAGGGGGCCACCGGGTGGAGGGGAGCAGAGGGAAGGGAAAGTGGCACAAATGTAATATTTTAATCAATAAAACACATTAAATCTTAAAAAAAAAAAAAAACAAGTAAAAGTAAAACAAAACACTGTCAAGAGATAAAGAAAACAGCACATTCAGAGATAACCCAGATGTTGTAACTTACATGCAAATACTTTAAAATAATAGTGATTAAAATGGTAAAGGACCTAGTGAAAAAAATAAGACACCATGCATAGACAAATGGGGGATTTTCCCCAGAGATATACATAAATAAATAAGTCAAAGGCAAATCATATATATGATAAAGTACTTCTATCAAGCACATATAAAAAACTCAAAATACAGAACTAAAAAAACTCCAATAAAAACCTGTAGAAATATAGATAGCAAATAAATACATGGCAAGATGCTTAATATTATTAAATGCAAATTAAAACCACAATGAAAGGTCAGTATACCTCTTGAAAGCAAAAGATAAAAAAATTGACCACACCAAATGTCAGTGAGGATATAAAGAGGCAGGGACCCATATACCACTGGTATGAGTGTAAAATGTACAAACACTTGGAAAACAGTTTATATTTCAATTAAACACACATCTACCTATATCAAGCTATTTCACTTGTAGTATAAATTAAGACATGAAAGTGTATGTCCACTTAAAGACCTATACATAGATGTACATAGCATTTTTACTTGTAATAGTCAAAAACTGGAAATAGTTCATATGTCCATTGACAGATGAATATGTTGTCAGTAAACATACTGTTGTAATGTAGATAGTGGAATAGTGCTCAGCATTAATAATAGAAAATAATACAGGTAGCAATATGGCTGAATCTCAAAATAATTATTCTGAGTGGTCTAAACCATTGAAAAAAGCATATATCCTGTATAATTCCATTTATATGGAAATGTGAATGCATGAACAGTAATTAAAAGTGGATCAGTGATTGCCACAGAGATGGGATGGGAATGGACAGAAGGAAAGGAATAGAGAATGAGACGATTATTTATATGTTAAAAATATGATTTTATGTTTTGTGCATTCTGCATCTTGATGCAAATGCTTTGCAGTTATGGCAATTATAGGGAATACTGCAAAATTGGCATTTAGCAATAATTAATCCCAACTTTACACTAATACTTTAAGCCAATTATGACTCTGTAAAAGAGTTAGGTATTGCGAAACTAGAAAATAGGACTAATAAAAAAATGTAGAAGACTTTTAATATAAGAAATAATGACTTTTTTTCCCTTATTACCTTTAACTATTGTGAAACTTTTCCATTCTTTATAATTTTCACTATTTGGAAATCAAATTTAAAAAAAATGGTATTAAAAACAAAATCAATGCAGTAACAAACTATTTTGCAGAAGAAATAATAGGTATTGTTGCTATTTATTCTAACTATTAAGATAACATTTTTATATCTTTAACAATTGAATTGTTTTCAGCTCCATTATTATTTTGTTTATAAAATCCTATATTACTATTTCTTTCTAGCTGTCTTTAAGATATTACTAAGCAATTAAAATCTACATGCTAAATACATTAACATAAACTATATTTCTTTAAAAGAAATTATGAAATTAATCACATAGCTCCTAATTTCTTTGGAAGCAAATAATACAATCCAATAATAAGTACAGTTAACTGCCAAGAAACATTGCCAGTCTTTTAAAGAGACCTTTACAAGACATATAGTGCAACCCAATTTGCATCACTGACTTTAAACCTTGGATAACTGACACTCCACATTGTCAGTATGACTATTTCATAACAGCTGAGTGACTTTAATATGTATTCTTAGAGGAACATTTCCATTGTGATCCACAGTTTAATTCAGATTGACCAACTTCTGTGTCAGTAGAAGTTGCTAAAATTATGTCATTGTGCATTGGATCTAGTCTCTGTCTTCTGAAAACCTACAGAATTTTAAGATGTTCAGAAAACACCACATATTTTCTTTCCAGGTCATCTTTTCCATCTTCCCCTGTACCCTTGCCACTACTTGCACTGAGCAAATTGCCCAGAACTCCCACTATCTTTAAACTGTGAAAACAAAATTGACAAGTCAGGAATCTGCTGTGATTGACCTATGGCTGTGGTGAACAGCAGTCACTACTGAATATAGCTTTCTGTATTCTGATAAAATTCTGAAAATTTTTATAGCATAAACTCATTCTCCCCAAAACCGTTTTCAGTCACTTCAGAGATTGTTACCGTAAACACATTTGGGATTAAAATGTTAATATAATATTAATAAATTTTTAATGTTATTAGATAATCAGAAACATAGAAAACTATATTTACAATCTTCTCTTAATAGAAGTAGTAATTATTTACTATAAAATTTGTAAGTAAATTGCAGTTATGTATATTAAGCCTGAATTTTATATTCATATTTATATATAAATAGAAGAGATCCTACTCTCATAAAGCACTTTCATTTTGGTTAATTATACAGATTATAGGAAACAAGTGAAGTTAATTTACTTCTGTACTTCATGTACATGGCAGACTAGGAATGTGTTTAATAAAATTTGGGTAAAATTGAACTACAAAGATATGATGTGTTAACCTAAAAATAAAAAAAAAGCTGAAGTGAGACGAAATAAGTGTTTATTTGAGATAAAAAAGAATTGTGTTTCTGGGAAGCATTGATTCAGGCAGAAATTCAAATAGTGTTCAGACTAAGGAGGTGAAGGCAAGGAGTGTTTATATAAAAAAAGAAAAAAAATTACACCGAAGAAGGAAGGACTTTCTATTGTTGTTAATAAGTCAAGGAAGGAAAATTATAGCTTATTTAAGCTAAGATATTCGTAGCTATACAAGGTAGTGTTAATTCTACAGATGTATTTAATTTTCAGTCTAGTAGCAGGATGTCTGCTTTTTTGTTTGAAACAGTTATTTGAAATACAATGTGGTGATTATTGGGTGGAGTGGGGTTGGTATAAGGGAACTAAAAGGTAATGAAGAAAAATACAACAAAGATTAAATTAAAAAAAAAAAAAAAGAAACACACTGTTTGTTTTGCCCAGTCCAAAGGTTATGTTGCTCAGTTCAAACACTCCAAAGATTTGGGGAAGCAAGACAAGAAAAGCAGTTTCTCTGGGATAGTGGCTCTGACTCCATTTTGCAGAGGCTCTGTTTATATTATTTTTCACAGATGAGTGGATATAAAATGTGTTTAACAACCAATAGTTAATATTTGTCATTAACACCAGATGTGGGACAACCTATTTGTTTATATATCTTTTAATCCCTGAACATTTTGGCATTTCTGCATTTAATTTCAAAAAGCCAACTATGAGTGTGTACTTCACAGGAAGCTAAGGTTTTTCTGTCCTAGGTCATACTGCATAAGCTGATAAGCTTCTTTATCCCTAATGAAAGTAAGAACTTTGATTTCGATGTCTCAAGAAGTTTAACAATTTAGAAATGAAACATTTGGTTTAGTGAGAAGCCACATGGTAGAGAAAGCAGTAGGAGCAACCTGAAACTGCTCCCGGAGGAAGTTTAGCTGCAATTTTAGGAGAAAATTTAGTTGCTCCAATATTGATGAGAGTGTAGAATTATTACTTTACAATCTCAGTTTCATGTTCCCAAGAGAGTTACAGTGAGATCTGGGAAGTAAGTATTACTCTTTGACAGCTCTACTAATATCTAACATCCATAATCCTTACATTGCATGTATGGCAATTACTACATCTATTCAAGAAACTACTGATATATGTACTTATTACTAAGTACTCATTTCAGAGAAAATTCAGCTAGAAACTAGGGAAATAGGTTACTAACCTTGAGACATGACATCTGAGGAAAGCAAAATGAAAGGAGCCTCAAGTCTTTGAACATTATGGGAGATACAATGGACTTTGAAGTCATTCTCAAACTTACAAAACCTTTGTTATTTTCACAGTATCCAAAGGCACACAGACATATGAAAATATGTTCAATATCACTAAGATACAAATTAAAAGCCAAACAGGATATCATCTCACACCTGCCAGAATGGTTATCATCAATAAATCAACAGACAAGTGCCGATGAGGATGTGGAGAAAGAGGAACCCTTGTGCACTTCTGGTGGGAATGCAGACTGGTGCAGCCACTGTGGAAAACAGTATGGAGCGTCCTCAAAAAATTAAAAATGGATTTGTCTTTTGACCCAGTGATCCCACTTCTGGGAATATATCCCAAGAAATCCAAAACACTAATTCAAAACTATATATGCATCCCTATGTCCATTGCAGCATTACTTACAGTAGCCAAGACCTAAAAACAGCCCAAGTACCCATCAACAGATAAATAGATAAAGAAGCTGTGGTACATTTATACAGTAGAATACTAATAGGCCATACAACAAGAAAGAAAGAAAGAAAGAAAGAAAGAAAGAAAGAAAGAAAGAAAGAAGAAAGAAAGAAAGAAAGAAAGAAAGAAAGAAAGAAGAAAGAAAGAAAGAAAGAAAGAAAGAAAGAAAGAAAAGAAAGAAAAGAAAGAAAGAAAGAAAGAAAGAAAGAAAGAAAGAAAGAAAGAAAGAAAGAAAGAAAGAAAGGAAGAAGGAAATGAAGGAAGGAAGGAAGGAAAAAAAGAAAAAAAGAAAGGAAAAGAAAAGAGAAAAGAGAAGAAAAGAATCATACTTTTGTGATGGACCTGGAAATTATTATGCTAAGTGAAATAAGCCAGTCAGAGAAACACAAATACCAAATGATTTCACTCATGGGTGGAATCTAATGAACAAACTGGACAAACAAAATAGAGACAGGCATGGATACATGGAACAGACTGACAGCTGTCGGACTGGAGGGGGTTTGAGGGACTGAATGAAAGAAAGTGAGGGGATTAACCTAAAAACATATACATAACACATAGACACAGGCAGCAGTGTGGTGATGGCCAGAGGAGGGTGTGGAGGTGACTGAATAGGGGTAATGGAGATGGAAAAAGACTACTTGTGGCAATAGGCACATGATGCAGTTGCAGATGTTTTATTGAGTTGTACACTTGAAGCCAGTATGGTTTTGCAAACCAATATCACCCCAATAAATTTAATTAAAATTATTTGCATATGATGCCTTATCATAAAAAAGTAAATGTAATGCAAAATAAAATTTACTAGACCTTTTTTCTGACCCTCAGACATAATTTCTGAATTTCTTACTTTCACCATTCAGGGAGAAGCCAATCATATTTAGTCCTGTACATAATATTAATCCTTCCTTTCACCTACGTTTTTCAGAAAACCATTAAGATGGCCATATTTATGAGAATAATTTTATTTTGCATCTTCTTTAGTATTCATTTATCTATAAATGTTTAATTTTAATTAAAATTGTCTTTCTGTAAGTAATATTACCTCCAGTAATGACAATGAATTCAGTTAAAATAAATAACACATTTTTTTTTACTGTTGACACTGTTACAGATGTCCTCCGTTCCTCCACCCCTTTTCCCTCTTCCACCTGGCCTTTACCACATTGTTGTCTGTGTCCATGGGCTATACATGTGTGTTCTTTGAATGATCTCTTTCAATTCCCCCACCCCCTCCCCTTGAGATCTGTCAGACTGCTGCATTGTTCCATGTATACATGCCTCTGGTCTTATTTTGTTCATCAGTTTATGATAACATTTTATAAAATAGTTCTTTGATTTATTTTATCCTTACAGGTTTTTGTTTTTGACATATTAGGTAGAATCTTATGAATTTCAAGAACCTTTTTTGGTTTTTTTTTTCCCCCAACATATTCTGAGAACAGATGTTGAGAGGATAAAGGTTACATCAGCCCTGGAATGCTGTTCCTCCATCAGGTGATTTCATGTGTGTTTGCAGACATGTAGACATTCTCCAGTTGGGTTTCACAGTTTCATATTGTTAAACTACTTCAAGATTCATTTTCACATATTCTTATTTCTCAAATAATTCATCCTATAAGAGTATCTTGGCCAATGTGATATCTACAGTGAACATTTTGTTTTTCTGCCTGCTCTACATACTATTATTAGCACTTCGCTTTTCCCTGGGGGAAATGTGTTTTCTCTTTTCCAATTCCACCTTTGCTATCAAGCATTGGGCCCCTCCCCCTAACTCACTCCACTGGAGAATCTTTACTCCTGCCTGTCTATTTTTATTATCTTCTATGTCTGTTATGATGTTTGATCCTGGGATAGCCATGTGACTCAAGGAGGACCAAAAACAGGTTTCTGATTTTTCTCTGGAATTAATATCCACATGTTAAAAGAGTTCTTTTCTCCCCAATCAGCCAATTGTAAATGCTCCCTCAGCATGTACTGTTGGAGCATTTAGTTACAATGTTTACAGAATCTTGGAAAACAAATTACTAAGGTAGGAAAAGGGGAGGCAAAAACACTCTAGAAAAAAGCAACCCAAAAATATCAAATAAAAGAAGAGCCTCAGCGAAATCATTTGAGCTCCTTATTATTAAGTCATTAATTATTAAAATCAATGTGATATACAAAGAGCCCTTTGCCCACCAAATATATTTATTTTTAATTTTAAAATAGAAGAATCTTCACCAAGTTAGAACACTAAAGTCTCTCGTTTTTAAGAACAGCTATTCTAATTTGTACCTCACTATTGGAAAGATGTCAGTTTAGTATATTTTGAGTACACCTCCTTAGCCTTATCTCCTCATTCTATTATTTTGAAGTTATATTCAGATATTCACATCTTTGTATATAGAAGAAGCTATATGCATGTTTTTCATTTTAGAAAAAGATACCTATTTGTTTCACTATGTGATAATAAATTATGCCAAGAAATATTATTTTTTGTTGTTAGAATATTAAGTGTTCTAACTTAAATCTTCTATAGTGGACATATCTATTTTTATTGCTATTCTTTGATTTAATTTTAAGTATCATTTTAAAAATTATGCCTATTGGACAGCTGTATCATAGATGCCTGAGGCCCAAATATCTCTTGATATAAAATATTGCATTTATTCTATTTTAAAATATATTTTAATTGTGAATTATATACAAGAAAAGCTCTTTTTGATATATTTTAGTAGGCCAGAGTTTAATTATCTACAAAAGAATCACCTCATAATGATCCATAATATGGAGATTTTAACCCAGTCACAGTCTAAGTGATCATCATCCCTGTAGGAAACAAATGAAATAAAAGTAAATATTTCATTTTTTATTTATCTTTATTACTCAAAGTTATTTTCTTAACATATCTTTGAAAATTAATAGATATATAACAAGAAAAGCACTTAATTTTATGACGGTCCCCTATAAAATGAAGACTCTAACTAGGAAAATAGTTTTACAATATATCTTATGTTAAATAAGCATGCTTGAAAGGTAAAAAGAGAACACAAAATTATTTTTTAAAAATTTGTACCAGTTAAATTTCACATTGCTTTAAAGAAAATAACAACAACTTGATCTATGTAACATTAAATTAAATAATAATATTGGCTTGTGAAACTTAAAACACCTGAAGATATGTTAACAAAAGCTTTGCCTTGACTCATGGCCGAAATAATTTTTATCAAATTCCTGTTTTCTTTGTTTACTTCCATTTCTTGTCTCTCACTAAAGCTGCACCAATTTAGGTTTAGTCTTCTTGTGTTAAAATATCAGCAGCTTCTCAACCCCTCCATTCCTTCAATGGGAAAATGGGAAATGAGTTAGAAGCTCTATACCATATTTACAGCATCTCATTTATTCTTCTTGTTGGCTAATCTATGAAGTAATCACCATAGCCCAGAGAAATCAGGTTACTGTGGTTTGATTCATGTGTCCTAATTTTTACAAAATGTGTTAGAAATCAAATTTAACAGAAAAGGATGTTCTGAGAAAAGGAATTAGGATGGTTTCCCAGATGGATATCAGGTCCAAATGACCCAAAAGAGAGTAAGTATAGGGGAATGGACAAAATCCCTATGTCTACTGCAAAAGAGAATGAAAGCCTTCTGGTTAAATATAAAGGATTTCTTTTTATTTTTAATTTTATTTTTTGGTTTTTCAATTACAGTTGTCCCATTTTTCCCCCTTTGCTCCCCTCAACCAGCCCACCCCTTCTCCCGAAATCATATCCCTTCCCGTTGTCCATGTCCATGAATCATTTATACACATTCCTTGACTAAACTCTTCCCTTACTTATCCCCCTTCTCTCCCTCCCCTGTCCCCCATATTGACTGCTATTCTGCTCTTTGTCCTATTTTGTTCATTTGTTTGTGTTGTTCTTTAGTTTCCTGTATTAGGTGATATCATACGGTATTTTGCTTTCTTTGCCTGGGTTATTTCACAAAGCACAATTCTCTCTAGTTCCATCCATGTTGTTGCAAATGGCAGGAGTTCCTTCTTTCTCTCTGCTGCATAGTATTCCATTGTGTAAATGTACCACCATTTTTTGATCCACTCATCTACAGCTGGGCACTTAGGCTGTTTCCAGCAATTAGCTATTGTAAACAGGGCTGCTATGAGCATAGGGATGCATGAGTTCTTTTGAATTAGTGTTTTAGGATTTTTCGGGTATAATCCTAGCAGTGGAATTGCTGGTTCAAAAAGCAGTTTCATCTTTAGTTTTTTGAGGTAATTCCATACTGTTTTCCATAGTGGCGGCACCAGTCTGCATTCCCACCAACAGTGCAGTAGGGTTCCCATTTCTCCACATCCTTGCCAGCACTTGTTTGTTGATTTGTTAATGATGGCCATTCTGACTGGTGTAAAGTGGTATCTCATTGTGGTTTTTATTTGCATCTCTCTAATGGCTAGTGATGTTCAGCATTTTTTCATGTGTCTATGGACCTTCTGTATGTCCCCTTCAGAGAAGTGTTTGTTCAGTTCCTTTGCCCATTTTTTAATTGGGTTGTCTGTTTTATTGATGTTGAGTCATATAAGCTCCTTATATATTTTGGAGATCAGTCCCCTGTCTGTGATATCATTGGCAAATATGTTTTCCCGTATGGTTAGTTTCCTTTTTGTCTTGCTGATGTTTCTTTTGCTAAGAAGAAACTCTTTAGTTTGATGTAGTCCCGTTTGTTTATTTTTTTCCTTTATTTCTCTTGCCTTAGGAGATGTATCCATGAAAATATTGTTATGTGGGATATCTGAAATATTCCTGCCTATGTTTTCCTCTAGGACTTTTATGGTGTCATGCTTACATTTAAGTCTTTGATCCATCTTGAGTTTATTCTCATGTGTGCTGTAAGTTGGTGGTCTAGTTTCATTTTTTTGGACGTCCCTGTCCAGTTCTCCTAGCACCATTTGTTAAAAAGGCTCTTCTCACTCCATTTTATGTTCCTTCCTCCTTTATCAAATATTAGTTGACTGTATGTTCATGGATTTATTTCTGGGCTCTCTATTCTGTTCCACTGATCTATATGTCTTTTCTTATGCCTGTACCAGACTGTTTTGATCACAGTGGCTTTGTAGTATTGTTTGATGTCTGGTATTGTGTTTCCTCCTGCTGTGTTCTTCTGTCTCAAGATTGCTTTTGCTGTTCAGGGTCTTTTTTGGTTCCATATGAATTTTTGGAGTATTTGTTCTAGGTCTGTCCCTGGCTGGTTTGGCTCAGTGGATTGAGCGTCGGCCTACGAGCTAAGTGTCACTGGTTCGATCTTCCAGTCAGGGCACATCAGAGAAGGAAAACTCTGACTCCAAAAAACCTCCACTGCCTTGCGGCATACCTCTTCAGGGGAAAGGCTAAGGGAGTAAACCCTGACAGAAAATCCGGAGCCGGAGTCCCTAAGGCGGTTTGACGTTGTAGTCAACACCGGCAACTCCTGCGGCGCACCTGAAGCCAAGCTGTATTGACTCCGTCTTTCCCTTGGACCCTTCAGCTGTGAAGAGAGGGGGGTCTGCTGCATGGGCAACAGCAGACCCTCCATATCACCCTGCCCAGGCTCTGTAGCTTCAGCTTCACTGGAGAGGACACTCCAGCGGCATCGCAAGATGTCGATTCAACACGGGAGGAGACAGATACCGTGTCACTCCCGAGTCGGACTGCACAGCCATTCTCGGCGGTGCAGATAGACTCTTAAGAAGCTACACCATCGTCTCTCGAGACGGACGGCTGCCGACGACGAGTAGTTATATTCTATTTATTTAGTGAGAAGGAGAGGCTAAACTAGACAAACAAATAAACCTAAATTAAGAGGAAGAATGAGAAGGAGAGATGGTATTAAACAAATTAAAAAGATAGTTTTTAAGAAAAAACATTTTAAAAAAGAAATAAAAATAAAAAATAAAATTAAAAATAAGAAATTTAAAAAAATTAAAATCAAATAAGATACAAATAAAAAAAGTAAAATAGAAATA
Source organism: Furipterus horrens (assembly GCF_987537825.1). NCBI lineage: Eukaryota > Metazoa > Chordata > Mammalia > Chiroptera > Furipteridae > Furipterus > Furipterus horrens. The sequence goes on along the minus strand of NW_028327174.1, from coordinate 126,560,261 downwards.
AAAATTTAAAAAACATATAAAAGGAAAGCTTTTACTCAGTTCAGCCTTTGTGTGCCGTCTTCTTTTCCTGGATCCACAGCTGGTCTATTGAGGTGGGCCAAACGTTCCTGTTCCTTCTAGCAGCAGTGTGTGCCTGCAGTGGGTGGTTTTCCTTTGGTGCCTTTTGGAGCCAGCCGAGGTACTTGTGCGTGCGTGCAAGATGGCCTTCGCGCTAGCCTCATGCCTGCCGAACCGGGCCCCAGGAGTTGGCTTCTCACCCCTTGGGGTGGGGCCCTGGACACTTGTGCACAGTATAAGTGAGTGTCTGTGAGTTGCTGACCACTGTTCCCGCGTCGCAGCTGCCCGCAGTACCAACACCTGCCTGGGTGGGCATGAGCAGAGCCTGAGCAAGTGCTCTGCGCTCTAGCCTGGCACCCACTGGAGCTGGCTAAGGGTGTCTGCCACAGTCTTCTGTGTGCCCAGAGGCCCCTCCCTGCACCCGTTGGGGCACTGATCTTATGTCTGTTGGGGTGTGTCCGAGGGGCACCTGGATGCACGGCCCCGCGCACCTGGGCCATTGAATGAGGGCACTTACCTATGCGTGCCCCCGGGACCCAAGGGGAGGGTTGGGGAGTGGGCAGGTGCACTTCTGTGCCTGCGCTCCTCAAGAATGTCCTATCACCCCCGACCCTTCCTCCACTCTCCACAGCACACAAGAGAAAAATATAAAGGAAAATCATGTTATCACATGCACAGCAGTCCGCTGTTTCTTGTCTTTCAGCACTAGATGCCACCTGGCCCACTCCTGGCTCTGCCAGTGGGCAGAGATCCACTCTCCTCCCGACTCCTCTCTGGGGAAGCCACACAGGTCATTCCCAGATGGTTTTCTCTAATCCAGACTAGGTCTTTGACTCCAAGAAGCAAACAGAACACCTAGATACCTTAATCCAAAGTGGTTCTCTCCAAGGCACATGGTGTTAAAATTTTCAAAAAAGAATGACAAAAGAAAAAAAAGTCAAAGCAGCCAGGGAAAAGAAGATAGTGATCTTCAAAGGAAAGCCCATCAGATTATCATCAGAATTCTTAGCAGAAACTGTAGAAAGCACAAGAGTGGAACCAAATATTCCCATTATTGAAAGAGAGAAATAACCAGTCAAGAACGATATATTCAGCAAAGTTACCCTTTAAATATGAAGGAGTAATAAAGACCTTTTCAAACACACAGAAGCCAAAGGTATTTATCACCAGAAAACCTTCACTGCAGGAAATACTCAGGGGGTTACTCTGCCTGAAACAAAGAACAAAAGCTCACAATACTCTGAATGAGATCACCAAAAAACTTACAACATAAAAAAGGAATAATTTGTGATGACAAAAAATAAAATGGGAGGGACAAAATTTTGAACTGTCAACGGAAGATGGAGATTTGATGCACTCAAAAGAACAAAGAAGATATAGACTTCCGGCAAAGATGGAGGCTTAGACTGACACACTTGGTCTCCCTCTACAAATAGAAAGGAATACAACTACCTCAAAACAAAAGATAACCAGGAATTCCAGAAAATAAAACTACATGGAAGTCCAATGTAGAAAGTTATAAACCAGCAGTGCCAGTCGGACAGGTAGGAGGGGCAAAATTGGGCGGTGCTGTTTGCAGTAGCAGCAGGGACAGTGGCATGGGGAGCAATCCTGGCTGCAGTCGAGCCCAGGCAGATCGCGACCCCAATGCTAGGAAAGGCAGCTACCCCCATTGCCTCGGACGGTGAGGCCCAGAGGGCGGGAGGACAGATCCCAGTCTCCCAGCGGAGAATAATGGCAGCAATCCATCTTGGACCCACCCCCCCACTCAAAGCGCCACAGCGCGGCGAAAAAGCTTGTGGATCGCTGCCGGACCCGGGTAGTGATGAGTACATGGGACTCCGCCCCCTACAGGCTACTCAGAAAGCAAAGCAAAACACAAATCTGTCAAAATGAAGCAGACAACTATAGAAATCCCGATGACGCAGCTCATCAGACAGCAGATGAAGACTCTGACAGACAAACAAATAAAAAACCTTTCAGAGGCTCAATTAAGAGCTATAGTTATTAGGTGGCTTACAGAATGAACAAAAGATTTGGAACAAGACTGGGAAGGATTGAAAGCCACTCATACTGAAATGAATGAAAACACATATGAGACAAGTGGTGAGAAAATAAAATCCAGAGATCAAATCAACAAATCAGCACATAGGGAAGAAACAAACAGTCAACCAGTGCAGAAATAGGAAACAAAAAGGAAGAAAAGTGAGGAGAAGATCAGAAACCTCTGGGACAGTTATAAGTGATCCAACATATGGTTTATAGGATTGCCAGAGGGCGAAGAAAAAGAATAAGAAATTGAAAAATTATGTGAAAAAGTAATGAAGCAAAACTTCCCAAACTTGGGAAAGGAAATAGACTTACAGGTCCAGGAAACACAGAAAGTTCCAGAAAAACTAGACCCAGGGAGAACCACTCCAAGACACATTATAATCAAATTGCAAAAATTAAAGATAAAGAGAGAATCTTAAAAGCAGCAAGAGAGAAGAAAAGAATCATGTACAAAGGGGTCCCAATTAGACTATCAGCTGATTTCTCAAGGGAGACCCTCTAGGCAAGAAGGGACTGGCAAGAAATATTTAAAGTAATTATAATCAAAAACCGACAGCCACAAATACTCTATCCAGAGAAACTGTCATTCAGAATAGGAAGGCAGAGAAAGTGCTTCCAGGATGAAGTAAAACTGAAGGAGTTCAGTAGATCCAAACCACTGTTATATGAGATGTTAAAGAGACTGATTTAGAAAAAGGAGGATCAAAATTATGAACATTAAAACGAAAACTGCATCACAAGAAGCAACAACAGAAGCTAGGGAATTGAAATAAAGGCAAACTAAATAGGCAACAAGAGTGGAAAAGAAACTATAGGTATGGGGAACATACTGGGGGGAGGTCAGTGGGGGGGAAGGGGGAGAGGGAGGGAGATGGTACAGGAATTAAGAAGCACAGTAGGAGGGAATGGAATAGACAGGAAAAGGTTGAGAAGAACTATATGTACAACTAATGAACTTGGACTAAAAGTGGGGGACAGCTAGAGGGAGGGGGGCCACTGGGTGGAGGGGAGCAGAGGGAAGGGAAATTGGGATATCTGTAACAGTCTAATCAATAAAACATTTTAAAAAAAGAACAAAAAAAACTATGACATATGTGAAACTTCGTTTTTCATAAACCCAATGACAACCACAAACAAAACCCCCAAAACTGAGACACACAACTTAAAGTGGAAACAGAGGAAAGAAGCATGGCATACCACCAAACAAAATCAACAGACAGAAACACAAAGGAAAAGAACAATGGAGGCACAGAGCTACCAGGAAACAGAAGACAAAATGACTATAAGGAATCCTTATACATCAATAATTACTCTAGACATAAATGGGCTGAATTCACCAATTAAGAGGCAAAGAGTAGCAGATTGGATCAAAAAACAAAACTCAACCATTGCTGCCTACAATAGACAAGACACATCTAAGCTTCAAAGACAAAGGTAGATACAAAGGGAAGGCATGGAAGATAATTCTCCAAGCAAAAAACCTTCACAGAAAAGCAGGAATTGCCATACTTATACCTTATAAAATAGATTTCATGCTAACAAAGGTAACAAGGGAAAAGATGGACATTTTGTAATGACAAAGGGAACACTACATCAAGAAGACATAAAACTTCTTAACATATATGCACTCAATTGGGGAACACCAAAATATATAAAGCAATTTGTCACAGAACTAAAGGGAGAAACATGCCAAAACACATTCATAGTTGGGGACCTTAATACTCCATTGGCAGCTCTAGATAGATCATCCAAACAGAAAATCAATAATGAACAAAATTGAACAAGAAACAGAGTAACAGTTAGCAGGGGGGAGGGGGGAGGGAGGGAGGTAAGTAGGGGAAGGGTTTAGCAAAGGAAATAATATAAATAACTCATGAACATGGACAACGGGGTCGGGATGGACCATGGGAGAAGGGGTGGGCTGGGTGAGGGTTAGTAATGAGGGAAAAAGTGAGACAATTGTAACAGAAAAACAATAAAAATGAAATAACTGGGGAAAAAATCAGCCTTACATTATACTTTAGACAAAATGGACATAATTGACATACATACAGAGCCTTTCATCCAAGGACATCAGATTATACATTATTCTCCAATGCACACAGAACATTCTCCAGGATAGACCATATGTTGGGTAACAAATTCAAGAAGATTGAAATTATACTAAGTATACTATCATAATGCCTTGAAATTAGAAATAAACTGCAAAAAGGAAGTAATGAAATCTTAAAATATGTGGAGGTTAAGCTACATACTGCTAAAAATGACTGGATCAAAGAAGAAATAAAAGGTAAGATCAAAAGACACATTGAAACAAATGAGACTGATGATACAACATATCAAAACTTCTGGGATACAGTGATAGTTATAATAAAAGGGAAGTTGATATTATTATATTACAGGCCTATTTCAAGAAACAAGAGAAACCCCAAGTAGACAATCTGGCATTATATCCTAACTATCTAGAAAACAAACAAAAGCAACCAAAAGTCAGCAGAAGAAAGGAAATCCTAAAAGAGCAGAAGAATAAAATAGAGAAAAAGGACTGTACAAAAATATTTACAAGAAAGAGCTGGTTCTTTGAAAAGATGAATAAAACTTACAAATCCATTACTGTAATTACTGAGAAAAAAAGAGAAGACAAACACCCATATAAACAAAATCATAAATGAAAGAAATTATTACAGACAGCACAGAGATAGAAAGTATCATATTAGAATACTATGCAAGATTATATGCAACAAAATTCAATAACTTTGAAAAAATAGATAAGTTCCTAGAAATATTTATCCTTCCTAGACTAAATGTTGAAGAACTGAAAAAGCTAAATAGACTAAAATCAGCAGTGAAGAAATTGAAGCAACCATCAAAAACCTCCCAAAAATAAAAGTCCAAGACCAGACAGCTTCACAAATGAATTCTACCAAACATTTAAAGATTTAAAACTTATCCTTCTCAAAGTCTTCCAGTAGTTGAAGAGACAATACTTCCTAACACATTTTATGAGGCCAACAAAACCCTGATGCCAAAAGCTGGCAAAGATAATACAAAAAAGAAAACTACAGATGAATACAGTTGCAATAACCCTAAACAAAATACTAGAAAATTGCATACAACATCTCAAAAATAGTACATCGTGATCAAGTGGGGTTTAATCCAGGGCAAAAGGATGGTTTAACATATGCAAATCAATCAATGTAATACACCACATTAATGAGAGAAAGGATATAAATCATATGATCAGTAGATGCAGATAAAGAATTTGATAAGATAATAGCACCCATCTATTTATAATTAAAACACTCAATAAAATAGGAATAGAAGGGAAGTGCCTTAATAAACACCTTGTGTGACAAACACTTAGTCAATATTATAATCAATGGTGAAACCCTGAAAGCTTTTCTTCTAAAATCAATAACAAGACAAGGATGCCCAGTCTCATCACTCTTATTCAACATAGTTCTGAATGTCCTAGTCAGAGCAATAAGGCAAGAGAAATAAATAAAAGTCATCCAAATTGGGAAGGAAGACATAAAATGTCACTTTTTGCAGATGACATGATTCTGTAGAATCACTAAAGACTCCATAAAAAACTATTAGAAACAGTAAACAAATAAAGTAAAGTTGCAGGACACAAAGTCAATGTAATAAAATTCATTGCTTTCCTGTATACTAACAATAAAACTTCAGGAAAAGAAACGTAAGAAAAACAATTGCAACCAAAAGAATAAAATATCTAGGAATAAATTTAACAAAAGACGTGAAAGACCTATATACTAAAAACTACAAAGCATTATTAAAAGAAACAGAAAAAGATACAACAAAAAGGAAAAATATTCTATATTTATGGATGGGAAGAATTAACATAGTTAAAATGTCCAAATTACCCAAAGCAATCTGCAGATTTAGTACAATCCCAATCAAAATTCCAATGTCATTTTTTAAAGAAATAGAACAAAAAAAATCATAAGATTCTTATGGAACCACTCAAAACCCCAAATAGCCAAATCATTTCTGAGATAAAGAATGAAACCAGAGGTATCACACTACATGACTTCAAATTATACTATCGAGCTACAATAATCAACAAAGCATGGTATTTGCTAAAAAACAGAAAAAATGGAATAATATTTAGAGCACATATATAAAACCACATATATATGGGCAGATAATTTTTTACAAAGGTGCAGAAACACACAATGCAGAAAAGAAAGCTTCTTCAATAAATGGTGCTGGAAAAATTGGAAAGCCACATGCAAAAGAATGAAACTAGATTACAGCTTGTCCCCATCTACAAAAATTAATTCAAAGTGGATCAAAGACTTAAAGACATAAAACAAAAAATCACATATAAGGAAACATAGGTATTAAACTTATGGAGTTTGGTCATAGAGAACACTTTATGAATTTGACTCAAAGGCAAGGGAAGTAAAGGCAAAAATGAATAAATGGGACTCTATTAAACAAAAAAGCTTCTGCACAACAAAAGAAACCAACAACAAAACAAAGAAACAAAAAAAGCCATTGAGCAAATGGGAGATGCTCGAACAAAGGTTTAATATCCAAAATATATAAAGAACTCATAAAAACCGATACCAATAACAAAATCCAATTGAAAAATGGGCAGAAGATCTGGACAGACACCTCTCCCAAGAAGGCATACAAATGGTGAATAGATATATGAAAAGATGTTCAACCTCACTAGCTATTAGGGAAAAGCAAATCAGAACTATGAGATACCGTCTAACACCTATTAGAATGGCTGTTATCAACAAGACAAATGGTGTCAAGTGTTGGAGAGGTTGTGGAGAAAAGGAAACCTTCATTCACTGCTGGTGGGAATGTAGACTGGTACAGCCACTGTTGAAAACAATCTGACAGTTCTTCAAAAAATTAGAAATAGAGTTACCATATGACACAGCAATCCCCTTTCCTGGGTATCTACCCATAAAACTTGAAAACATTTTTTACAAAGATATATGCACCCCTATGTTCATTGCAGCATTATTCATGGTGGTCCAGTTATGGAGACAACCAAAATGTCCTTGAGTAGAGTATTGGATAAAGAACATGTGGCACATATAAATATTGGAATACTGTTCAGCCATCAGAAAAGAAATACTGCCATTCGTGATACCATGGATGGACCTTGAGAATATTATAGTAAGTGAAATCTCAGTCAGAAAAAGCTAAGAACCATATAATGTCATTTATATGTTGGATATAAAACTGAAACTCATGGACACAGACAACAATGTGTTGCCAGAGGGAAGGGGGTTGTGGGCTTTAGGGAGGATGTGGGCCTAATATATGGTGATGGATGATGGTTTGACTATAGGTGATGGACACTTAGTGTAATATACAGATCTAGTGTCATAGAAATGTACACTTGAAACCTATAAATATTGTCACCCCAATAAATTAAATTCAAAAAACAAAGCAGACAAGTGAATAATATGTAGTATTTGCAAGAAAAATTTGATTTAAGTTAATAAGTATATGTATGTTTATATATATATATATATATATATATATACACACACATACAAACACACTCATGTATACATATTACATAAATAAAACAAATATTCAGGGAGTGTATTATATTTAGTTGCATATTAACAGAAGGATCAAAAACATTTATATATGTTCTAAATAATTTTTAAATGATTTATTTATATAACATTGCTATATACATGACAGTGTAAATGCTGACAAAAATGAAAATGTCGTTTCCTGTGTTTGAATTAAATACAATATATTCCACCACAGAAAAACATTAAAAAGAAGGCAGAAACTATTCCAATAACAGGAAGCAGAGAAGAAGAGGGTCAGGTTCTAGTAACCAGGCATTTCCAGATATCGAAGACAATCTGGGATTTGGACAGAAGAAAAAATAAAGTTCCTTTTAAGTGTATTAAGGCCCAAATAATTTACATTCATTTTTGTTGTAATTTACTACCCAGTTGACTTTGTTAGCAGGCAGCATACTGTGGGTGTGGGGAGCAACAAACTGTTGTATCAAAAATCTTGGTTGAAAACTCAATTCCAAAAGTATTCCTATTTTGAAAACAATTAACTTCTGACCATATTTCATAAAAAATTAATCTTACTTATTTCTATATATTATAATAAAATGCATACATTATTCTATTTCAACAAAAGGGCATGTTGAGAGCATGAGAATTACAGTCTGCTTTATCAATACATTTAAATAATTTAAAGAAAATAAATTAATCTATGACAATAAAATAACAGTAAGTTATTGGCAGGGTAAATGTTCAATAAGTATTTTGGAGTAAATAAATTCATAAATTCACAAGCTGTAGAGTGATTAATTCAAATAAAACAGTTCAAGATTCCTTAACTGGAAGAGCAGGTGTTAATTAGGCATAGGAATTTTTTTTTCTCATTTTTTTTAGTATCTTAGGTTAAAAAAGTAATACTGAAAATCCTCGAGGTAATTTATTTAAATTGAAACTTGGTAAGCTAAAATGAATTTTTCACATACTATGAGAATGAAGCAACCCAGAGAGAAAAATATTAAAACTTAAATGCAGTACTATTTTCTGGCTCATCACAAAAGATTTTCCAGAAGCTAAAATAAGGAGTAGTTGTAAAATACTTACCATATCAAAAAGAAATACATTAAAGTTTAAATATTTAACATTATGTTAAAAATAAATTATGCAGGTAAAGTTCAATTTACCAACTGCATTTCTGTGATGAGGTATATTCCTTTATTATCAATTCATAAAGCTCTTTTAAAACTCTGTCAAATTGTTTTTTCTTATACACCGGAGCTCTTTATTAAGAAGTTCATTGTCTAAAATGATATTCATATACAATGGAAGAACTTCCCAATCATGTTATTTGAATAGCTAAATTCACACACAAAGGCAGTCTCTTCTGTAAATGATGAATAGGGCAAGTATTTAAGCTAATGAGAACACTGTCATTTTGACAGGAAAGGCTGTTAGCAATTTCCTTTTTCAGAAACATCTGATGAATTTCACAATGTTTGTCAATACCTATGAAAGGTAGAGAAGTCTGTCAAAATCATGTCGCTTAGTAGGGGAGAATAACATAAAGATAATTATAAGTAGATCAGATATGTAGTACATATACCATAAAGTAGTTTGTGGTTCCACATTTCATTTTAAACTAAGGAGCTAAGTACAGATCAAATTCATGTATAAATTAATTTTTAAGGTATTATCAGGTTATAACACCTTTTGCCATGATAAAAATGTACTGTATACATTGACTCATAAGGTGCTACTTAGCCACATGTAGCTGTTGAGCACTTGAATTGTAGTTGGTGAAACACAACAACTGAATTTTAAATTTTATTTAATATTAACTCACTTATATTGAAATTTTAGTCACATATGATTAGTGGCTATCATATTGAAAATTCAGTTTTAAGAAATAACTTGATATCAAAAAGATATGAGTTAACAAAAGGTGTTTTCCCAGTTAATATATGACTAGCAAATGTGTAACCACTTTTATTGGCACAATAATGGCAGATATTGCCAAAACATCCTGGTGCTTTGTCCTTTAGTTTGCATATGCTTTATTATTTTTTATTTAATTTAAACCCAGTGCTCAAGACAGTTACAATAAAATGGCACTAGCATACTACATAAAGCAAAGTTTCCATTTCTGTTAGGATGCCTTCTAAAGTGAAATGTGTATCACAGTAGCAATAAGGTGGTGATACTGATTCTTAGAAATGTTGAGAAACTGAAATGTCTCTGATTTAATAAAAAAGAACCTTTTTGTAAGCCTGAGAATACAAATACACAGGAAAGATAATGAGAGGAAGTAAGAACAATTAAATGAAAAAAGTAAAAGTTATGGTGGGTTTTAAATATTATATATTTGGTTTCTGAGAAGAGAAAATGTGAAAAATGATAAATAAATGAGTTTGTAAAGATAAAATTACTTGAAGGGAAGAAAACTGTCATTAAGTAAATACAATATACTTTCAGTATGAATATTTAAGGAGACTAAACAAAAGCATTAAGAAGAGATAAGAGGGCATTTCCACCCCAGGAACTATACACAAACACCCCACACATACACACCCCACACACACAAGGTAGGGCAAAACTAGTTTTTACAGTTGTTCATATGAAAGATAATATAATAATAAATAATAATATAAATATAAACTCTGTGTTTCACATATTTACAATACTTACAACTATAAACCTTTTTTATTCTTCACCCTATATATATCTTACAAGCCTGGGCAAAAAATGCCTAAAGGATAATAAAATATTACTGAGATGATTAAACTAAAACCTAACAGTTTATTCAGAGCTGGGAGCAGTCCAAATTCTGACCAGCCATAGTAGCAGAATTTGAGAACACCTGAGAATTAAGTAAAAATCACAGAAAAGTTACACTTTAAGTGATGGGCAAAACTAGCCTTAAAATAAAGGATATTCTAAACTCAATTCAAGAAAAACTTTAAGCAGCCCAGAAATAGATTAAGGGGATGTCTAAGCAAACTAACTGCTAGCCAGGTACTAAAAGTACCACACTCTTTTAAAAAAAACAATGCTTTATTGATTATGCTGTTACAGTTGTCCCAATTTATTTTCCCTTTGTTCCCCTCCACCCAGTGACCCCCCTCCCTCCAATTGTTCCCCTCCTAGTCCATTCCCATTGGTTGTGCATATAGTTCTTCTCGCCATCTTCCTGTCTACTCCACTCCATCCTACTATGCTTCTTAATTCCCTTTCCTTCCTTCCCCCTCCCCACTAACCTCCCCTCAAAATGTTCCCCACACCTATCATTCTTTTCCCACTCTCGTTGCCTACTTAGTTTGCCTTTGTTTCAGTTCCCTAGCTTCTGTTGCTGGTTATTGTGATACAGTTTTCATTTCAATGTTCATAATTTTGATCCTCTTTCTCCTAAACAAGTCTCTTTAACATTTCATATAATAGTGGTTTGGATCTGATGAACTCCTTCAGTTTTACTTTGTCTTGGGAGCACTTTCTTTGCCCTGTTCTGAATGACAGCTTGACTGGATAGAGTAATCATGGTTGTAGGTTTTTACATTTCATTATTTTGAATATGTCTTGCCAGTCCCTTCTTGTCTTCAGAGTTTCTTTTGAGAAATCAGCTGATAGTCTTATTACGTCCCCTTTGTACATAATTCTCTTCTTCTCACTTGCTGCTTTTAAGATTCTCTCCTTATCCTTAATTTTTGACATTTTGATTATAATGTGTCTTGGTGTGGTTCTCCCTGGGTCCAGTTTTTCTGGAACTCTCTGTGCTTCCTGGACTTGTAAGTCTATTTCCTTCCCCAAGTTAGGGAAGTTCCGCTTCATTATTTTTTTCACATAATTTTTCATTTTCTAGGTCTTCTTCTTCACCTTCTGGCAACCATGATTCAGATGTTGGCCCGCTTATAGCTGTCTCATAGGTTTCTGAGCCTTTCCTCATTTTCCTCACTTCTTGTTTCCTCTTTCTGCACTAGTTGACTATTTGTTCCTTCCCTATGTTCCGATTTGTTCATTTGATCCCTGATTTTCTTTCCTGCACCACTAGTTTTGTATGTGTTTTTGTTCATTTCAGCATGACTAGCCTTCATTTCTTCCCCATCTTGTTTAAGACCCGCTGTTAAGTCTGTAAGCATTCATATAACCAAAGCTCTGAATTGTGCCTCAGAAAGATTTTCTATCTGCTGTTTCATTAGATTAGATATTTGCTGTCTGGTGAGTTGTGTCACCGGGATCTCTATTATGATCTGTGCCATCCTGACAGTCTTGTGTTTACCTTTGCTTCCTGGGTGTCACACCTCCTACGCTATAGGGGCAGAGCCCCATGCACTCATCACTACCAGGTGACCCTTCTCACCACACTGTGGTGTTTGATGTGGAGGCAGGGGTCCAAGATAGATTCCTGCCATTCACTCTCCGCTTAGAGACCAGAGTGTCTTCCTCCTTCCCCATGTCCTCTGGCCCTCACAGTCCGAGGCAATGGGGGTCTGCCTTCCCTGGCATTGGACTCATGAACTGATGGGTTTGGTCTGCAGCTGGGAGTGCTTCCCAGGTGCTTCTCGCCTCCCCTTAAATATGGGTGTCCGTGCTTACTGCCATCCCACCTCCATCGCTGCAGCTGCTGCTGCCAGCACAGCTGGACCTCTCCACCCCTGCTTCACCCTTCCTACTCATTCAGATGAGCACCACTTCTTTATAATTTCATACACTGGACTTCCATGTAGCTTTATTTTCTGGAACTTCTGGTTATTTCTGGTTTTGCAGTAGTTGTATTTCTCTTTAGTTGTGGAGGGAGATAGAGCATGTCAGTCAAGTCTCCATCTTGGCCGGAAGTAAGTACCACACTCTTGAACAAAAAGCTATGATACATGGTTTTTAAAATTCAAATAATAATTATCCTTTATAATAACATTCTAAAAATGAAATATTTTAATAAATCAAAAATATATGTGGTAATCATATGTTGAAAGTTGCAAAACTCTAATAAAATTAATCAAAAATATAAAGAAACAAAGAGTGTTCGTGAATTGGAAGATGGAATTTTAAGATGTCAGTTCTCTGCTCTTTAATTTATAGATTGATTGCAATCTTAATCAATATAACAGTAAGTTTTTTATATATATTGATGATATGATTTTAAAGTATATATAAAAAACAATGAAACTAGGATAGCCAAGACATTTTATAAAACTAAAACAATGTCTAAAGGCTCACAAAACTCAATTTCAAACTTAGTTTAAAGCTATAGTACCAAGGAAGTATGGTATTCACAAAAGGAGATACAGATCAATGGGAGAAATAAACCCATCCACCCAAAATTGTCAATTGATTTTTTCATAAAATTAAAAATGCAATGCACTGAAAAGATGATTTCCCTTTCAACAGATGGTACTGGAACAATTGGATTTTCATGTGCCAAAATAATGAACCATGACACATAACTCACACTTTACACACACACTCACATTAACTCCAAATTGATCATAGACCTAAATGTAAAAAATAAAATTATAAAGCATCTTTAAAAGGACATGGAAGAAAATACATTGTTTTTGTGAAGATAAATTGGGCACATCAAAATTTAAGGTAATTTCTTTGTAAAACTCATTATTAAGATAATAAAAACAGGTGTAAAAATATACGTTAATCCCATATTTGACAAAGAAACTTGTATCCAAATATTTAAATAACTTTAAAAATAGAGCAATAAATATAAACTAAGAAAATTGAACAATAGATCTGAAAAGACACTTCACCAAAAATGTGAACAAATACAAATAAACATATGAGAAGTTGGTTATGTTATTTGTAGTTAGAAAAATTCATTAAAACAACAATTAGATACCACTATTCATCAATTAGAATACACAATATTAAAATCACTAGCAATGCAGTGTTTTGGCGGAATGGAAAAGTTAATCATATATAGTATGAATCAGAAGACTAATGCTTAGATATTTACCCAAGTGAACAAAAAATATATAAATATATGTCTACATGTTTGTATATGAATATTTACAGCAGCTTAATTTATAATTGCCCAAATCTACACTGACTGATGAATGGATAACCATATTATGGTATGTCTATAAAATGGACAGCATCTGTATTTATATATAGGAATGTATTATTGACATATTCAGGACAAATACCAGCAATGTATGATGTGTGAATGAAACTCCACTTAAGATACTGCATACTGTAGAATTTATTATGTCCAGTTTTCTCTAAATAGAAGTCAGTAGGTCTAGAAAGTTGTTTAACAATCACTAATACACTGCTAATGGGTAAGTAAATTAATGAGTCTGCTTGTTACTATTATTTGACAATGTAAAAGTTAAACACAGCATACTTATGAACTAGTAATTTTATGACTAGGTATATAATCAACAGAAATGGATACATGTATGCACAAAAACCATGCACAAGTGAAATAATATAGTAGTATTAGTCCCAGTAGCTCTAAGTTGTAAAATATTAAAACCTGTATCAGTAATAGAAAAGCATTTCTGGGTTTTAGGTAGTAATATCTCTTGATTTGTTTGTCTAATAGATGATTTTGCTGGATAATTTATCAAATTAATTACAAGATAACTCATAAATTCAACTATCTTGTAAGTTCCTTATGATTTTTTATATTTTTATCTATGTTTTTCTAAGCACTAGCACAGTCCTTGGTACATAATGAAAGCCTAATACACTTTACAATAGCAAACTAATGAATACATAAAAGAAAGGAGGAAGGAAGGAAGGAAGGGAGAAAGAAAGAAGAAAGAAAAGAAGGAAGGACTTTCAGACAAAATAATCCTTTCAGAGGATTTAAAAATATTTATTTCAAAAGTGTAGTCAATAGCACATATTTGGTTTAATAAAAACTTTTTTTTTTTGTGGTCTAGAATATGGTCAGAACTTATTCTAGAGAATTTGATTACTTTTCTAAAGTCAAATTAAATTACATTATTATAAATGTTATTGATTTCAACACAATAATTTACATTTTAATAAATATTTGTATATATAGCTGAAAACCTGAAATAACTAGTAACCACTTTTGTATATATCTGTATTTCTTTAGTCCTTTAGTCATTTAAGTCATTGCTTGGCTTTAGCTAGTACTTCATGTAACAATAATATGCAGGTATTAAAATTTAAGCAAGTATATGCTGTTCATTTATGTCTGCATAGTTAATAATTTTGAGTATCAGCTGTGCTTTTCCCCCCCAGATGAATGCAGTGAATTTTCTTGCCTGTAGACAGTTTCAGTAAATAACAGTGGCATGGTAATTAGCTGAATGAATTTGAAGCCACCTAGCAGAGATTCCATTCCACTTTAAAAAGTTGGAAATGGAGGTAAGTTTCATGCAATATTTATAAAATGCAGATAAAGCATTATATTTTTGTGAGCACCACTGTCCTAGAGTAAGAGGAGTACTGCTCATTTCTATCATATTATCTAAATGTGTCCATTAAATATTATATCAGTACCTTTCTGTGATTCTTTGTATCCCTTTCTGTTAAAATAATTGTGACAGGTTAGCTAATCTTCTATAAAGTCTGTACCTAAAACTAAAAGTCTAATTTTATATTAAAAAAATTCTTCAGTTATCTCTAATAACTCTTTTTTAGTCTTTTCAAGAATAAATGTCTATGTTCTAGTTAATTGTTATACATGACTGCATAGACGCAACTGATTTTATTTCATCCATTTTGCAGAATCAGAAAATAAAAAATAAATTAAATAGTAAATGTATTCTTTTTACTGATTATTAATCACATGTAACATTTTTTCCATGAAAATATATAAAATGATAGAGCTAAAATAATGTGTTAACTGACTAATGATTTACTATATGCCTTCCTATTGTCAGTCTGCAATGTAATTTTATATGAAAGGAATTTATTATTGTATTGATTTTATTAACTATGATGTAGTAATTGTCATATTTCTATGAAAATGTTTTATATTTCTTTCTCTAATTATTAAGACTGTAAAATCAGAAACCATTTGTCAAATCATGCACGCCTGGACTTTTGGTATATGCTAATCAACCTGGCCCTGGACTTAGCCATTCCCAAAAATATGCTGATGGACTTAGCAGTTCCCAAAAGATGTGTTGATGAACTGAAACCATTTCCAGGGGAAATGGTAATGAACTTAGCTCGATATGTTAACTAACCTGGTGTGTGTGTGTGTGTGTGTGTGTGTGTGTGTGTGGTGGGGGACAGGGGGTATGAGCAATCAGATGTAAATGATTACTGAATATGTTAATAAGCAAACTCACCCTCACTGAAATGTGTGGTTGACAAGTATAAAAAAAGTGCCTGCAGAAGTGCAGGTGGGACTCCTATGGGCCCACGAGGAGGACCAGGAGTCCCCCATTCCCTTTCTCCTCATTCCCCTTGCTCCTACAGGCCCTTGAGTTGGTCTGGGAGCTGCCTCTCCCCTTCCACCCCTTCCTCCTTTCTTTGTTCCCTCAATAAACCCAGTTATCTCTTCCCACAGCAGTCTCTGAGCGATTTCTCAGAGCAGGGCTACCCTGACACCATTGATCTCAGTTTTTCCACTTATTAAAAGTAATGTCATCGATACTTAATATTTAATTTCAGATCCTAAAGTACTTAAATTTCAAACAAGCAATATTATTCTACATATTTATAAATAATAGTATAATATATAAAAACTATTATAGTACCTTAACATAATATGTTTATTAATCAAGAAGTATTGCATACACTTTCTGAAAATAACCTCAAACTATCCATGTTATCATAATCGAGTTCCTTAATTTCCCCTTTGATGTTTCAGAAGGAGTGATAATCTTCCATGCATTTATGAGGATGATGAAGTGATTTTATGTGACCATAGAAAAAAATGGGAATATTTTGTATTCTAGGGAAAACAGACATAAGACACTCTTTGATATAGTAGTAACAGTCACTGATGCATTAAGCTAATTTCACAATTATTATATCATGCTAATTATATAATTAAATATTGTATTAATTATGTAATTAAATTTATTATGTTAATTACATAATTGCATAATACCTTTGAAATACTTAAAAGCAAAATTATTTTTCATGGTATTCATGCTTGTTTAGGGACTACAGTATTATTTGAGCTCTGAATAGTACAAAGAAGTATTTTTATTTATGGCTGAAAATCTTTGCTTGGATTTCAGATATATACAATAGTAATTCCTGAAAATCCAGTTGTTTTCCCATATATCCTTACTCCAGTGCAGTTAGGTAGAGTCATGTCACTATTTCAGGTCAATGGTCAGTGAACAGAAGTGCTATTCATTACCTATGGAGCAATGATGCATTTAAGACCCTTAAATTCTCTATTCCTCTGCTTCAGTGACCTAGAAAAACGTGTTCTTTAAAATGCACCTATAGCAAGCGACCTTCTGTGAGTGGTGTAGCTCATTGCCAGTCTTCCATCATTCTCTTCAGTGTAAGAAATGAGCAAAAACTGTAATGTTTTGGGAGATAAAACTACTAAGAATTTATGCATACAGGGTGGTGCACCAGTAAGTTTACAGTTCTGAGTATGTAAACCATAGTTTATTCTTATATTGTTTATTAATTATTGTACCATTTTCCATATGAACAATGTTAATCTACTTTGATTCCACCCTGCATTATTGTTGCATCTTACCTTAATAATATAAACCAAAATTAAAAATCAGTGACCTCCCCTACACACACACATTTTCTACCCTAATTCTCCTGATATTCTGTGAATAATCTTGTGCAATATAAATACAGACATAGAAAAAAAATTAGAACCCAATAATTATAATATAAGCTATTCCACTGGAACTTCCCCCCCAATAGTCTTATATTATTAGAATTTTGGAAGTATGAGATTCAGTATACAGTATTATTATGTGTATTATTTGCTCTGTTATCATTTAAATACATGAAAATAAGTTTCTATTAATATAACTTTGAAATTAATAATTATTTAGCAGTCTATAGGAAGTTATTAAAATTCCACAATAAATGGTTTAAGAACATATATTTTATTGCTGTAGCAATATAGAAGAAGAGAGGTAGACTTTGACACTCATCAGTATTTTTCTACCTCTACCCCTCAGCATTGCATTTCTCTGTTAGCTTGCTTTTCTCAAACTGCTCATGGACTTCCTTCATTGAGAAGAGAGAGGTGGGTGGATGCACAGTAGCTACAGGATTCAATTTATTGTGGTTAAAGGTAGATGGAGTTGTGTACTCAGAAATGCCATGAAACACACAAGGAGTTCTTTCTTACCAGATGATAGATAGACAATAAATAAAATCATCAGGTTGTTACATAACCCCTGGGCTGCTCCAATTGAAACAGAACCCACGGGCTCTTTAGTTAGGGGCCCGATTGCATGATGCCAAAATTATAACTCTCAATACCAGAGTTTAGTGAAAAGAAAAAGAATTGTTTATTTAATAGTTATATAGATTTAGCTATTTGTGGATTTCTGCCATTAAGTTTTATGTTCCTTAAAACACTCATAAACACATATCCTTGCCTCCCCCTACCAAACCAGGCTAGTTTTAGAAAAGTTAGAGAAACCCTTTCCCTACTTTCTAAACACAGTTCAGTTTTACCGGTAGCTGCCAATCATTCAATTCTGATTGGGGAGACCTCGTCTGTGTTATGGTGTCCACCAGCTTTTAATCCAGAACCTCGTGGATTCTCAGCCTCCTTGTAAACTGCATGGTTAGTTCTTTGTAATCCACATGGTCAGTCTGTTCCTTTCAAAGCAGCAAGGTACATCCCTTCCTGAAACCTGCACCGTCAGACCGCTTAAAATGTCTGCCGCTTATTTTCAAATCCCTGACTACGTCCTCTGATGCAGTGGGTGTGGTAACCAGTTCTGACAATTCAAAGAACCTCAAGCAGGCTCTGTGTGCCTTTTCCATATCATCCCCTGGTCCAAGACATCTCCCATCTACCTGAGGCCTTGGATTCATTAAAGCCATTTTGCCTAAGAAAGACACTAGCCACCAGCCTCAGGCATGTGGAAGCATTTTGAAAGCTGCTTCCTTCTCACCATCCCCCAGCAGCAAACTCTGGGGTTTTTGGACTCCCCTGTTTCTGTAACAAGGTGTCAACTGCAGGTCTATAAATATTAAAAGGACTAATAATTTCAATGACAATTGGTCAGGGCTGCTTCTGCTAAGAGAAAATTAATACTCTTAATAAGCTTATTTGACTTTTCTGAGGCATTTGAATGCATTCTGTAAACTGAAACTGAGCAGACAGAAATGAAATGAGAAAGAAAATTGTTGGTATTCTAGCATGCATGTAAAGGAAAAACAAAAAAGATTTTGATTTTTGATAGTGGTTTATATTTTTCAAAGTAGCATAGTTGACCTTAATAATGTGTATAGACATTTATTATAAAATTTTTGTTTACATTTTCAGGTGTATAACTTTTTCAAGTTTCATCTGTTGATCTGGTTGAACAGAGTAAAGAGTATAATTGAGTTGATCAATAAAATAAGACTGATATCTTGCACAAACTTGGGGTTGTCCTGACTAATGTAGTAACCTGAATACATTTGAAAACTTCTGGTGAAATATTCAAAGTCTAAATAAATTACCTAGATTTTTCTGAGGATTCAGAGGAAGCTTTCTTATTGAAATTGGAAATATTAGCTACCACCATAAATATATTCACAAATTAAGCATTTCATATTTTCTATACAAATGTTTTATACATAAGTACAGTAATTACTATACCTACAGTGTTGGTTTTTTTTTAAATCAAAATATCCTAGATTCTGTAGGGAAGTGTATGGTATTAACATGAAAATAAATCAAGATTTATTTTATTGTTACACACCTATGCTGCTTACAAAAGGAACAAAAGAAAGCCATTCTGTTACTTAGGTACATATTAACATTATTCCCATAAACTTATTGCAAAAGGTGTGTCAAAATTTACCATGAATCATTGGTGCAGTGTATCTGGTCATGATGAAAAGCACATATCACAAATCTGCTCATAAACTATTAGCATTTGTTTGAGAAGTAATTAGTCAACTTTAATATTAACTAGGTGTTCACAATCACCCATTTCTTATCTATTTTCCATACATAGGAATAAAACAGAATTTCTGTGATGAAGTTGTTATTAAATACATTTTAGCAAAAAATTAGCAGAGCAGTGTGTACTCTCTCTTTTCCATCTACCATCAAAGGGATTTTAAAAGTGACTGAGCCATTAGAGGATTATAGTATAAATTAGTGGCCGGCAGTTTAGTTGCCAGATATTTCAGGATAAAAGTCAAGTAAATGTTAGTCAATTATACATGAAATAAATATTGCATAAGACATACTTACAGTAAATTCAAATCTAACTGGGTCTCTTTTTTCCCGTCTTAAATTTAGCAACCTTTGTTGAAACAGTACTTAACTTTGATGTAATTGTGTCCTTTACATTTTGGTTGAGTTTTGTTCAAAATCAATTTGAAATCTCTCAAATTTTTGGAAGTATGAACTGCAAAAAAACCTTCAGAGACAGATCTTTTAATTCATTTTTATTATTGTATACAAAGCTTGAAAATCGGTCATTAATATTTATCCCTGTAACAGCAAACTAGAAATGGCAATAATTTAAATATGTACAATTAAACTTGCAAAGAATCTTTTACTGAAGTTTCTATTTTTAATTAGACATTTATATTGTGTACTGGAATGAAAAGAACTGGGGAAAATACTACGATTTTGTAGCATTTAATTTTGTTATAAAATCAAAATCGCTATAGAGACAAAATTAAGTATAGTTTATTGATTATATTGTTACAATAGTTCCAATTTTTTCCCCTTTGATGTGGTGAGTTTTGACTTACAACTATGCATCATCAAGAAAGATGCTAAAAAAAAAGAAAAAAAGAAAAGATGCTGCCCTGGCCAGAGTGATTCCGTTGGTTGGCGTGTCATCCCATAAACCAAAAGGCCACCGGTTTGATTTCCTGCCAGCACACAAGCTTAGGTTGCGATTCAGTCCTGAGTCAGTCTGTGTACAAGAGGCATCCAATCAATGTTTTTCTCCCACATTGCTGTTTCTCTCCCTTCCTTAACCCTCTCTCTAAAATTAATAAGCACGTCCATGGGTGAAGATAAAAAAGAAAAATTCTCAGCATGGAGGCAAAACTTAGTAATTGTTCAATTATTTAAACTAAGACATTTATATATTTCAATACAAAAATTAGAATTATGACTATCACCCTTACAGTAAAATTTGTTCTAAACTTATTGGTACCTGAAAATTTGAGAGACAAGATAATGTATTTTCTTAAAACAAAAATGGCCCACAAATAAAATTAATTAAAAATATCAACAACTTTAAATGTATTAACCATACAAAAAACTTTGTAAAGCATTGTGTATAGTGCTGTGGAAATACAAAAATTAGCAGACTATGTTGAAAGGAAAATACAATTTTTTCTGAAAATATCATTACAAAACACTGACATACTTTACTCAGAATCTGAAAACAAATGCATGAATATATGTAACAAAATAATTATTTTGTTATTTAATAATTATAAAATTAATATTAAAATAGTGTAACTGTACTTAAGTTACTTATTTTTTTAAGTTTATGACAATTTTCATGGGACATCATATGGTCACCCTAACCTTTATCATCTATTCAAACTTCATATCATCTTTACCTTTTCTATGGTAATAATGTTGATCAAACTTAAATGGCTCCTTCTCAGTTACCACTCTGTCCAGAATATGTATTTCATTTATTTGATTGCAAGTCACTTCCACTAGATTCTTGAGAACAGAAGATATATTTTATTCATTATGTTATTTCTAGCTTCTAAAATAACATATGCAGTGTTTCTCAGTATGTGTTTATTGAATTGAACTTGAGTCTAGAAATGGAATTATTAAGGCTTTTATTTTCACTGTAAATTTATTTACTGTTTAAGTTTTAGGTTTGAGGTTCATATCCTTGGTTTTGGTGCAATAACAAGCATACATTACTGGAGATATATTGGATACAATATCTCTTGCATTCTCCTACATAAAACAATTGAAAATTGTGGTTATAAGAAATGGCTGTATACCCTCAGATATTCTGCACAGCCCTCCTCGACCCCAGGCAATAGAAGAGTATCAGGTAATTTTTTCTCCTTCCAATCCTTTATTTTTCATTAAATTTATTTGGGTGACATTGTTTAATAAAATTATATAGATTTCAAGTATACAATTCTATGATACATGATCTTTGTATTATATCATGAGCTCACCACCCCCAAGTCAAGTCTCCTTCTGTCACTATATATTTGACCCCCTTTACCCTTTACTATCCCTCCACCTCCTTCCCTCTGGTAACCACCATATGATTGTCTATGTCTATGAGTTTTTGTTTTTCTTGTGTGTTTGTTTATTGCTTTCAGTTTTATATCCATGTGAGTGAAATCTTATGGTTATCAACTTTTTCTGATTTATTTCTCTTAGCATGATATTCTCAAGACCCATTGATGTTGTCACAAATGGCAGTATTTCATCTTTTATCATGGCTGAAAAGTACTTCATTCTATATGTTCACTACATCTTCTTCATCAAATCATTTATTCAGGAACACATCAGTTGATTCCAAGTCTTGGCCACCATGAAGAATGCTGAAATGAACATAGGTATTTTAAAGTTTATAATTTCAAAAAATAGAAAGCCTCTGCTTTTTATTAAAATCCTACTTACTTCCAACTTATATTTAAATTTGTTTACTATAAAAATCCTGTTTTAAAATTCAAAATTATATTTATCAATAGTGGAGTAGTACAAGAAAAAATATGTTGATAGCATCTTATTTGCTTTAAGCTAGAACCTTTCTTATATGGTTTCATATTTTCATATATATATGTGTATACACACACACACTGAGAAATTACTATTGCTATTGTATAAAATTAATATTTAGCAGCTGTTTACCATTATTTAGATGACATGAAATAATGATATTTAGACATATTTGCTGTCTGTTACAAGGAAATATAAATTTTAAAGAAAATTAACAAATCAAATTAATCTACTAAGAAAACTAAAGTAAACATAAATATAAAAACTTTAATTGGGTCATAGTACTAGGAACATAAATAATTATATGCATTTAAACCCACATCTTAAATCTTTTACTTACTTTTCTATATGTTATAGTTTCTTGGATATTAATATTTCTAATATATATATATTTAATAGAAAATATGTAAAAAAGCAATATAAATGGGGATATTTATTTTACATTAATTTAAAAAACATTAATTTAGTAGCATTTACTGATAAGCCACAGCTTAATTAACAAAGGTAATAATTATACATTACACTAGTATGCATTGTTTTTATATGAAAGAAATTAAATTGTATTATGTTATAGTCATTGCATTCAGTATTTTATATTATTCTTAAGCAAACATATATACAAAAATATTTTTTTGGACATAGGAAAACATACATAAAATTTGTTCTTACAAATATAGATTTAAATTTTAGATACTAGAGCTAAATTCTAATCTTCCTCACAGATGCATTGTATACATTATTGCTTCAAGGTAAAAGCTAAATTTTAATTGAATATTATTGAGATTAATTATATGTAGACTGAAGGAATAAAATTATCTTGATTTATACTACATACTATAAACTAAATTGGCTGTTTAAAACAGGATTGTAAGGTTTCCTTTGTTGGTTACACTTGTTTTTATGTCCTATTACAATTTCTTCCACTTTTTCCCTGTGCTTTTGCTATATATTGGTAGAAAAATAGGTACTTAATTCAAAGTACTATTTAACCAGGTAAAGCACACTTAAAATTGAATTATACAAAATTTATTTTAAAGTTTATTTTTCTTTCTTTTTAAAACACTATAATCCCTTAAAGTCTTTTAATAAAATGGTTCTTACGAAACCTCTTGGGTTGGATACTTTCAGAAAGCAATCAGATGCTCGATTATTGTGTCAGTTCCATAGGGAAAAGTTTGTCTTTGGTAAAATTAGTTCTCTTTTGCCCTGTGTATATATGACCTAAAGAATATAGTAAATAATATTAAACAATTTCCTCTCTGGATCCTGAGGGTCCATGCAAAAGTATGCTTAGAAAAATATGTTTTCTTTATTTTATGTGATTGAAAACATGTCAATTTAACTACTATCAGCAGAATAGGCAATCATGACAGAATGTGTTTCAATTTTATGTCAAAGTTAATCTAAAACATTTTTAAATGAGAAAAAGTGTTTAAA
This sequence comes from Furipterus horrens, assembly GCF_987537825.1. Taxonomy (NCBI): domain Eukaryota; kingdom Metazoa; phylum Chordata; class Mammalia; order Chiroptera; family Furipteridae; genus Furipterus; species Furipterus horrens. The sequence goes on along the minus strand of NW_028327174.1, from coordinate 126,536,369 downwards.
ACATTGTATGCTTAGAGACAATCAGCATAGAAAAAGTAAATATACATGTAATTGCTGTTTTTATAAATCAATAACTACTTAATTTTACAGAACTGAAGTTCTGTCTATGCACTAGCTATATATGTGTGCATTGACTATTATAACACAAATTTCTTCAGAGCATTTTATTCATTGTTGAATGTATTACCAGCTCCTCAAAAAATATCTCATGCATAACAGTAGTTAAATGATTATAGTTTATATTAATTTTTCGTTAGTTTTTCTTAATTTCTACTGTTCTTTTTAATTTCAAATAAAATCAATAAAAATGTTTCTTTAAATCACTGTTTCTAGACTAAGCTAAAAAGCATCCTTTGAAAAGTCAAAGGTTACTCCTTCCTTCTTATCTAAGATAATAAAAAGAGTTAAGAGCAAAGACTCTTCTGTCATTAATGTTAGTACTTCCTGGTTTATTAGTTATAACAGGTGACTTATAAAAGTAATCATAAATATTTTTGAAGTGAAGTTTATTTGGTATATTACCACAAGCCTGTCACAGTCCTATTTTGTCTTTAAAATATTTTGGGCCCATTTTAAATTTGTAATTCAAATTATAAATGGTGGTGGAAAATTAGATTGAGTAACTAATCCTGTAAATTGCATTTTTGTTTGTTCTTTCTTTTAAATCATAGTAAATTAGCAAAGAAAATGTTTATCACAAGAAGATAGGGTAGGATGAAGCAATAAAGTCCTTTAGCACAATTTTTTCTTTGTTAAAGAAAGTGCTGGGTTATGTTCTAAGAGTAGAATGATTTTACATCAATCTCCTAATTCTTCAGAAATAAATTAGGTGATTCACATTTAATGTGAAATAGGCTTTATTTATACTTAAATAATTTATAGGGTGTCAAGGTTAATGTAACTTTGAAAGAGAGGTACAGTATGGATACAGGATATTAAGGATCATACTAGCCTGTATATAGTTATAATATTATTGGCTATAAGATTGAGTGGTAACTGTAATTTTAAAAAAAATAAAGGAGTTCTAGCCAAGATGGAAATGTAGACAGACACGCTGCGTCTCCCTCCATGACTAATTAGGAATACAACTACCTCAAAACTAGAAACAACCTGAAGTTCCAGAAAATCAAACTGCATGGAAGTCCAGCAAAGATATAAAGAAGAAATACTCATCCAGACAGGTAGGAGGGGCAGAGCCGGGACAGAGAGGATACAGTGTGGTGGCGACAGCAGTAGTGGCAGAGGCAGGCCAGCGGAAAGCGCAGTCACACATTTTAAAAAGTCAGGAGGGACACCTGGGGAGTGTTCCCAGCTCATCACCAGACCCCACAGCCCATGATCCCAGCACCAGGGAAAATCATGCCTCATTGCTTTTGACTGTGCAGACCAGTGGGGGTTGGGGTGGAGGCAGAAACTGCCAATCTCTCAGCAGAGTCTGCTTGTTTAGTGGACCCACTCACTCTGGGAACAACTGCCAGGACAGCAGCTAGAGGGGCGCCAGTCTGGTGCGGAAGTGGGAGAGGTGCCTGGAAAAGGGATGAGTCCTGGGAAGGCGGCACTGTTCCCTCTCAGACTCCTCCCCTACATACAGCGCAACAACAAGGTAAAACAGGTCACCCTGTACTGACGAATCCCTAAGGCTCTGTCCCTTACAATGTAACAGGAGTGACAGCCCTACCTGGTACGCTGAGGCAAACAAACACAGGAGCCTGTCAGAATGAGGAGACAGAGAAGTATGGCCCAAAAGGGGGAACGGAACAAGGTTCCAGTGGGAGAACTAAGCAATGAGGAGATAGCCAACCTAACAGATGAGAAGATAGAGAACCTAACGGATGCATAAAACACTGGTGATAAAGATGCTCACAGGCTTGACAGATATGCTCGAGTATGGCAAATGCATAAGAGAAGAAGTGAAGGCTATGCTAAGTAAAACAAAGGAAAATCCACACAAAACCAATGATGAAGGGAAGGAAACCAGGGTTCAAATCAATGATTTGAAACATAAGGAATAAAAACAGTCAGCCAGTGCAGAATTAGGAAGCAAGAATTGAAAAAAATGAGGAAAACTTCCCAAATTTTGTGAAAGAGGTGGACATACAGGTCCAGGAAACACAGAGGGTCCCTGGTGAGCTGGATCCAGAGGGGACCACACCACGATACATCATGATTGAGTTGCCAAAGGTGAAAGATAATAAGAGAGTCCTGGGGGCAGCAAGAGAGAGGCAGAGAGTTGTCTACAGGAGGGTCTCTATAGGATTATCAGCTGATTTCTCAGAGGACACTTTGCAGGCAGGAAGGGACTGGCAAGCAGTATTCAATGTGATGAAAGGCAACCTGCAACCAGGATTACTCTATCCAGTAAAGCTATCATTTGAAATGGAAGGGCAGATGAAGTACTTCCCAGACAAGGTAAAGCTAAAGGAGTTCATCACTGCCAAGCCATTATTATATGAAATGTGAAAGGGACTTACTTAAGAAAAAGAAGATCAAAACTATGAACACTAAAACGACAACAAACTCACAACTATCAACAACTAAATCTAAAAAATAAAAACAAAATCAAACCAAGCAAACCAGAATAGGAACAGAATCATAGGTATGGGGATCATTTGGAGGGTTATCAGCTGGGAGTGGGGAGGGGGAGAAGTGGGGAAATAGTGCAGGGACTAAGAAGCATAATCAGTTGGTACAAAACAGACAGGGGGAAGTTAAGAATAATATAGGAAAGGGTGAAGCCAAAGAACTTATATGCATGACCCATGGACATGAACTAAGGGGGGGTGGGATTGCTGCGGGGAAGGGTGGTACTGAGTGGAGGGGAGCAAAAGGGAAAAAAATTGAAACTACTGTAACAACATAATCAATAAAATATACTTGAAAAAAATTTAAAAATTAATTTTATACATTCAAAGTAGAAATCAATTTATACAATGATATTCCAAGACAAAAATAATAATAGCATTGCATTTTTACAGAAAATTCAATAGTTTGCCTGAAAATGATCTAATTTTCTGGGAGAAAATACATTTCTCTGGAATCAAATAAACCAGGTTACAGTTAATCATCACCATCAGCAAGGAAAAAAAACGAGCAGGTTTTGTGCTAGATACAATTTACATATCTATCAGCAAATACAGTTAGAATTTTCCATGTACCCAAAACTCTGATGTGCAAGACTAATGAATTAAGTAGGACATCTTCTTGTATCCCTTGACAAACATTGCTTGAGCTATTCGATGTTACAAATTAGGCTCTGATAATAACAGATTATTATTACCTCCAGATAGTTTCTTATAGGGAAAAATGTTCTATCAGTCAGTCAATTATAAAGGATGAGTGATCAAAAAATGTTTACTAATAATTTGAAGTGAAGATTAAAACTGAAAAATGCCTTGTGTGGAAAATTCCGGCATGCTAAACATTATAAGAATTTCTATTGCCTTAGTTATTCTATTTCATTTAACTATGAGAAACATACTGTTATTATGTCTATTTTAGGGGTGGACATACTTAGTTAAGGATGTTTACCTGCTTGGTATGTAAAAGGAATAGACAATAAGCAAGCACTTTAATCTTAGAGATTCTCCTCTATGTTTAATTAACCAGATAGAAAACTGTATATATTTTTGTGAGGAAAATTTTTTAAATGTGATTATCCAAAGTAAAATTAATTACATGCTATGCTTTTGCATCGCATCCGAATATTGGGGTGTAAACCTTAAATCCTCAGCTGACTCACTCATCTATCACTAGAAATAAAGCAGTTTCAAAGATTGATTCAAGATCAATGATTATTGTACTACCATTCCTGTAGATTCAATATTATAGACAACTATATCTCCCTCAGCAAAACAAATAAATGACAACAAAAAAGACTCATGTTTCCCAGGTGTGTGTGTGGGGGGTGAAGGATGGGGTGAAAAAGATGAAAAGATCAAGAAGTATAAATTGGTAGTTACAGAATAGTCACAGAGATATAAAGTACAGTACAGAGAATATAGTCAATAATATGGTAATAACTATGTATGGGACCAAGTGGGTACTATTGGGTGGACGACTTTGTAATGGATGTGATTATCTATCCACTATACTGTACACAGAATAATATTGAATGTAAACAGTTTAAATGTCAAAATAAAAAAGAAGCTAATAAACTTTATATCCTGCAAACTCCTTTAGAAAAAAAAAGAAACAAAACTGAGTTTTTAAAAACATTTATCTGTTATTCGTTTCTCCTTGCCTTCTAATTTTAGTTAATAAGAAAAAAGTACAAATTTAAAAGTTTATTTTAAATTCATAACCAAGAATATGTATTATATAATTGAAGGAAATCACTGATATTTATCCCCATTTAGTATCTTATCTGTTTTTTTTTTTTCTGATATGGATTATAAGTGATATAAAAATGTGGCAACATCAAAGCAGGGACTTTGTCTGGTTTACACATATCTCCAGGCCCTCATCAGGTAACTTCCAACTTGTAATACTCCATAATGTTGGTTGAATAAAAGAATTACAGCAATGGACTACTCCTAGTATACTTATTAAGAATTTAACATGCAAGTCAGAAATTTGTTATTTTAATGTTTCAAACATATTTGAATTTTTAAAACAAAATCTGATTTCATTTTAAATAACTGAAAATAATTCAAAGGATTATATTTACACAATTAATTTCCTAATTATTCTATTAAATTTTATTTACTTGATATGAAAGAATTTTAAAGTAAATAGAAAGCACTAATGTTTAAATTGAAGGTCATTGAAGCACGCACTGAAATGTTTTTTATATGCATTTTTAAGCAGTAAAATATTTTGTCTTTATTAATAACCCTTTAATACATGTGTTTTAACATTTTTAGAATGAACTTTATTTTTTTACAATAGAGCTAGTTCCACAGAAAAATTTCAGGAGTGATGCAGAATTCTCTTATATATCATACCAAATTCCTCCTATTATAAACCTCATATTTACATTACATTTGTGTAATTAATGATATTAATTCATTATTACATAATTAACTTATTATTCATGTTAACTGAAGTCCATACTTCATTTATTTCTTTAGACCTTGCCTAATGTCACTTTTATATTACAGGGCATTTTTAGTGGTAGCCCTTTCAATGCATTTTAATACATTTCTTTATTTTGGAATAATTTTAGATTTATAGAAATTGTTTAATGATAACACAAAGAGATTCTTTATATTCCTCCACCTGTTACCATTGTGTTAGTGTCTTACATTATCATGGCAACTGTCACCACTAAGAATTAGTATATTATTATTAAATAAATTTCAGACATTACATAGATTTTACCAGTTTTTAAAGTAAGGATTTTTTTTTTTTTTTTTCTTATAGGGTCCATGCAGAACACTATATTGTAATTTGTTTTCATGACATTTTAGTCTTTAGTTTATGACAGTTTCTTTGGAGCTCTTTTTTTTTTCCTTCACAACCTTGACAGTTTTGATTAGTACTGGTTATTTTTTCATAATGTCCCTTTATCTGAGTTTTCTCATATTTTTTTCCTGATGTTAAAATGTAGGACTTGAGTTCTACTGAAGAATAACACAAAAATGAAATTTCTTCCTCTTCCTATCATATTAGGGGAAACATACAAACAGTATAACATACCACTGGTTATGTTACCCTTGATCATGTAGTTAAATTAGTCTCCTCCAAATTTTACACTGTGAAGTTACAAGTTTTTCCTTTCTATATTCTATTATTTGTAGGTGAATCACTAAGTTCAGCACACCCTCAAGAAAAGACAGGATATAAAGCTCTACTTTCCAGAGATGAAATTATCTATGTATGTACATTTATTTTGTACTTTGCATTATACTCCAATACCACTTTATTTATTTTGTTACTCAAAATTTTCCAGCTTTGGCCAATTGCACTATGTGCCTGCTACAGTTGTTCCCACAAAGCAAAATAAATGCTAGAAAAAACTGTGTAAGAAAATACATGTGACCAGAACTGGGTACCAGTTCCAAGCATGAAAGAGGAATTAGAACATTTAGAGATATTTCATATCCTATAACTTGCTGCAGTACAAGGTTCAGACTAAGGACCTCACATATCTGGGTTTCTAATTACACAATTAATTTTTACATAGTTAATATATGTTTATGGTTATGAACAAAATAACTCCTCTGTGACTCAGTTTCCTCACCTATGAAAAAGTAACAATAATATCTGCATTATGTAACAGTATAAAGGACATATTGAGAATATCAATTTAATTTATATGAAAGTAAAATCAGCTTAAAACATAATTTTATAAACCTGAAATATTTTATGTAAGCTTCATGATAACCATAAATAATAAGCCTGCAGTAGTTACACAAAAGAGTATTATAAAGGAATAAAAGCATAACCCTATAAAAAGCTATCAAGTCTTAAAAAAAGACAGGAAAACATAAAAACAAAGAACAAAGGATCTTTGTTTAGAAAACCATTAGCAAAATGGAAAGAGTAATTATTTATTAATAAATAATTAAACACAAATGGGTTAAATTCTTTAATTAAAAGACAGAGAATGGCTGAATGTATTAAATAACAATAGTCTATGATATCCTGCCTACAAGAGACTTACCTTAGTTTTAAAGACACAAATAGATTCAGAATAAAGGGGTAGAAAAAGATATTCAAGTAAATGGAAACCAAATGAAAGCAGAAATAGCTATACTTACATCAAACAAAATAGAATTTAAACTAAGCATGGTCAAAAGAAACAAGGAAAGTCATTATATAATGAAAAAGGGGTCAGTCCATCAAGAAGATATAACAATGGACAGATCTCATATTAGAAAATATAATAAACAAAGCAAATAGTAATAGAACTAAAATGAGACATAAACAGTAATCTAGTTATAGTTGGGAATATTAACATCCCACTCTCAACAATGGGCAGATCATCCAAATAAAGAATTAAGTAAGGGAACAGTGGATATTAACAATATCATAGATTACATAGGCCTAAGAGACAAAATAAAAAGCATTACCTCCAACAATAGTAGAATACACATTTTTTCAAGTACACACAAAACATTTTCTAAAGTAGATTATATGTTAGTTCAAAAAATGTGTCATCAAACTTAAGAAGATTGAAATTATATTAAGTATCTTTTTAAAATCATGATATGAAACTGATAATCAATAATAGCAGAAAATCTGAGAAATCCACATGTACATGGAAATTACACACCAAACTCCTGAACAACAAATGTGTCAAAAGTAATTAAAATCAAAATCAAAATAATAATCTTGAGGCAAATAAGATATCAAAATTGATAGAATACAGCAGAAATAGTTCTAAGAGAAAAGTTTATAGCAATAAATGCTTGCAGGCAAAAAAGAAACCTCAAATAAACAACTGAACCATCATCTCAAGGAATTAGAAAATTAATAGGCCAAACCCAAACTCAGAAGAAAAAATAAATAAATAAGGATTATAGTAGAAATAAAGGAAAGACAGGAAAACAACAGAAAAGGTTAAGAGGTGGTTCTGTGAAATTAAGAGGTGGTCTGTGAAAAGGTAAGAAAATGGACAAATATTTAAGTATACTGCACATGAAAAAAAGAAAGAAGATTCAAATGAATAAAATTAGAAATGAAGGAGGAAAATTACAATCAATACCATAGAACTACAAACCATCAGAGACGACTATGAAAAACTATACTCCAACAAAACGGACAACCCAGAGAAATGGATAAATTCCTAGAAACATACAACTGATCAAGACTAAGTCATTAAGAAATATAAATCTGAAGACTAATAACAAGTAAGGAGATTGACTCAGTAATCAAAAGCCGCCCCCCCCCAAAAAAAATATAGGACTAGATGGTTGTACCCATGCATGTTACTAAACATTTAAACAAGATTAACACCAATCCTTACCAAACTCTTCAAAACATTGAAAAGAAGGGAACACTCCCAAACTCATTTTATAAAGTCTGCATATCATGATACAAAAACCAGACAAGGTCACTATAAACAAACAAAAACAACAAAAGCAACACTGTAAGCCAATGTCCCTAATCAATATAGATACAAAAATTCTCAACAAAATGCTAGCAAACTAAATTTATTGGCATATTAAACATCAGGATTAAGTTGGGTTTATTCCTGGGATGCAAGGATGGACTACATAAACAAATTGACAAATGTGATAAACTAAATAAGTAGATTCATTAATCTATTAATTCTGTTAGAATCAATAGATGCGGAAAAAAGCTTTTTAGAAAACTCAACATCTTTTAAAACTTTCAGCAAATTGAATATAGAAGGAACATACCTCAACATAATTAAGCCATATTTGACAAGCCACAGCTAATATTAAACTCTATGGTGAAAGGTTGAAAGATTTTCCTCTACCATGAGGAAGAAAACAATGGTGTTCACTCTCATTGCTCCTTTATAAATAGTACTGGAAGTCCTAATTTTAAGAATGAGAAAAGAAAAAGAAAAACTCAGGTCCTGGCTGGTATGGCTCAATTGGTTGGCATGTCATCCCATAAACCAAAAAGTTGTGGGTTCGATTTCCAAGTCAGGGCACATACCTGGTTTGTGAGTTCAGTCCCTGTTCAGGGAGTGAATGAGAGGCAATTGTTGGATGTTTCTTCCTCACATTATTGTCTCTCTTCCTCTCTTCCCTTCATTCTAAATTCAGTAAGCATATCTTTGGCTGGTGATTATTAAAAAAATCAAAATCAGGAAGGAAGAAATAAATGTTCTCTGTTTGTAGATGACAAGGTTTTATATGTAGAAAATCCTAAAGACTTCCCTCAACTACCTATTAGACCTACTCAACAAATTCAGTAGTTACAGGATAAAAATATCAACAGAGACCAATAGCATTTTGATACATTAACAAAAAAATCTGAAGAAATTTAAAAACTTTATTTACAACAGCAAAAACAACAACAACAAAAAGAAAATACATAGGGATAAGTTTAGCCAAGGATGTAAGATATATCTACACTAAAACTATAAGATATTTATGAAAAAAATGAAGACAAATAAATAGAAAGATATTCCATGTTTATGCATTGAAAGAAATAATATTGTTTAAGTGTCTAAATTACCCACAGTCATCTATATATTCAATACAATTCCCATCAAGACTCCGTTATCATTTTTATAAAAATAGATAAAATTAATCCTAAAATTTGTCTGGAATCAAAAAAAACACGAATAGCCAAAGTGATCCTGAGAAAGAAGAACAAAACATAGGCTCACATTTTCTGATTTCAAATTATATTACAATGGTATTGTAATTAAAACAATATGATACTGGCACAAAACAGACACAAAGACCAGTGGAATATGACCAAGAGTCCGGAAATATGCTCATGCATGTACAGCCAACTACTATTTGACAAGGAATTTAAGACTACCCAATAGAGAAAAGACACTCTTTAAAAAAGGATGGTGCTAGAAAAACTGCATATTTACATGTACAAGAATGAAACTGGACTCTTATGCCAGCAATGAAAGATATGAAATATATATTTGAATATAAATGTACATATATATTTACATATGTTTATATATTTGGACATATGGACACACACATTGGTATGTATCTTTTATAGGAGAGAAAATATAATTAAAATATATAAATGCAGTAAGTTATATTTAGACTCAACTGCATTTCTTATAATGTAGTACTTCTTATAGAGTCATCTGAAAAGATGATTGTCATGACAAATTTCTGACACCATTTGAAAAAATACAGAATAAATTAAAATAAAAATGTAATCTGTACAACAAATGCCACATGACAAAATTTCTAAACTAGTTAACATGTACCACTATGTTCTTTCTGTTTCATTCCTAAAAACCATACTAATGGAAAAATTAGCAATCCACCATTTTATTTTTTTTATTTATTTATTTTCTTCCTGGTTTAATTTCATCTAATGCCCCCCTCCCCATAGCACCTGGGGTGGGGGGAGGGAGCGGAATATAAAATTGAGTTCGTTAAAAGTCACAGTTTGAAGGGAATGGGAAGGGGCAGCCTGGGCCTGGGTCTGACACCTACACAGCTGTCTGCTCCTCAGGCTCCGCGTTCTCAGCCAGGTGCAGCTTCTGTATAGAATTACTAAGATCTTCCAGATTGCTAAGTAGCTGGTCCTGGTTTCGGTCAGCCATGGTCTTCTTCTGCTCCTCAGGCAGCCCCTCAGTGACCCCATCCTCTTCCTCCTCCTCTTCCTCCTCCTCTCCACACACGTCCAGGCTGAAGTGCAGCCGGGCCAGCTTCTCCGGCATCTCCCGCACGCGCTCCAACTGCTCGAAGGAGCATTCCTTCTCGAAGGCCTGCAGCTGGCCTGAGTGAAAATCACTGAGCAGGTTCAGCAGTCCCCCCTCCATCTCATAAACAGTCACCTCAGTCAGGAACGAGTGCTGCAGTGGGGTGCCTGCAGAGCCACCCCCACTTCCAACCAGCACTGGGCGGCATTTCTCCTTGCCTACCCTCTTGAATTTGGTCCTCTGTTTGGGGGATGGCAGATGAGGGAGGGCCAGGGCCAAGGAGCCACTGTGGATGGTGGGCACAGGGACCCTGCGAAGTGTTCCTGGGGCTGCAGCCGGCTGGGTCAGGCAGGGCTTGGGACTCCTTTTATTCTTCTTGTCCTCCATTGGTGCTGGCTGCACTCAGGCCCTGGAGATTTGGAGTCTGGACTGAGGCTTTGGTGCGAGTTCCTCAGCCCTAGCAATCCACCATTTTAGCAAGTGAAAATTAAACTTTCATTGGGGGTGGAAATAAATTTAAAACACAAAACATTTAACATTTGTGATATCTGTGGATGACACCAAACATATATTTACCTTTCACTTCTTCTCAAATCGTACTAAAATAGAAAATACAGATAATAATTTTGCTTACAATATTTACAACAATGGTAAGAAGCTAGAAAGTAATTTATCAGAAAATAACAATAAACAATTTGTAAAATATTTTATGCAAGTGGAACCCAATTAAAGGGTGAATATCAACAGATAAAACACTAATCCGATACATAGGAAAATAGAATCTACTCAATATATATCTTTAGAATTAATTCAGAGTATTCAAGGAACTAAGATTTTGAGAAAGAATAAGATATGGAGAGTCTGTCATTAAAGATATTAACTATAAGAGAAACATTGGATTCATATCATGCTCTTAAAGCTATTGTCTTGAAGACAATTAAGTGTTTCATTCTTTGATAAAGATGTCCAATGATACTAAATTCTATGAGAGCCGATGCCATATCTGACTTGCTTATCATCACAATAACAGCTCATAATAAAACGTCTCCCCGATTATTTATTGTTTCAACCAAGGTAAGTAGAAAATAATTTCCCAGAATCCTCCTTCTTTCATGCTTTTGGGTTAGCAGAGGATATAAGAAACATTTTGTTCATGATTTGGAAGGATTAGTGAAGCTGTACCATCTTTTTACATGTGGAAGTAAATGTAGAACTAAAGGCATCATTCAGGATCACTGCCACCTACCTATCTGCCAGCTTTGCTTCTTAAGACAGGGGAGTAGTTGGGTCCACAGCTCCTCCAATGCCTACCAGAAATTCACCTTCCCTTTCTCTGAATCCCAAGCCGAGAGTTAGTAAGGCATAATCTCCACCAACCGCCACCATTGCCACAGGACAGCCTGCTCATCAAAGTTGGAGGCTTAAAAAAGTTTTCAAGTTGTTCTTGTACTTTCCAGAACAGCATTGCAGGTTCCAGTTTGTGCTCATTTCTTTTATTTGCATCTGATTTCTCTTGCTGACGCCCTGTCAAGGAAAAAAAAAAAAAAAAAAAGCCTTATATAAACTTTTTAAACAGATCCCACAATTGAGTAAAGTTGAATCCCTGTAATAAATGTCTGATTATTTATAAATCTCTAGTGTTCTGGTTGAACCATCATTGGCATTGCCTAATATTATTTTAAACTGCCAATAAATATTTATTACATTAATTATTAAATTCTTTGTAAGAGCTATGTAGCTCAAGTATCTAGAACAGTGGTTCTCAACCTTCCTAATTCCGCGACCCTTTAATACAGCTCCTCATGTTGTGGTGACCCCCAACCATAAAATTATTTTTGTTGCTACTTCATAACTGTAATTTTGCTAGTTATGAATCATAATGTAAATATCTGATATGCAGGATGTATTTTCATTGTTACAAATTGCACATAATTAAAGCATAGTGATTAATCACAAAAACAATATGTAATTATATATGTGTTTTCCAATGGTCTTAGGCGACCCCTGTGGAAGGGTCATTCGACCCCCAAAGGGGTTGCAACCCATAGGTTGAGAACTGCTGGTCTAGAAGGAAAACTGTCAGAGAGCATGATCTCAGAAATTATTTTTTAAATTATTTATTGTTTATGCTGTTACAGTTGTTCCAGTTATATCCCCTTTTACCTCCCTCTGTCCAACCCACCCACACTTCCATAGGCAATAGTCACCCTGCTGTCCATGTTGCCTTTGTAATCCCTTCACCTTCTTCAAACAGTCTCCACCTCCTTCCTCCCTCTTACTATTGTCAGTCTATTCCATGCGTCTATGCCTCTGATTCTACTTTGCTCATTAGATTCCTCTTAAAAGTGAGATCATATGATATTTGTCTTTCACCAAGTGGCTTATTTCACTTAGCATCATAGCCTCCAGTTCTATCCATGCTGTTACAAAATGTAGGAACTTCTTTTTTCTATTGAGTAGTATTGCATTGTGTAAATGTACCAGATTTTTAATCCATTCATCTACTGATGGGAATTTAGGCTGTTTCTAACTCTTGGCTATTGTAAATAGTGCTGCTATGAACATAGGGGTGCGTAAGTTCTTTTGAATAGTTGTTTTGGGATTCTTAGGGTATATTCCTAGAAGTAGAATCACTGGATCAAAAGGTAGTTCCATTTTTTAGATTTTTAAGGAAATTCTATACTGTTTTCCACAGTGGCTGCACCAGTCTGCATTCCCACCAACAGTTCACTAGGGCTCCCCTTTTCCACATACCCACCACACTTGTTGTTGGCTGATTTATTAATGATTGTCATCTTTGCAGGTGTGAAGTGGTATCTCATTTTGGTTTTAACTTGCATCTCTCTGATGGTTTGTGATGTTGGGCATTTTTTCATATGTCTATGGACCATCTGTATGTCTTCTTGGAGAAGGGTCTGTTCAGATCCTTTGCCAGTTTTTTTAATGGGGTTGTTTATATTCCTGGTGTTGAGTTGTATTACTTTTTAATATATTTCACTATTAAACCCTTGTCTGACATATCATTGGCAAATATGTTCTCCCACACAGTGGGTTCCCTTTTCATGTTGATGATAGTTTCTTTAGTTGCTCAGCTTTTTAATTTCATGTAATACCATTTGTTTATTTTTTCTTTATTTCCCTTGTCTTAAGAAATATATCAGCAAAATTATTGCCATATGAGATATATTAAATTTTACTGCCTATGATTTCTGCTAAGGATTTTTATAGCATGTCTTGATAAATGTAAAATAATAAATGACTGACTTAATCATTCATAACTCCAATAGAAACCACATTAAAGTGGGAAGCAGGATAAGATTGCCATAAATTATTTTTATCTAAAATCTTTAAATATATTTTGGATATATAATAAAAAATATAAAATATTGGTTTAAGAAGTGATAATTTTTCAAGGAATGGAATTATGGCTCATTATGCTATCTGTGTAGTTTGTTCACTTATTTATAAAAGAATTAGTAAAATAGAAGATATTTGAGGCTAAATATCACATAATTTCCTGTATTATTAAATACTTTAAGTGATGAACACAGTTGGGTACTTTCAAAGAAATATTGATTTTTCTGAATAATTGTCAATGCACTAATTATTGTAAAATTACAGAGACCTGCATCTCAACCCTGAGAATGGTACTTTATTTACAGAAGAAAGAAGTTATGCTTAAATAAATCAGATTAAAAATAACTGGAACAAAGTGTCTGATCAGAACGTTTGCCCTTATATTTCTTTCAAAATATATGTAAACACATCAAGAGATGGTGTTAGAAAACAGTACTAAATGTTATCTAGTCTTACAAACATAGTTGTGGAAAGTTTCAAAGTCCTCATTATATAAGTAAGTATTTTAGATATTATGTTAAAAACAAATCTAGATAACATTATTATAATTGATAGAGTACTGTGTTACTATGTCAATTCTGGTCTTAAAACAATTATAAAAGAAACGTATCCTACATGAGTACAAGCTTGCTATGATAAATATCTGCACGGCAATTCTCTCCATTTCAAGTGCAGTTCAAATGATCTTTAATTTGTTTGTTAAAATGGAAAGTGAGTGTACACAAATATATAATATTAATCCTAAATGGGAGAACTGTATTATCTATCTAAAATATTATAGATAAGCAAATTATATACTCATACTGTGGAATACTATTAAGTAATAAAAATAGGATGAACCACTGCCACTCATGACAACACAGATAAATATCATAAACATAATATTGAGTGATGTAATTCAGTCATAAAAAAGTTCATATATGCTCTTAATTATATAAGTTTCAAGCTAATGGATCTATGTTTTTAGAAGTGAGGATATAAGTTACCCTTTCTTAGGGATTAATAACTGGATTCCTCTGAGTTAGTTGTATTACTCTTTTCCCTTTCCGTGTATTCACTTTGGGAAAATTCATTAGGATATATAATTATTTTTCTACACTTTTTATAAACATGTCTTAGTCTAATATTATATTGAAAATGTGTACAAGTTGGAGAAATTAACATTCTTGGTCTCACAATAGAGCAAACATGATTTTGAAGAGGTTTAATATATATTTCAAATATTTATTTTTACTAAACAAGTCCAATTTGCAAATCAAGAGAGAATATTTTTACCCATTTTAAAACTATGAATATATTGAGGTAATGAATCTATTTGAATCCATAGTTTTCCCAGATTTGATAACATTTAGATTAAGTAGTTCAATAAACTGTACTACTTTTCTCCTGGTATATGAATTATAGACATATAACTTCACCTAGTTAGTGTTTGGTATCCAAAATGCTCATTAATGAATTTATAATTTAAATATTTTAAAAAATATTAAGCAGGCATAATTTCTAACAGAATTTGGATGAAGAATCTGCATTTAAACCATAATTATCTTAAAAATAATTTTACACAAGTATATATATATTTTTTATTTTTATTTCTTGTTTCTTCTCTACAGAGAGGCCATGAAGCTCAAAAAGGTACCTTGCTTAATAGCATGAAAAAATTATAATATGTTTAACCCATTTGTGATCCATTAATCCAAATAAAAGTGTTTACATACTAGACTGAGAAGTATCTCAGGCTACTTATAGAGGTACATGATTAGCTACATAATTTGTGAGACCCAATGTAAAATGAAAATGTGGGCACCCTTGTCCAGGTATCATTAAGAATTTCAAGATGACAGTACCAGAGTATTAAACCAAGTGCAGGGCCCTCCTAAATGTGGGACTTTTGTGACCGCACAGTTCACAATTCCATGATCAAGCCCTCTGCAATATTTTGTTCCTCATAGCCTCTCCTCTCCACATCCACTGTTTTAATTTCAGAACTGCAATACCACTGTACAAAGAAAGACAAAAAAAAAAACAACAACACTGTTATTTGATGTCATTTTAGGCCCTCAATTTTAGTTACTAATATGCATTGCAACATTTTCTTCATTTAGAATTTTATTTCTGTATGCTGTAGGCTACAGAAATCCTTTATATTGCTGGGGTTTAGAATATGAAAGACCTTAAATATGTATCATCTACTATCACAAAAAGGCAAAAATTGAACTAACAATAACTATATTACTGATCTTTCACAGAGTTCCATGTATACTACCTCACACTGGTCAGAATGTCCATCATTAACAAATCAACAAACAACAAGTGCTGGCAAGGATGTGGAGAAAAGGGAACTCTAGTGCACTGTTGGTGGGAATGCAGACTGGTGCAGCCACTGTGGAAAACAGTATGAAATTTCCTCAAAAAACTAAAAATGGATGTGACTTTTGATCCAACAATGCCACTACTGGGATTATACCTGAAGAATCCTGAAACGCCAATTCAAAAGACCCTATGTTCATAGCAACATACAGTATTCCCTCACTTATCTCGAGTATCATGTTCTAGCCCCACCCCCACCCCCGCAATAGGTGAAAATCTGCAAAGTAGGAACCTTACATTTATTTTACTGTTTATGTATATTTTAAGGCTTTATAAACCCTTCCCACACACTTATAAACTGTTCCCAGTCCCTTCTTAACCTTTCCCACACTTTTATAAACACTATTTATGTTCTTAAACATATTCTACACTCTTAAACCTACATAATTTAACAACATACAAATACAGTACAGAAAAATCCAGCGATATAGCAAAAAATCTGTGATAATAATTAAATATAATATTTTTAAAAATCCCATGATACAGTGAGGCCGTGATAAGTGAACCACGATATAGAGAGGAATTACTGTATTTACAATAGCCAAATGTTAGAAACAGCCTAAGTGCCCATCAGTGGATGAGTGGATCAATAAGCTGTGGAATATTTACGCAATGGAATACTATGTAGCAGAAAGGAAGAAGGAATTCCTACCTTTTGCAACAGCATGGATGGAATTGGAGAGAATTACGTTTAGTGAAATAAGCCAGGCAGCAAAAGACAAGCCATATGATCTCACTTAATACACAAACCTAATGAACAAAACAAACAAACAAGCAAAATAGAACCAGAGGCATGTAAAGAAGGGAGAGACTGACAGTGACCAGAGGGGAGGGAGAAGGGGCAGAAGGGAAAAGAGAAAGGGAAGGGGCTAGTCAAGAAACTAGTGTAAATGATCCATAGACATAGACGACAGGGTGGGGATTGATTGTGGGAGAAGGATGGGCGGGGCATGGAAGAGCAATGGGGGGAAATGGGACAACTGTAATAGAAAAACAATAAAAATATAAATAAATAAAGGAAATTAAGGAATTCGAAGTGATAATTCTACACTATATGGGGAATAAAAACCCCAGAATTTTCACTCACTCACAACTCTAAATAACCAGAAAGAAAAATTCAATAAAACAACATATTAAAATTTTCCTTCCATACTTTCATTACATTTTAAAGCTAGTTGTATTGAATAGGTGAGGTAAGAAACAGTAACTAGACATTTATATTTATATAGAGTATTGCATATAATATATGCATATGACAGATGTTGGTGGAAATCAAGTCTCTGAGTAGGGGCATTTCTTTATGCCCCCCTGTCCAGGTGTCCTGTGACTCAGATAAGCAAGCTGGACTTGCTAACACCAGCAGCTGCAAGCTGTTCCAGGCCACTGAGCTATGGTATCCTGAGAATAAAGAGACTTTGTTGAGTACTCCATTACTCCTTTGTCTTATCATCTTGTTTGAAGCTTAGCCTTAAGCACTTATAGTTTTGTTTTGTACTTAAAGTAGTTACTATTTGAACCCGGGCATCCTGTTTTCTCTTTATGCAATATGGTGTGTATCCTGTAATTGCCACCCTCAGATTTTAATAAAAGGATGGTGCTTGCTCTGTTCAGTGCTGACTTGCCTGAGCGTGTGTCAGCCCCCCGTTCGTCCACATTCTGCCTGCTGGAATTACCTCAGCATCCTCGGTCATCTCACATTTAATACAACAGACAAATTATATATATATATATATATATATATATATATATATATATATATATTAAATTATTTCAAATATAGCTATTTTAATTTTAAGTTATGTGCAGTTTAATTCTTCTTTGGAATACAGTAATTGTTTACTTCTTGAATTTTTTAAATTTAGAAATTATCTGATGGTTAATTTTTTTTGCTAAATTCTCTTTGCTATCTTTCAGCAAATATCTACAATATTTCCATACTTTGAACTTGTTAAAGGCATGGAATAGAGAATAAGCTTGTTAAGATGTAAAAAATAAAATCTTTTTGATACAGTGATAAACTTAATTGCTTTAAGTTCTAGAATAAACTTATATGCAGTCACTGAAAATGTCTTTAATGGTCATACAATCAATCACTGTACTAGCTAAAGTAAAAGACAAGAAAGTAACAAAAGCAACACAGCCTACTTTGTAACTGTAATAATGGATTTAACATAACTAATGAAAGCCCCTGTAATATGACTCAGTGACAAAAAATCATTCATCTATTTTAATTAGTCAAGGCATCTCTTTATCTATACTCAACAAAATTAGCAATAATAAAGAGGAACACCAAATTTTACACAAATGTTGACTTTCACTAACCTCATTATAAAAACTTCAGGAAGCTTATCTAGACATTTTATGGTTGTATTGCAAGTGATAATAAAATCTATTAGAGAAAATTCAAAAATAAATAAATTAAATGAAAAATTACCTGTGTTTTACAGGGGAAAAAAAAAAAAAACCCAGCATGTCCACTTAGCTCTTTAAGGATCATTATAATAATATGTACGTGGAGGAAACTAAATTTCCATTTCTCACAACTCTAAATTAAGAGGAAAAAAATTCAATTACACACATCACATTAAATGTCTCTTTTGGTGCCTTCATTAACTTTATAAAGTCAGTTATACTAAGCAAGTTAGTTAGTAACAGCAACTAGACCTCTTGACTTTATACAGATAACAACATTTAGTGTATATATACCAAATGACAGATATATCCAATGTGTAGGTTTTGTTTAATAACAACATGCCAGTGTTCTAGGTAAGTGGGAGGATTTGTGGATATACAAGGGCATTGAAAATACAACTTCCTCATTTAATCTTTTATTCAACGCTTATTGATTATAAAAATGAGTGTGATCATTTTAAATTAAGTTCCCACTTCCATGTTAAAATCCTCCAGACATTTCTAATGTATTCATAATAAAAACTAAACTCTCAAATATGGTCTTTCCCTAAGTCACATTTCTTGCCACTCTCATACCTCTCTGTGTGACAATCATCATCATCATTTCCAACACCACCTTTGGTGATCTAGGAGGTGTTTTGCTACTATGCATTTTTATATTGTTCCTTTCCTTTTTTCTTTTTATGTGGAACATAAGTTTTTATAGACCTACAACTGTTTATAATCAAGTAAAATATTAACTTTTCTGGGAATTTTTAACTCTTTATCCTTGCACCTCATTCTCTTTCTATACTGTCTCAGTTGGGAAAATATAAAATTTCTCCTAACAACTTCAATCTCTGAACTAAATCCCCTCCTGTTCCACCAATATAGAGATAACCCTGGGACTAGATTAGGAATTATGAAATGCTTAGCAAACAATGAACAGATGGACAAATGGTCTTTTACTTGAATAGTCAAATGGAAGTATTCTTGTGGTCTTTGCATAGTTTCCGCTATAGCAATAGACAATTTGATTTTGCCCTTAGACTATCTCTGTTACTCCTGTGGAAGACTTAAGTTTTTGCATATAGAAAATGTCAGTTGTGATATTGAAAAAAGAGCTCTCAATATTTATTTCCAAAGGAAAAATTAGGTTGATATAGGTTAACTGAATCATCATACTAATATAGAATAGATGAGCATATTTTATAATAAGCAAAATTATAATAGATGGAAGGAAGGAAGGAAGAGAGAAAGAAAGAAAGAAAAGAAAGAAAGGAAGAAAGGAAGGAAGGAAGAGAGGGAGGAAGGAAAGGAGAAAGAAAGGGAGACAGAGAAAGAAGGGAGGGATGGAAGGAAGGAAGGAGGAAGGAAGAAAGAAAGACTAAGAAAGAAGGAATAAAAAATAGCAAAAAATTCAAGAAGGAAAACATCTCATGGTACTATTTGCCTTTTTCCTCCTATCTTCACACTCAGAACTTCTCTAAATAGAAGTAACACAATTTAAAATAGAAATGATTTATGACAAAATTTGAGCACCAGTAAGACATAAGCCCATAACACCCAGATACTGAGAAAAACAAAATGCCTCAGGCTTTGTTTTATGAGACTGCTAATAGATATTTTGTTTAAATTAAAAAAAATCTTCTGACTCTTGTCTCTCAGAGAAATCAGGACATGCTTTGTGATTTTCTGTACTGTAACACCTTGCCATTCATTATTGCTTAATTAATTCAGATTTTCACCTGGTGAAACAGATAAAAATATGTGCAAAGTTGTGGAGGTGGGCTATGCTAAAAGCTTTAATGTAGATTTATGTAAACTCATTGTTGACTATTATTGGAGCATGGTTTTTAAGGACCATTTTAAAATAGACTTTCAAGAGTATTTTTATTTTTTATATTATTTTATTTTCCACCCACAGTTTACATTCAATACCATTCTTCACCAGTTTCAGATGTACAACAAAGTAGCCATAAAACCATGCACTCTACAGTGTGGTCCCCCTAGTGCCCCAAGTACTCACCTGGCCCCATACCCCCATTATCTTGACATTATGGACTGTATTTAACATGCTGCAATCTGCATCTCTGTGGCTATTTTGTAACTACCAATTTGTACTGCCGAGTCCCTTCACCTTTTTCACCAGATCCCAAAAACCCATCCCCTCTGACAGCTGTCAGTCTGTTCTCTGTATCTATGAGCCTGTTTCTATTTTTTAATTTTGTTCATTAGATTCTACATATAAGTCAAATAATATGGAATTTGTGTTTCTCTGACTGACTTATTTCATTTAGTAAAATACGATCTAGGTCCATTTATGATGTTGCAAAAGGTAAGATTTCCTCATTTTTTATGGTTAAGTAGTATTCCATTGTGTAAATGTATTGTTACCACAGCATTTTTATCCAGTCATCCACTGATAGATATTTGGGCTGCTTTCAAATCTTAACTATAGTAAATAATACTGAAATGAACATAGGGTTGCATATATTCTTTTGAATCAGTGTAAACATTTTCAGTTTCTGAGGTAGCCCTGGACTATTGTGTAAAGTTGATCTTTGAACATTAACTTTGAGTAAAAATATAATTTAAAAAAGCATTTTATAAATAATATTATAGTTGTAACAATATTTTGTAGCAGTATTAGATGGCATAAAATATTGTTTTGGAGGGTTTTTTTTATAGCATAGCACTACAGTCAAGCTCAATACTTAGAGCAATGGGGAGGCTTTAACTGACTCCAACTTCAGATATGAAATGTGGATGATACCATTATAATCAGAACTCCCTTAAAACTGGCTTCTGTGTCAAGAGGATAATGTTAGTTGGGTGCCTTAGATAAACAAAGTACACATGGCTTATAAACAGGATCCTGAATTTTAGTTTTCTAACAAGATGTATTCCAGACAAAGACTTGTTTTCAGAGGCAATTCTGTGTTTCTAAAGTTTATAGTATTTTTCATCATCATCAGAGATCATTTACTGAGAGTTTATATTCTGATAAAATAAAAATAAATATTGTATTATAATATGATAAATATGCATTGAATGTTGGTTAATTTTAGTGAGTAGGAGTTAAGTTTTAAATTATAACCTTAGTCAATCAGTGATATATAATGGCCTAGAATTTTAATACTATGTAAGAACTAAAGCAAATTATGAGACAGATTTCTAATATTAGGAATCACAAGCATGTCAAATGAGTTGTTAAACACAGACAAATAGAGATATAAATGTTGAAGCAATAATTTCTTCTCGAGACTTCCCAAATTAGCAGCCCTGCAGAGCAGAAATTGATCACTAGTTCCCAGGAATACTCCATTGCTCTAGATCCTTCCTAACACCAGTTTTCCTACTTAAGCTTTATTATTATGATGAAGTATCACAAAGAAAAGAGAAATAATGGAGCCCTGGCTGCTGTGGCTCAGTGGATTGAGTGTCAGCCTGCGAACCAAGTGTCGCTGGTTCAATTCCCAGTCAGGGCACATGACTAGGTTGCATGCCAGGTCCCCAGTTGGTGGCGCATGGAAGGTAATCGCACATTGATGTTTCTCTCCCTCTCTTTCTACTTTCCCTTCTCTCTAAAAACATATAAATAAAATAAAAACAAATTAAAAATAAAATAATGTAACCTTGTTAAAAAATTAATTGAAAAAAAAGAGAAATAATGGAAAAATTGTAGTCTATTTAAAGTTTTCCAAAGCAATTAAATAGACAACTTTCATGTAAGCTGATGATTGATTTTACTGTGCATATTTGCAATAAACATTATAAGAACATGTTATAAGGCATTTTGAAGTTGGAACCTGCTTGTATATACCAATACAATATTTTGATATTATGATACATTTCCTGTTGATTTCATACATTTATTACTCTCACCCAGAAGTTAATACTTTGTGTTACTTACAATATTTGAGTGGTGGACAGTGTGTATCTTACAACTATGCCTATATACTACTCCAAAATTAAAAGAATAAGATTCTTTGGGATTATAATTTGAGGAGGGTCACTTTTTAAAGAAAAATCAATGCAATCTCTTAAACGGTATTTTGCACATATCAGTTAATAATATTATAATCTGCCACATATTCCTCTTATTTGTATAAGTACATTTAAAAATACAATCTATTTAGAGTGGAAAACTCTGTACAATATACTGAAATATGGAATTCTATAACTTGTAATTCAAGGTTACTTCATAGATATTATTTATTCTGAGTTTAGTGTCACTGGTAGGAGGGTCCTCCGCATGGGCTTCAGGGCATTATTGTAATATTAAGAAGCTAGCAAATATTTGCATAGTTTAAAGTTTACAAAGCACTTTCCCATACATTATATTCAATAATTCCGTATAGTTAATGCATATTATCTGAATTTTAAAGCTTAGAAAATTGGGGCTCAGAGAGGCTGAAATTCATCCAAGGTTATAGAGCTAATAAATGACACAGTGAATATTTTAACCCAATATTTATGACACTAAAAACACACTCTTTACACTATAGTAAGTCATATCCAATTTAAATATGTTAGGACATACAATACATAATTGAATTTTACCTAATATTTATACAGAGCTATATATTAGTAGAAATGGCTTTCAGGTATAGTAGTTGGGGAAATACAAACATGATATGTGCAAATTATTTTCTCAGAGTCATTGCAAAGTAGTACTGAAATGTTTGCTATTAAATCCTCTTTCTATTTTTCTGTTTATTAGGATTTGTTCTCTAATACAACATGTAGAGAATTAAGGATATCATCATGGAAAGTTACTAGATAAGAGCAGGGTTATTAAATTACTTTTAAATATATTCATTAATGACACTAATTTTATAGTTATGTCGGCTCTTTCAGTTAAAACTGAATTAAATAAGACTATTTTAATGCCAACTTAGTAGATATTACTTTAATTGAAGCCTGAGGTATTAAAAAACAAGTTAAAAAAAAGAAGGGAGAAGAGGAGGTGAGGTAGAGGAGTCAGCATTTTTTTTGTTCATATGCAAGTCAATAATGTGTATGGTTGAGAATACAGCACTGCTACTCTACCCTGGCTGGTGTGTCTCATTTGGTTGGAGCATCACCCCATAAACTGAAAGGTCAAAAGGTGCCAATTGGATTCTTCATCAGGGCACATACCTATATTGTGGGTTCGGTCACCAGTTGAGGAGACCAGTCAATATTTCTCTCACATTGATGTTTCTCTTCTCTCTCTCTCCCATCTTCCCTTCTCTTCTCTCTAAAATTAATAAACATGATCTTTAGTGAGGATAAAAATAAGTAAATAAATAATAGAAAAAGAATACAACCCCTGGTATGAGACTGTATGTGTACCTTATTAGCTATTTGAACTTTGGCCCTTCTCTTTCTTCCCCATTTTTATTGAGAAATAATTGGCATACATTACTGTATAAATTTAAGGCATACAGCATGGTTTTGTGATTTACATATATTAAAAAATGTTTACCCCAAGAAGCTCAGCTAGCATCCATTTTTTCATGTAGATCAAATACAAGGAAAAGAAAGAAAAAGTCCCCTGGCATGAGAACTTTTAGTATTAACTCTTAACATCGTCCCTATATATCATAAAGCAAAGTTAACTATAAGCTCAGTGTTTATGTTTAACTTACACTAAAGTAACATTTTGGATAGGTAAATTGTTTATTGATTGATGAACCACTAAAAAACTTACTCTAAGGATTCAATTCCTTTTAATCTTACAACAAGGTAGGTTCTAACAAAGATCATCTTTCATCAGTCTAGATTCTGAAAAACTATAAACTGTTGCATTTTATCTCCAAAATATGTGTTAATGTAATATAGCAAAAACAAAAACAAAAAACCTGAAGTTCATAATAGGTACAATTAGTGAATTTAGTGCCTGTCATGGAACAGGAAACATATATATCATTTAACTTTCTAAAGCTCTACATAACAAAAATATTATCTCTACTCTTTTCATGAACTGAGAAAAAATGGGTTTCAGAAAGATGAAGGGATTTCTGCAAAGTAGAAGTGAGGAAACTAAGGATTTGGGATTTGAACTCTCCTACATTCACCTCTTAAAAAAAGATAACATTGAGTAAGCTTTGTCTGTTGGTATATACAATTTGGGACAATTGTAAAATGTTTGTAAACAAAGCTAAAGGAAAATATAATTATTTTGCACAAATTTGAGGGGAGAATAAAATTTCATAGTATGCAGGACTTTAGAATATATCTTTGTTTCCAATGATTATTTAGGATTCCATCTTAATATTTTTAAAAATTTTTATTGTTTTTCTATTACAGTTGTCCCACTTTTTTCTCCGTTGCTTCTAATTTGCTCATTTGTTTGTGTTGTTCATTAGTCTCCTGTATCAGGTGATATCATATGGTATTTGTCTTTCACTGCCTGGCTTATTTTGCTAAGCATAATTCTCTCTAGTTCCATCCACGTTGTCACAAGTGGTGGAAGTTCCTTCTTTCTTTCTGCTGCACAGTATTCTATTGTTAAATGTACCACAGTTTTTTGATCCACTCATCTACAGATGGGCACTTAGGTTGTTTCCAGCACTTGGCTGTTGTAAATACATAGTGCTGCTATGAACACAGGGATGCATAGGTTCTTTTGAATTGGTGTTTCAAGATTCTTTGGATATAATCCTAGCAATTGAATTGCTGGATTGAAAGGTAGTTCCATATTTAGTTTTTTGATGAAATTCCGTACTGTTTACCATTGTGGCTGCACCAGTCTGCATTCCCACCAAGAGTGCACTGCAGTTCCCTTTTCTCCACATCCTTGCCAGCACCTGTTTGTTGATTTGTTGATGATGGCCATTCTGACTGGTGTGAGGTGGTATCTCATTGTGGTTTTAATTTTCATCTCCCTGATGGCTAATAATGTTGAGAATCCCTTTATATGCCTATGGACTCTCTGTATGTCCTCCTTGGAGAGGTGTTTGTTCAGGTCTTTTGCCCATTTTTAATTGGATTGACTGTCTTCTTGATGTTGAGTTCTACAAGATATTTTAAAGTATTTTTATGTTATTTTTGTGTGTGTAGCAATTCTTGTTTTTGAATTATATTCATTAAGTTTAATAGTCTTGTATAAATGCAGCTGTTTTTGAACTAGATTTTAGGCTTATATTTTCAACAGGTCAATTACATTGTTAAAATTTTTATATATCTTTCTCATCCTAAAAATGTAAATAATGTTAAATATTGTGTTATATAAATATTCATAGACACATAACATATTATTTGACCTTCATTTAAAGTATATATTAGTATATACAAAATAAATAAAGCTATATTATATGTATATGTATTATATCTCTGAATTTTTTTGTTTCAAGAATTATTTTTGGGAGGGTTTATTTCCAGGTTTAATATAATCAGAATAGCTTTCTTTATAAATTACTAACATTGAAGTTTAAGAAATAGATTTGGCACTTAAAATTGATATTTATATAACTGTTTTGCAAATACCTTTACTAGAAATACCTTTCTCTTTCAAGTATGTAAATAAAATGAATCATGCCACCATGGTACTCTGCATCTATTATTACATTCAGATGCAATATTTTATCCTTTTGTTTCTTTATTTGTGTTATTTGTGTTATTTACACATAACATTTTTTATAGGAACTGAACATAACAGTTAACCTGCATATATTTTACTAACTTCTTATTTTCAGGTTTTATTACAAACTAGTTTTTAATTGTGGGACCTTTGTAATATTATTAACAATAAAAATGTATCAATATTATAAAAGTTGGTGTCCATACAAACATATCTATAAATGCATACATCTTCTATATGTGTGTGTGTATATAAGTACATGTACATGCATATTCATGACATATATGTCACATGTAATAATACATCAATATTTACTTGGATTGATTTACTATTTTCTAGATGATTAGAATTATCATCTCTATACATCATTTACATGCTGACCCTTGAATATGTGGATACTGATTTCCTGATATAATGAAATAAA
This sequence comes from Furipterus horrens, assembly GCF_987537825.1. Lineage (NCBI taxonomy): Eukaryota > Metazoa > Chordata > Mammalia > Chiroptera > Furipteridae > Furipterus > Furipterus horrens. The sequence goes on along the minus strand of NW_028327174.1, from coordinate 126,509,996 downwards.
AATAATGTATGTAGAATCTTATTTAAAAATTTTCTGAGCAAGTTAAAGATTTCAGCTGCATATTGACTTTTGATCAAATTATTAACACATATATAGCCACCAGAAAAACAAGTCAGAGATTTTTTTTTTTTTTTGGAATACTCACTGAAAATAGCCAAAAATTACAGATGAGTCAGGTAAAGTCTCTTCAGTATATATAGACACACAAACATAATTTGATAAGATTATTATTTATTCACATATCAATTTCAATAAATGACTTATTTTCAATCGCATCCATGTATTACAATATTAAATAAATATTACATGTATAGAAAACCAAGGATGAACTACAAAGAGAAAGTTGGCAAACATTAGGATTTATAGCCCATGCTTAACTTGCTTTTTAGAATTTTGGATGTCTTCTATTTCTTAATTCTACATTAATGATATGTAGGTATTGCCATTTTGAACCAAAAGAGTGAAATAATTAATGATTTCCACCGTTAGTGCATATGTTTTAGGTAATATTTTGTAAATAATTATAGCTCCTTAGGTTAAAAAAACTCAGTTAAAACCAATGTCTTCAGTACTTAGATTATTTACTAAGAATGAGATAATTATTTAACACTAAATCATTCATTTTTGTTTTTTCTTTTGAAAATATTCCATTTAATTAATTTTATTAGAAAATGTAAGTAGTTATAAGAATCTTAATAGTGTCATAGTTACTTTTAAAGGCCTTAAACTAAAATATATTTTTAATGTTTTATTTAATTTTAATGTTATATTTAACCTATATTTTGGAAAAATGTCAGCATAAATCAAATATAATAAAAAGATCAATCTGTATACACTATTGATAAAACCAATTGCATGTTGTTATTCAATTTCAGCTACCTTTTCTGAGTTGAAAATATTTTTATTATTATGTCAAAGATTAGAAATTACTTTTCAGCTCACATCTTATTAAGAGATGAAACTATCTAAAAATACACAAGTATCTTTTTAAATATTGGAATACTTATTTTCTTTTTGTTCTTAATTTAATTATTTTATTGTTTATGTTATTACAGTTGTCCCAATTTCCCCCCCTTTACCACCTCCACCCAGCCCATTCTGCACTCCCACGGTCAGTCCCTACACTGTTGTCCATGTCTGTGCATTATGCATATATGTTCTTTGACTAAGTCCTTCACATTCTTTCAACCAGTCCCCACCACCCCACCCCACCCTTACAACTGCCAGTCTGTTTCATGTTTCCATGTCTTTGATTCTATTTTGCTTGTTAGTTTATTTTCTTCATTTGATTCCACATATAAGTGTGATCATATGGTATTTGTCTTTCACTGACTGGCTTAATTCATTTTACATAATAGTCTCCAGTTACATCCATGCTGTTGCAAATGATAATAAGTTATTTTTTACTGCTGTATAGTACTCCATTGTGTACTGAAGATTTTTTTATCCTCTCATCTACTGTTGACCACTTAGGCTGTGTCCAGATCTTGCCTATTATAAATAGTGCTGCTATGAACATAGGGGTGCATAAGTTCTTTTGAACTGTGTTTCAGTTCTTAGGATATGTACCTAGCAGTGGAACTGCTGATTCAAAGGGCAGTTCCATTTTTAACTTTTGGAGAAAATTCTATACTGTTTTCCACAGTGGCTGCACCAGTCTGCATTCCTGCCAACAGTACCCTAGGGTTCTCTTTTCTCCACATCCTTGCCAGCACTTGTTTGTTGATTTGTTGATGATGGCCATTCTGACCAGTGTGAGGTGGTGTCTCATTGTGGTTTTAATTTGCATCTTGCTGGTGATTAGTGACTTAGTGATGATGAGCATATTTTCATATGTCTGTGGGCCATCTATGTGTCCTCCTTGGAGAAGTGCCTATTCAGGTCCTTTGCTCACTATTGATTGTATTCTTTGTCTTCCTGGTGTTGAGTCATACAAGTTATTTATATATTTTGGAGATTAAACTTTTGTTAGATGTATCATTGGTAAATATGTTTTCATGTACAGTGGGTTCCCTTTTCATTTTGATGATGGTTTATTTAGCTGTGCAGAAGCATTTTAGTTTGATCTAGTCCCATTTCTTTAATTTTTCCTTTGCTTCCCTTGTCCTAAGAGATATATCTGTGACAATATTGCTCCATGAGATATCTGAAATTTTATTGCCTATGTTTTCCTCCAGGTTTATAATGGTGTTGTGACTTATACTTAAGTCTTAGCTACCCTTAATACTATACAAATTTAATTTAATATCAAAGACTTTTATTAAGCATAGAGTGTTTAAAGTGCTTTGCTCAATTTAGGAAAATCTTTAAATGATGTAAGAGGTGGCAAAATTTAATGGAGATAGGTATCATTGTATAGATGTAATAAAAGTAGAAGAACATTAAGCTTTTGTGGGGAGGTACTTTAAGCCTCAAAATTAGTGAAAAATATAAATAAATATTATGATGTGCTAATAGTTTTCAAGAAGGACAAATTACTTGAAACAGAAAAAAATCCAACAAAATTTACGCAAATGAAAGATGAAAAATGGTTAATGTCTTTGATGTATAGTAAAATTACAACAAAAATCTCCCAATAGAAATACTTGAAAGGAATATTGAAGGAGATCAATTAGAATTAGTGTTAACTGAAATATTATCTTGAACTTATAAGGTGGACCAGTGATAAGTATCGTAATTCAGTTTCAAAGAGGGGTGAGAGAAATGATACTGTCTTTTAAAAGTAGCTTAAAATTTTGGTGATGGAACTGTGAAGCCAAAAATATTGAAGACACGAGTGCTCTATAGCTAATAAAATGTGACTACAAACAAAAATGTAGATTTTATTATGTTTGCCCCATGGAAGAAAATTCAAAGGTCATATAACCAGTTGGGTTTGGATGATAGTGAGGATAACTGATAAGTTTAAGTTTTCATTATGAGGCTATAATTGAAAGAGAAGATAAGAGGCTGAAGAAATCATCACTTAGAGTGATCATTGTGCATCACATTATGCACAAATTATGTGTTTATATTAGTCAGAGTTCTCCAGAGAACAGAAACAATAGTATATACAGATATGTTAAAAGTAATTATTATGAGGAATTCATTTATGCAATTATGGAGGGTAAATACAACAATCTGCTGTCTATAAGTTAGAGGCCCAGGAAGCCAGCAATTCTGAAGGTCTGAAAACCTGGAGTGCTAATGTCAGGGCAGGAGAAGACAAGTGCCTCAGCTCAAGCAGAAAGAATAAATTGATCCTTCCTCCCTCTATTTTTCTATTGAGTCCCTCATTGGATCTCATGATGCCTTCCCACATAGGTGAGGGCTATGTTCTTTACTCAGTCTACTGATTCAAATTCTAATTTCTTTGGGAACATCCTCACAGGAATACCCCAATAATATTTTACCAGCTATTAGGGCATTTCTTAAGCCAACCAAGTTAATATGTAAAATTACCTACCACAATGATATAACAAATATCATGTTAATGGGATTTTTGAGATTATACAGTAGACCTACTTTGGAAATTAGTCTTAGGTTCTCCGATTTAAATGAAGTAAAATTGTATTGGCCACTGTATCTTGCTCATCAAAAATAATTAATTTTAAATATTCACGTGTCCTATCTTTTATTAGGAATGTAGGTTCCTGAGACTGTTGAGCAAGACAGCTCACTCTCTCTGTCTTCATACTTGAAACACATTTATGAATCAGTTTACTTTCCTACAGTTTAATTTATTAATTAAAAACTGAATATTATATGTCTTTACTGATTCATTTTTAATAATTTTATTGTTGAGTAATTTTCAAATATTTTCAGTAAAATATAATCAAGTGTAATTTCATAGTATTTTACTGCTCTGCAATATTTTGGAATATTATAATATATTATTTGTATTTAGTTTCAATGGTCCTTAACCCTCTAGCGCTATGATTTCCAGATATGTCTTAGGTCAAGTATTAAGCTTGGGATACATTCCTTATTTTATTTTTCTGGAAGATATGTTTAAATTTTAACAGAGAAGAGAGGAACTTGCTACCAGTAACTTTAGAAAAGTAATTTCACAGCATGATGTGTTGGTATTTTCAGAATTGATTTAGATTCAATAATTCAGTTACTAAGACCTTCAGTCTTGAATAAGTCCCTACTAGTGCTGCCTTTGACCATCATAGATTCCAGGTAGTCTATTTATCTGCCAACTTTAATGTTTCACCATAAATCTCTACCTTGTTAATTCACATGGCTTGACCTTTTACAAACTATTATGGGCTAGCCTTACCCTTTATTTTTTTCCAGAGGCTCTAGCACATTAATTTTCATTTTTTAAATGTCTCTGCTCATCTAGAAAAACAAAGATTTTAGGTGAGTGTTGTAGTTTAAAGTCCTGCTGCAATTTATTACAGTTCCAAGCAATTCCTTGAATCATTCATGCTAAAGAGGATTACTGTCAAACTGCCAGCAGGATTTGTAATGTCAGTAGGGGTAAACTATCAGAAATATGCCATTAGCTTTTTGTTCAATCCATTTTAAATGAAAATACAGAATAAATGGAAGATTTTAATGCCAAAAAATAAGCAAAGTATATCTTTAAAATTCTGTAATAGTTTTTGTTAACTGCTGATTACCAAAATCCAATTGCAATCTTCTCAGTGATTATAAGAACCAAATGCTCAAGACCACTATTTGCTATAAATGCCACAGGCAAATGGTTACATGAATGAGAAGAAACATAAAACAGCTGACAGCTATTTTGTGAGTAAATTGAGTGTAATGTCAATCAAAACATTCCAAGTCATGCAGGAAAACCAGTCCAAAGTGCCAGTAGATATCTTATGGTTGATTTATCTTGTATATTCTTCCCTTAGCCAGAAAACTCCATAAAAACTAACTCTCTTAGTTCAAGTAATATCACATCTAGGACTCCCTGTTCTAGTGTTAATGCTATAATCAGTCATTACAACCTTAGATTAAATCTATCAACTCAACAGTTACCAAGATATAAATGGACAGCAGCCTATTTGAGTTTTATACATATTTTCTAGGGAGAATAGAAAGTTGTATCATATAAGTGTTTTCTCTGGTATGTAAGTGCTTTAAACCTGTTTATAATTAACGTAGCTATAGAAAGTGTCACTAAATATCTGGAAGGAATCTCTAGTGCAACACTCTTCATTTTAACCCCAGACTTACTCCCTTTGGATTCTAACGCTCAGAAACATTCTTTGAATTCTTTTGGTCTTGGAACTATTCTTGACTCTACTACATTGACTCCAAATTCATCCCTACTATTTCAGCTTAAAGTCAATCATGGCTGCTTTGAGTAAACCCACTAAACTAACTCATGCCACTGAGATCCAACACTGACAGTGTCCATCCTGGTCAGACCTACCGGAAGCAAAGTCCTTGTGACCTATAAAAACATAAGTAATAATAACAGTATATAGGCATGTTTCTATTTTGTATTTATATGAATTGAATATGTAAATAAATTAATACATAAATAATGACCCACAGTTAATATTTGGTTAAATAAAGCATGATATATTCATACTAGATAAATAATTAAAACTTAAAATAATATATGCATAAAATGTTCTGACAATTTAAAATTATTTAGGAAATTATGGTAAGCAAAATGCTCTTTTATAAACTATATATGTACAGTTTCATTTGAATGAGTTATCTCCTACAATGCCTAGGACATGGTAGCTGCTTAATACATATGTCTTTAATTAATAAACATTTTAAACAAAAAATAATAAAAATAAAACTTGTCATTTATTTATCTATGTTCATCCCTTTGTAAAATAGGCATAAATGAAACAACAGAATAACAATGAACTTTTGCTGGGTGTTGAGATTATAAGTGAATCCAAATTTAATTATCCCTAGAATTCTGTTATTGTCTTAATTTTCTATTTTCTATACACTTCTTTTATTATATTTATAATCTGCCTTCCCCCCCCTCTCTGCCATACACACATACTCACATACATATAATCAAATACTGTTAAATGGAAGGGTATATCATAGAAGAACACATATAAATAAAGCTTTCTATGGAAAAAATTAAGCAGTAATAGTATAAAACACTACAATCCCCACAGTTTTTCATGTCTCACACTTTAGGTTAGGTGTGGATAATCGGCATGCACAGTGGTCAACATTACAATTGAGAGGTAATCTGTATATATTCTATTTTGCACATGACATTACATAAGAAACATCCAGTCTCAGTAGCTTAAAATGATATTTTTTGTTTAGCTAAAAAAGCTTCAGGTGGACAATTTACCTTAGTTTGGCTGGGTAACATTTTCCAATCAAGTTTGGAATCATTCACATGTCTGGTACTTGGTTGGCTGTTCTCTGGGAAAATAGAGGTAATGGACACCATCTTCTATTAGAGTTTAAAAAGGTCAAAGACAGCAAGTGGAGCTGTGAAAAAGCTTTCAGGCTTCTATTATTTCACATTTGCAATTAGCCCTCTGAATAAAGACAGTCACATGGCTGAGTCAGAGAAACAGTACTCTAAAGTTATGTGACAAAGGACATCTATACAGAGAGAAATAAAAAATTGGGGCTATTAACATCAATCTACCATAGCATATGTATGTAGCAATATAAGCTTCTTAATCTGGGAAGTGGCCTTGTTAAAATGGACCAGATTTCAAACACAGTGACTATTATCAACCTCTACTTTAATCAAGCTAATTCAGATTTGCTGAGTGAGATCCATTAAGTTACTAAAAGTGTATAAGTTAAAGAACCTCAGCCTTATAAATTTGTGTTTCTGTCCACCTTTAGTTAATCAGCATTCATTAATATCTCTGTTGGCTCTGATTAGTGACAGGTTATCTACGTTCCACTGTGATGTTGGGGGATGAGGCATGCAAAGGATGCTATTGAACTCGTCAAATGGGAAGCAATGTTTTAACACCATTCTATGACACTTGTTGATACTTGTAATATAATAATTAAAAAAATACTCAAACACATTTGGCCCTACACAATTATTCTGGAATATATTATATATATGAGGTCTGTCTAGAAAAATCCAGCCATTATTAATATAATGAGAACAGTTTGTGCAGCATTGATGTAACTTAGCAGCCAATGAGAGTGGACTGGAATATTCATGCATGAACAATGATGACTTCACTGTACTAGTCAGTGGGGGTGGTAGACACCATTGAATGAGCATGTGTACTTTGTGGCCATCACATTAAAAGTGAGTGAGTGAGTAGAGCAATAGATCTGCATCAAATTTTGCATTAAGTTTGAACATTCCTCCACAGAAACTATTCTGAAGATTCAGAAGACCACAGGTCATTGGCAGCTTCATCACTAACTCACTCAGGCATCATTTCTTGGGCAAAGATTTTTCGAGAAACATCAAATTACCCAGCTCACTCAGCTCCCCCTAAAGCCCAGATTTGGTGCCCTGAAATTTCTGGCTTTTCCTAAAACTAAAATCCCCCTTGAAAGGGAAGAGGTTTCAGACCATCAATGAGATCCAGGAAAATACAACAGGGCAGCTGATGGTGATTGGGAGAACTGTGTGAAGTCCCAAGGTGCCCACTCTGAAGGAGGCTGAGGTGTTATTGTCCTATGTACAATGTTTCTTGTATCTAGTATCTTCTTCAATAAATGTTTATTCTTCCTAGTACATGGCTGGATACTTTCTGGACAGACCTTGAATATATTCCCTTACAATCAATCAAGGTCTGTCACTTTATACTGATTTAGGATGAGACCTAGTTGTCTTTGTTTTTCTAGAACAACAAAGTCTGCAGGGTTATAAGGATTCCTATTTCATCTTCATAAGCATCCTATAAGAGCAGAGCAAGTTCAATGTACAATTTCATATGTCTTTCATCTTTGATCTAAATAAGTAATTTGAACTGTCAATCCATTGAGGTTATATAAAATTATCCATAAGTTTTCTGAAGGCAAAACAGACAAAAAATGTTTATCAGCTGAAATTTTTTTTTTAAGTTTCTTTGTCCCTTTGGGGAAAAATAAACATATAATGTTCTTTAAATTTCCTTCACAGTCCTCCTAATTCCTGTGCCTAGAATCTTACCCAGCATGAGAGGAGGTATGACTCTGATGACTGGAACTGCAGTTTACCCACCATTATGGTACTGCTGAGATGCTGCAGGAAATTTTGAATATACATCCATTCATTTAAAATTGTCTCTCTTTTCTTCTTTTGAAACCAGTTCCATCAAGACTATCAAGCAGAACTGGGTAAAGTGGTTTTTGTATTTGCTTGTCCATGAGGTGGGGAGGTAGCTACTGGTTCCACCTGTGCAGTATATTGCTGAGGAGGAGCGCAGAAATGTCTCCTAAGATACTAAGATGGTGCCAGCATTGGTGTATATACACCACCCAGGATCTAAAACAAATAGGCGATTTGAAAGAGAAGTGGATTTACTGCAGATTATTTTTATGTTTACAGGCTGCTGGTAAACAGTGGAAGGGAAGCTATAGTTTAAACTATGAAGAAAAAATAATAAAGATGTAAACATTCACACAAACAAGCAAACACACACACACACAAATACCACAAGAATATGTGATATGGTCAATAGCAGAAGGACTGATAGAATTAAAGGGCATATGATTGTGGGAGAAGGAGTGGGCTGGGTGGGGGGGAGCAATGGGGGAAAAATGGGACAACTGCAATTGAAAAATCAAAAAATAAAATTAAAAAGAAAAAGAATTGAAGGGGCAAGGAAAGCTTGTCAAAACAGGATATGCCTTGCTCCTCAAAGCAGTAGCCAAAAAGATGGGCTGATAAAACACACATACACACACACTTGATTTGGTTGCCCTACTAGAATACATATTTAGGCAAGCTAATATGCTATAAATGTGTAATTGATACGCTAATTGAGTAGAGGAACTAGAATCATATAAAATGCTGTTAAAAGTAGAGAAAGCAGAAAAAAAGCAGAAGACAAAAGAAAAGGACAATGACGTGGTTGAATGCAATGCAATTGTTTACTACATGCAAACAATTATACACATGGTAGAGCAGTTAGGATATGTTAGGCAAGGGTAAATTACCATGAAGCAGAGTTCTTTGGTCTCTCCTATTGAAAATGGCCAAGACAAGGTAATACAGACTATCCAGTGAAGTTTCAGGCATATTCAGAGTATAAACCTATAACCTAGTGGTCCTGAATATGTGTCCATAAATCTGAAATGTAAGATAATAACTTAGGTAAATATCAAATAATCATCTTTTTATTTTTTTTATTTTTGGTTTTTCAACTACAGTTGTCCCCTTTTCTCCCAATTTCTCTCCCCCACCCAACCCACCCCCTCTCCCACAATCATATCCCTCCCCGTTGTCAATGTCCTTGAGTCATTTATACACATACCTTGACTAAACCCTTCCCTTACTTATCCCACTTCTCTCCCTCCCCCCTCCCCCCTATTGACTGTTATTCTGCTCTTTGTTCTATTTAGTTCCTTTGTTTGTGTTGCTCTTTAGTTTCCTGTATTAGGTGATATCACATGGTATTTTTCTTTCTTTGCCTGGCTTATTTCACTAAGCATAATTCTCTCTAGTTCCATCCATGTTATAGCAAATGGCAGGAGTTCCTTTCTTCTTTCTGCTACATAGTATTCCATTGTGTAAATGTACCACAGTTTTTTGATCCACTCATCTACAGATGGGCACTTAGGTTGTTTCCAGCACTTAGCTATTGTAAACAGTGCTGCAATGAACATAGGAGTGCATAAGTTCTTTTGAATTGGTGTTTCAAGATTCTTCGGGTATAATCCTAGTAGTGGAGTCGCTGGTTCAAAAGGCAGTTCCATTTTTAATCTTTTGAGGTAATTCCATACTGTTTTCCATAGTGGCTGCACCAGTCTGCATTCCCACCAACAGTGCAGTAGGATTCCCATTTCTCCACACCCTCGCCAGCACTTGTTGCTTGTTGATTTGTTGATGATGGCCATTCTGACAGGTGTAAAGTGGTATCTCATTGTGGTTTTTATTTGCATCTCCCTGATGGCTACTGATGTTGAGCATTTTTACATGTGTCTATGGACCTTCTGTATGTCCTCTTCGAAGAAGTGTTTGTTCAGGTCCTTTGCCCATTTTTTAATTGGGTTGTTTGTTTTCTTGATGTTGAGTCGTATCAGCTCTTTATATATTTTGGAAATCAGTCCTCTGTCTGTGATGTCATTGGCAAATATTTTCCAATATGGGTGGTTTCCTTTTCATCTTGCTGATGTTTTCTTTTGCTGAGCAGAAACTCTTTAGTTTGATGTAATCCCATTTGTTTATTTTATTTTTTTATTTCTCTTGCTTTAGGAGATGTATCCATGAAGAAATTGTAATGTGAGATATCTGATATTTTCTTGCCTATGTTTTCCTCTAGGACTTTTATGGTGTCACGGCTTACATTTAAGTCTTTGATCCATCTTGAGTTTATTCTCGTGTGTGGTGTAAGTTGGTGGTCTAATTTCATTTTTTTTTGCAGGTCCCTATCCACTTCTCCCAGCACGATTTGTTAAAAAGGCTCTTCTCACTCCATTTTATGTTTCTACCTCCTTTATCAAATATTAGTTGACCATAGAGGCCTGGGTTTATTTCTGGACTCTCTATTCTATTCCATTGATCTATATGTCTGTTCTTATGCCAGTACCAGACTGTTTTGATTACAGTGGCTTTGTAGTATTGTTTGATATCTGGTGTTCTGATTCCTCCTGCTGTGTTCTTCCATCTCCAGATTGCTTTTGCTATTTGGGGTCTTTTTTTGGCTCCATATGAATTTATGGAGTATTTTTTCTAGGTCTGTGAAATATGTCATTGGTATTTTAATAGGGGTTGCATTGAATCTGTAAATTGCTTTGGATAGTATGGCATTTTGATGATGTTGATTCTTCCCATCCAAGAACATAGTATTTGCTTCCATTTATTTTTATCTTCCTTAATTTCTTTCTTCAATGTTATGTAATTTTCAGAGTACAGGTCTTTTATCTCTTCGGTTAAGTTTACTCCTAGGTACTTTATTTTTCTTGTTGCTATAGTAAATGGTATTTTCATTTATGTTTGTGTCTCAGATATTCTATTGTTGGTGTACATAAATGCCTTAGATTTCTGTATATTATTTTTGTACCCTGCTATTTTGCCAAATTCACTTATTATATCGAGTAGTCTTTTAGTGGAGTTTATAGGGTTTTCTATGTATACTTTCATGTCATCTGCATATAATGAAAGTTTTACTTCCTCTTTCCCAATTTGGATGCCTTTTATTTCTTTTTCTTGTCAGATTGATGTCTAGGACTTCCAACACTATGTTGAATAGGAGTGGAGAGAGTGGACAACCTTGTCTAGTTCCTGAACTCAGGGGGAATGCTTTTAGTTTCTGTCCATTGAGTATGATGTTGGCCTCAGGCTTCTCATATATAGACTTAATTAAGTTAAGGTATGCTCCCTCTATTCCCATTTCGCTGAGTGTTTTCATCATAAATGGGTGTTGTACTTTATCAAATGCTTTTTCTGCATCTATCGATATGATCATGTGATTTTTGTCTTTCATTTTGTTTAGGTGATGTATTATATTTATTGATTTGCAAATATTAAACTATCCTTGCATCCCTGGAATAAAGACCACTTGATCGTGATGTATGATCTTTTTGATGTATTTCTGGATCCTGTTTGCCAATATTTTATTGAGGATTTTAGCATCTATGTTAATCAGGGATATTGGCCTATAGTTTTCTTTCTTTGCTGTGTCTTGACCTGGTTTGGGGATTAGAATAATACTGGCTTCATAGAAAGAGTTTGGGATTTTCCCCTCTTCTTGGATTTTTTGGAACAGTTTGAGGAGGATAGGAGTTAGTTCTTCCCTGAATGTTTTGTAGAATTCGCCTGTGAAGCCATCCAGTCCAGGGTTTTGTGTGCAGGGAGATTTTTGATTACTGTTTCAATTTCCTTCTTTGTTATTGGTCTGTTGAGACTTTCTACTTCTTCTTGATTCAGTTTTGGAAGGTTATATGTTTCTAGAAATTTGTCCATTTGTTCTAGATTGTCAAATTTCTTGCCATACAGTTGTCTGTAGTAATTTCTAACTATCATTTGTATTTCTGTGGTATCAGTCGGGATTTCTCCTCTTTCATTTCTGATTTTGTTTATTTGGGTCTTCTCTCTTTTTTTCTTGATTAGACTGGCTAGAGGCTTGGCAACTTTGCTAATTTTTTCGAAGAACCAGCTCCTAGTTTTGTTGATCTTTTGGATTGTTTGTTTAGTCTCTATGTCATTTAGTTCTGCCCTGATCTTGATGATTTTGTTCCTTCTTCTTGCCCTAGGCTTTGTTTGTTGTTGTTGTTCTAGTTCTTGTAGCTTTATGGTTAGGTTTCTTATTTGAGATTCTTCTATCCTTTTCAGATATGCCTGTATTGCTATGAACTTCCCTGTCAGGACTGCTTTTGCTGTGTCCCACAGGTTTTGGGCTGTTATGTGCTCATTATCATTAGTTTCTAGAAACTTCTTGATTTCTTTTTTGATGTCACTGTTAATCCATTCATTATTTAATAGCTTGTTATTCAATCTCCATGAGTTTGGGTGTCTGATTTTTTTCTCTGAGGTTGATTTCTAGTTTCAAGGCATTGTGGTCTGAAAAGATGCTTGATATGATTTCCATTTCCTTGAATTTGTTGAAGCTTGTTTTGTGTCCTATCATGTGGTCTATCTTTGAAAATGTCCCATGTGCATTTGAAAAGAATGTATATTTTGCTTCTTTGGGGTGGAAAGTTCTCTATATATCAGTTAGGTTCATGTGGTTTAGTGTGTTGTTCAATGCCTGTATATCCTTGGTGTTTCTTTGCTTTGATGATCTGTCTATTCTTGATAATGGAGTGTTGAAGTCCCCTACGATGAATGTGTTGTTGATATCCTTTTTGTGGTCTTGTAGTATTTGCTTTATGTATTTGGGTGCTCCTATGTTGGGTGCATATATGTTTATCAATGTCATATCTTCTTGATGGATTGTTCCTTTAAGTATTATGAAATGTCCTTCTTTGTCTCTTTTTGTTGCCCTTGCTTTGAAATTCGTTTTGTCTGATATGAGGATTGCTACCCCAGCTTTTTTTTTAGGTCCGTTTCTTGGAATATTTTTTTATATTCATTTACTTTCAGTCTATGTAAATCTTTTGTTTGAGGTGTGTTTCTTGTAGACAGCAAATATGTGGGTCCTGTTTTCTTATCCATTCTGTTAACCTATGTCTTTTAATTGGAGCATTTAATCCATTTACATTTAAGGTTATTATTGATGTGTATTTATTCATTGTCCTTTGTCCCTCTGTTCCTCTCCTCTCTTGTTCTTTTCTTCCTTTTTCTTAGAACACACCCTTTAACATCTCTTGCAATGCTGGTTTGGTGGAGATGTATTCTTTCAGTCTTCCTTTGTCTGAGAAACTCCTTATTTCACCTTCTATTTTGAATGAGAGCCTTGCTGGTTAGAGTATTCTTGGTTGTGGGCCTTTGTTTTTCATTGCTTGAAATATTTTTGACCATTCCCTTCTGGCTTGTAGTGTTTCTGTCGAGAAATCAGTTGATAGCCTTATCGGAGCTCCCTTGTATATTATTTTCTGTTTTTCTCTTGCTGCTTTTAGGATTCTCTGTCTTGGAATGTTGCCATTTTAACTATGATGTACCTTGGAGTGGGTTTTGGGGAGTTCCTCTTCATTGGAACTCTCTGTGCTTCCTGAACTTGTATAACCTTTTCTCTCGTCAGTTTCAGAAAAATTTTCTGTCACTATTTCTCCTATCAGTTTTTCAATTCCATGCTCCTTTTCTTTTCCCTCTCTAATTCCGATGATCCTGATATTATTTCTTGTCATGCTATCCTGTAATTAATTCCCTTACATCTTGTTCATATTTTTTTAATCTGTTTTCATTTTGCTGTATCATTTGAGAATTATTACCTACATTATCCTCTAATTCACTAATCCGATCCTCTGCTTCGTTTAGTCTGCTTTTGACTGATTCTACTGTGTTTTTCAGTTCAGAGATTGAATTCTTCAATTCTTCCTGGTTCCTATTAACAGTTTCTATGTCTTTTTTTATGCTGGTGTAGTTCTCTGCAAGTTCCCTGTAATTTTCTTGGAGCTGTTGGTAACTTCCTTGGAGGTTGTCATAGTTGTTTTTAAGGATGTCGAGTATATTGAGCTTCTTCACCACCATTGTTTTGAATTCTATGTTTGACATTTGGGCTATGTCTATTCCATCTACCTCTCTTCCTGAGGATTCCTCTTTTCTTTTCATTAAGAGGTTATTTTTGCGTCTTACCATGTTGGATTCTTTTTGTTTGTTTTTATTTATTTATTTGTTTTTTGGGGGTGATGGTCTGCTTTGACTTCCCTCCTTTGTGGTATGAAATTCTTTATGAGCGATCTGGGGGTTTCAGTGGTGCAGTTTCTTTGATATCCTGAGCCTGATGTTCTTGAGTTATCCTTTATGTCATTTGTTAATGCTGTCTGGTTAAATTTCAGATGTTCTTTGGTAGGATCTTGCTTCTGGCTAGTTGGTTGGGAGTCACTCTATCCACTTTGTCTTGAGTCTTTTGTGGAGATGCTGTTAAAAACATAAACACACAGCCGAGACAGGAGACCCACACCCTCAAAAAATATCCCCCACCCTCTATCCCGCTATCGTCTGCCAACGAGCCCGTATTAATATAAATGTAAAGAGATTAGAGCTTTTATACTATAAGAAGAATAGATAAGAGTTGTTTTTATGGAGGAAAAATATAATTTTTGATAGAGGGGGTGATAGATTAATAATAGTTGAGGCTATGCAAGCCAGTAGGTAATATTTACATTGTATGGTAATAAAAATAGAAGAAAGGGATTGAATAATGCATAATATAGTAGGAAAGTGGGATTTTATTGTATTGGGTTTATATAGTAATTATATTCTATTATTTAGAGTGATAGGGGGGCTAAACTAGACACACAAACAAATAAACAACGATTGAAGAGAAAGGATGAGAAGGAGAGGTTATATGCAACATGTTTGAGATAAAGTTCATGTTTCTTTTGAAGGAAAAAAAACAACAAAAAAAGAAAAAAGAAAGAAAGAGAGAAAAGAAAGAAGAAAGAAAGAAAGAAGAAAGAAAAATAAAATAAAAAGAAAATTAAATCTGAAGAAAAAAGAAGAAAGAAAGAAAGAAAGAAAGAAAGAAAGAAAGAAAGAAAGAAAGAAAAGAAAGAATAAAGAAGAAAGAAAGAAAGAAGAAAGAGAGAAAAAAAGTTAAAAAAAAAGAGGGGGATGGTTTTACTCCGTTTTAGCCTTGGTGTGTCGCCTTCTTTTTCTGCATCTGCAGTTGGTCTAGTGTGGCGGTTCAGAGGTTCTTGTTTCTTGCAGCACTGGTGTGCGCCTGCGGTTGCCGGCATGGGGCGCTTCCTTGCTGCCCGCTGGAGCCAACTGAGGTGTCCTTGCGCGTGCGCCCCTGCATGGGCGGGGCAGCCTGAGAGCTTGCCCTGTGATTGGCGCCTATTGTTGCCGGGCTGGGGTGTTTTCGCGCTCGCGCGCCCGTGCCCTTAGTCCCGCTGAGCCGAGCTCCGGGAGTTGGTCTCTCACCTCTTAGGGCGGGGCCGCGGACACTTGTGCTCAGTGGAAGTGAGCGTGTGTGAGTCGCTGCCGCCCGCTGTTCAGGCGCCGCAGCCGCCCGCCTTCCCTCACCCGTCTGGGCGGGCACGAGCAGAGCCTGCGCTAGTGGTCTGCTTTCCGGCATGGGGCCCGGCACCCACAGGAGCTGGCTAGGGGTATCTGCGCAGGGTCCTCTGTGTGTTCAGTGGGCCCTCCCTGTGCCTGTAGGGGCACTGATCTTATGTCCATTGGGGAGTGTCCGAGGGACGCCTGGACTCACGGCCCCCCGCACCTGGGCCAGTGAATGAGGGCACTTCCCTATGTGCGCCCCCAGGACCCAAGGGGAGGGTTGGGGAGTGGATGAGCACACCTCTGCGCCTGCGCTCCTCAAGAATGGCCTACCACCCCAAACTTTCCTCCCGTCTCCACCGTCCACTATAGAAAAATATAAAGGAGAGTTATGTTCTCACTTGCCCGGCAGCACGCTGTCTCCTTTCCTTCAGCGCCAATGCTACTTGGTCGAGTCCCGTCTCTGCCAGTGAGCAGAGATACACTTTCCTCCCGACTCCTCTCCGGGGTAGCCTGTGGTCACCAAAAAGCCTTTGTGTACTTCCAGCCGCAGCTCAGGCAGCCGCCCCAGTCAGGAATCCCATTTCGTCCCCTTTTCCTCCGCTATCCTCACTAAACAGGTTGTTCTCAGATGGATTTTCTCTAATCCAGCAGTGCCATGGCTCGATTCCTGCCAGTGCCCAGCTGCTCACTGAGATGTTCTGTCTGCAATTAGTTCAAACTACAGACGGGTCTCGGGAGCCTGAAAGCGCAGCCTCCCCTCACTCCTCCGCCTTCTTCTCTCCCCTCAAATAATCATCTTTAGTCCCTTTCATATTGGTAGTTACATTTTTGGGGGTGGAGGTCCTAAATTTGATAACTAGTATGATTTCAGGTGGGTTATAGTGAGGATAAAAGTGAAGCATTATTCAATGCTATGTATGAAAATAGGGGTGTTGATCACCAGGAAAACTAAAATTATCTTGCATTTCTTTGTGGGTATCTTACTCTGATCTTGAAATTGTGATTTTTTTCAAGGTAATGTGAACTTACTATAATGATATTTAAAGAATATTATCTTAGTAATAACTTTCTATTCTGAAAAGTTTATACTTAATTAGAAATATGGAATTAACTAATTAAAATAATGTACTGATCACTTAAAGATAATAAATGGTAACATCGTATTTCCCCAGGTATAATTTTGCTAAAAATTTGACCTTGCTGTCCTGACTGGTGTGGTTCAGTGGGTTGAGTGTCATCCTGCAAAACAAAAGGTTGCTGGTTCAATTCCTGGTCAGGACACATGCCTGGGTTGCTTGCAAGCCAGGCCCCTGGTTGGGGGCATGCGATTCATGTTCTGTCAACATAAAGCTTTCTCCCTCCCTTCCCCTCTCTTTAAAAATACATAAACTCTTTAAATTCTTGTGCATTTGAAATCATTTGAAGTTAAAGTACTATGACAATATGCACACAAAATGATTATTATAATTTTTTCTCAAATAATATTTTAAAAATAGAAGAGGGCACAATTTTGCAGACAGGACACAAAAAAACAGAAAATAAAAGAAATAAGTTAAAAATTAAGCAAATGAAAATAAAAGTTGCATATTAGTCATATGTCCATGAGCTTTTTTTAGAGTATATAAAGATATACATATCTCAAATAAATCAATATAAGAAAGGCACACAATTCAAATAAAAATGGACAAAATATTTTGAACATATATTTACAAAAGAATCTATAACCCAAAAACACATGATAAGATATTCAGCCTCATTAAGTAATTGGCAAAATTCAAATTGAAGACAAAACATGATAATTTTTCTTAACAATCAGAGGGCTAAAACTAAAAAGATAAAAATGAAAGTTTTGTTAAGAACATAGTTCTTACTTTCACATTTATTGTGGAAGTCTAAAATAATATAATAACTTTGGGAAACATTTCGCAGGCATTGTCTGATGAAGTTAAACATAGTCCTGTCCAGTAACCTAGTAACACTGCAAAAACTGGAAATGGATACATTTTATAATCCTGCCTACTACACATCTTCATTTATAATAGACTCGAACTGGAAACACAACAAATGGCTTGACCTTTGTTATGGTAACATATCAATTGTAAGAACCAAATACTATTCTAGTTACCAATTATTTCAGAACAAATGGGCCAAACATGTGGTGGCTTAAAACAACACCAAACATTTATTTTGACCATCAATCTGTTATCAGGAATATAGACAATTTACCACGAGGATATTTGGATCCATTTAAGGGATTAACTGAGATGATGCAAATGGTTGGGTGCTAGCCAAACATCTCTCCACATGGCTTTCCAAGTAGTTTGTAGAGATATTTTCACAGCATGGCACTCCAGAAAGAGTAAGAGTTAATGAACCAAATATTACAAGAAATGGAAGGTGCCTAGAAAATGAAACAGCAACACTTTTGCCATATTCTATTCATCAGGTAGTCACAGAGGCCCAGAGTTAAGAGAGGCAGGCATATATCCTGTCAATGGGAAGTGTTAAATAATTTTCAGACTGTTTCCTTTTGTAGATTGTAATATTTGATATATTAAACTCTTTAAGAAAAAATAAATAAATTTACTACAATTAAATATAAGAAATTCAAATTAGTCCATGACATAATATGGAAAAACAGAATGAAGGAATCATAGCTATGCTATAAGAAAATCATAGAAATCAACTTTAATTTATTTAATGTTATTAAGTGAAAAGCAAAGCAAATAAAACCACAAATATACTAGTCATTGAGATTCTTGATATGATAATGTGGTGCACCTTCCTTTTTAAATAAATTTCAATCTTGATTATATTTTCTAATTGAAATTAAATTATTCAATGTCATGCTAATATGTTCACATGCACTTTGTACCGCATCTCCAGCTTAAGACATAGAATGATTAAATAAAAATTAAGACTTTGAATATAACATATCACACCTGTGATTACTTACACAGCGAAGAGAGTTTTGCAACTTTAACTAATTTTACCAGTTATTGTTAAGTGTGTAGTTATTTCCATGCATACATTAGACATGAAATTGAATTGGTTCCAGTGTTTAGCTTGTGAACCATTTTCTAACGCTATTTTTGATGTTTGACTGAGACATCTTTCAAGCCGCACCATGACTCCATTTACTCTTGTGATAGCTGGGTATGCAGATAAGAAAGTCTGGATCCTTTTTCCATTGGTGTCAACTGGGACATTTTAACTACATAAATCCCAGGCCAAAAAAAACCTATAATGGCACAAGACCCTAAATACAATAAAAACAAAGGTAATCCCCCTTGGCAAGTCATTTTCAGACCACCTTGGGTGTATGCCCTATTCTATCCAGAAAGCTTCAATAAGCAATAGTTCTCTTCATACACTCCTGACGCATATATAGTGTTAACAGTCTCAGCACCTAAACCAGTTTGGGATGGGGAAGTGTTGACCCCACCCTCCAAGAAGCAACCATAAAGCAATCTGCATTGTAAGCAAGGTGTCTTAAGCAATGATCTGAGAAGTGGTCTTTCTTCTCCTGCTTTGGTATACTACTTGATTCAGCTGCCTGCTGGCATGCATGAACTTTGAGCTGCTGCCTATTGTCTACCATGTACTTTTAGTTCTGTCATTACCTGTTTGCAAATATGCCCTTTGCATTGTGCTGCTTTATGCTACAGTTGCTCAGCCTGCAAAATCTCTGTTTAACCAATTTAAGTTGGAAGTTTTGATAGATAATTGGCATTTAGGAATAGGGGTATGTATGGTATTAGGGCCCTCCTTAAAGGGAATCTGGGTCTTGTGTAGTGGCATAGGCCAATCAAGTATATTGGGCTAAATTTTGTGCCTCAATTTTAGCATAGGCTTTGGAGCTTTGGTAAGGACTCTTACCCCATGATCATTGGTTTTCTCTCTTAACCAGGCATTGGTCTCTTCTCCAGAGTGCTCAGGAAAAAGAATGATATCCTGTGTAATATGTGAGCCCAAGGGGTTGGTTGCTCACATGTGAAAGAATATTTATTACGTGGTTTGCTGCGGTCCATGCCCCTAAAATCAGGTAGCTCATTAAGAGCCTATTAAAAGCCATTGTTTTGTCTATGTTTTGTCAACAAAATGGACCTGAGCCTCAGAGGTATAGAGTAAAATACCCATGGTCTGTTTATGGCACAGAGTCTAAAAAGTTTTACTTCCACCCCTCTGCAAGGGTTAGAGGACTCCGTCACCCTAATTAGTAACTGCAAAATGTACAAAGATTCACTGAGTCCATGGCTCATAAACATGCAAATATTAATGCAAATCCAAAAATCCAAAAAAGTAAAATTTGCATAAAGGAGACCCTTAATTATTATGATGATACTAATTTAGAAATTTTTGCAGGAAAAATCTTATAAATATAAGGTATATTTTACACACTTATTCAGTACATAAAAATACTTACACACAACCCTGGCTGGTGTGGCTCAGTGGATTAAGTGCCAGCCTGCGAACCAGTCTGCCAGTTGCATTCCTAATCAGGGCACATGCCTGGGTTGTGGACCAGGTCCCTAGTTGGGAGTGTGCAAGAGACAACCACACACTGATGATCTATCCCTTTCTTTCTCCCTCCCTTCCCTCTCTCCAAATATAAATAAATAAATAAATAGATAGATAAATAAAATATTTTGAAAAATACTCATACACAAAAAACAATGACAAGCCAGTGACCCACACAAAGTAAAAAGACCCACCATCAAGTAAAGTTTTCTAGGCATTATTTGGTCAGTAAAGGGCTGTTCCATCACTTACACTTGCAAGAAACAAACAATTATTTGCTATCTTAGTAGCCACAAAATTAAAACAAACCCAACTTAATGGTGGGCATTTTGGGTTCTGGAAGCAACATCCCACATTTAGAAATTATCTTAAACCCATTTATTCTGATTTTCTTAAATTTGTCCAGTTAGAATGTCACCACCAAAAACTAAAGGCTCTAGAATCTTCCCAAATTGCAATACAACAGAGACTCACATTCATGTCCCTTATGACTCTTTCCTTGCAGAGGTTGTAGCCTCTGGACAAACCATGGCTATCTGGTGCAAAAATTGACCTTGTTGACCTTGTACTAACATTAACTGCTGGTTGCAGACTAGGTTCTTCTGCAGACAGAGGCTATCACATGGCCTTTGACTTTCTGCATATTTCTGCCCATTATGTCTCAGGTCATAAAGGGGCGTAGGTCAATACCACCCTTTGTGGAGTGTCCACAAGCAGAAGTCTTAAAGAGAATGAATAGGTAGATGTCACTGAGCTGGTTAGTATAGAGCTGTCCCCAAAATACTTCACTGTAACTGCTATATTGGATGTAGAAATCTACATATTGTTGTAAGTCTACAGGGCTATTAATAAGACATTTATTTTCTATGTTTCACTGAAGTCAAATCCTCAATGCCATAGTTTGTGGTACAAGTATAAAATTAATAATTGGTTAAATGAATATTTATTTAATGTGTACAGTGCTATGTAATGCAAAAGATAAAATAATTAAATTGCATGTATCTATCATAAAAATAATTTATAAATTTAAAAGGACAAAAACCATAGATTTAAAGCTATTATATTGTTTTTAATATTTAATTCCAAATCAACATATTCAAATTATGAAAACACATATTAGAGGGGAACTTAAAAACCTTAATTTAGTATTTTTAGGTTGAATATTTTAATATTCAAAATAGCTAATGAATTTCCTCTGTAAAGGTTAATTTGGTGTGATAAATTTTGTAGATGTCAAATGATACTAAGAAACTATTTAAGCACAAAAAATATAAATGGGAAGGTAGAGGAATAGAATTACAGATTTTTGAAATAAAAAGGCTCTTTTTTTTATTATTCCTTTGTTGCTTTCAGTTTTACATAGGTTGGCAAAAGAAGGTTTACATTTGTAATGCAAACAAATAATGCAATAATGAATAATCATACAATAATAAACTTTTATGGACTCACAACTGTATAACTACTTTTGTCTGCCCTTGTTTATCTCACACAAGTGAGATATGTGGTTCTTTTCCTGTCTGACTTATTTTACTTAGCATGATTTTCTCAAGACCCAACCATGTTGCTGAAAATGTCAGAATTTAATCCTTTTTTTTTTTTATGGTTGAGTAGTATTTCATTGTATATATATACCACGTCTGTATCCAAATATCTAATAAAGGACACTTCAGTTGTTTCTGTGCCTTTGCCACTGTGAATAACACTGCAATGAACATAGGTTGCCTATATCGTTGCAAATAAATGATAGACACAGACAAAGGTATGGTATTTACCAGAGGGAAGGGGGTTGGGGGGCATAAAGGGTAAAGGGGATCAAATATATGGTGATGGAAGATTTGACTTGGGTGATGGGCATACAATGCAATATACAGGTGATGTATCATAGGATTGTACAGTTGAAATCTATATAATTTTATTAACATGCCATCTCAATAAATTTAATAAAAACAGGTACATTTTATATGTGAACTATATTTCAAAAAATATTTAAAAATATTAAACTTAGTAATAAAAGTTAAAAATAATATAGTGTAGGCTCTGGAGCTTGACTCCTTGAATTTGAAAAAGAACTAGAAAAGGCTCTGCATTGCATCTGGTGAATGTATAAATATAAAAGTTTTCATTGAAAACATTAGAAAGAAAAAGCTGGAAATAGATTGGTAGGCAACTAAAGTAGGCTCAAAAGCATAATAATTGTAAGACAGATATGAACATTAAAAGATTTAAAATATCAGTAAAGATAAATAAATAAATAAATAAATACATGATACTTATCTGGCAGGGCAGATACCATGATCATAAAGGTGGTTTTCCCAAGATGAGGCTGACCCATTGCACTCTGGGTGTGCTGACCCCTGAGATTTCCCCAAATGTGGGAAACTCAACTGCATATTTAGTGGTAGTTGGGGAGTGTATTCGTACTCTCCTCTAAAACATAAATAGAAAATCTAAATAAATACATGATATATAGGTTGAAGAGTGAGCATCTAGAAGCAGAGATTTTTATTATTTAGAGTGTTTGTAAGATTTCAGATGAGAATGTTAACTGAGGAAGGAGCAATGAATACAAAATGAAAGAGTTTATAGGGGATATTTTAGAAACAAATAAACTTAAGTAAATTTCATGTATTCAGTACTAAAGGTGCTATTGGAATACCCATAAATTATTCTGTTTATTAAATCATGAATGCAAATTTATAATTAACAATATACACAAGAACAAGAAAGTAATGTATTTCTAAGACACTGTGTGTTAGTTACTACATCAAGCAATTTA
Organism: Furipterus horrens; assembly: GCF_987537825.1. Lineage (NCBI taxonomy): Eukaryota > Metazoa > Chordata > Mammalia > Chiroptera > Furipteridae > Furipterus > Furipterus horrens. The sequence continues at coordinate 126,487,029 of NW_028327174.1, read as the reverse complement.
AAGATCTATATTAATCATCACATAAATTTTGTCAACAGAGATTTTTCACCCTACTTTCTGAATAAAAATTTTAAATGCCCAATACTGTGTTTTGTAGATGCTGTGAAATTAAGTTGGTCAAACATTTAGTAAAGAATATGACACAATATTCAGCAGAATAAAATACAGAAAGGAAATGAGTTAACGTGCATCTTGAGACTATAAAAAGTAAATATAAAAGCATAACTCATAGTGTTCTCTATTGCCAAACTTATCCAAGTAGAAAGAAATATAGTCTGATAGGCGTATAAATAGGTAGAAAAATTTTTTTTGAGATTCAAATTTTTTTTAATATAAAAAGCACATAACATAGTATAAGCTTTAATATACTGTGCATTGAACTCTATATACTATTTCTGTATATTAATCATTTTATGAGTATAAGGCCCATATTTATGTCTTCATGTACAGAGTTTTTATTCTGTTTAAATTATTTGATGTTTAAATATTATAAATTAAAACCCATACTATTATCAAAATGCATGTAAATGTTTACAAAAGGGCCAAACACATAATAAGCACTAAAGAAAAAGTAACTTTGTATTAAATTTCTCTACCAATAGACTATTAACTCTATGAGAACAAGGGCCTATGCCTCTTTTACTCACCATGATATCCTTGGTACTTGACATGATACCTAAATCCTAACAGATGAAATATATGTTTGCTAAATGAACAGCAACAAATAATTCATAAGATAAATTAACTAAAGTAGTTTTTCAAAATTTACGAATTTTAGTGTACTTATTAAAGTATATTAAAATAGTAAAATTGAGTATTTATGTCTTTTCAATTAGGCATATCCTTTCATATTTAATTTCAAATCCACTTTCCCCAATATCTGATGTTCTCAGATAAATTTAGAATTATGTAGATAACAATGTCTAAGGCAATCAAAGCGTCATTTAAACAAATGTGTCAAGTCCTTTTGTAAATTAAAATATCTTGTCTACTGAAATATTGTGATAATTCTCTGAAGAATAAAATATACTAGGAAGAAATTAAACATCTTTGTTGCTAATTCATTTCTTACACAGTAGTTGAAAACAAACAATTCACTTTTTAAGGCTTTGAAAAATAAAATAAGATAATTCAAGTAGTTGATCTCTACATGATATATTCCGTATTCAAGTTAAATACAATTTCATTGCATTCAAGTCAATGCATACCATTTTGATAAAATCCATATTGCCAGCTGAAGATAGAAAGAATAAGACATGATTCAAAAAAACATGTTCAAAGCCCTGGCTGCTGTGGTTCAGTGGATTGAGCGTCGGCCTGCAAGCCAAGTGTCGCTGGTTCAATTCCCAGTCAGGGCACATGACTAGGTTGCATGTCAGGTCCCCAGTTGGGGGCGCGAGTGAGAGGCAACCACACAGAGATGTCTCTCTCCCTCTCTTTCTCCTTTCCCCTCTCTCTAAAAATAAATAAATAAACAAACAAACAAATAATTTAAAAAAATAAACATGTTTCTACTTTTCACTCATTTACGTATTGTCTGTGAAGGTTTTGTGCTACAGCAGAATTGAGTAATTGCATAATAACAACAGAGACAATATGTCCCACACAAACTAAAGTATTTACTATTTGGTCCTTCATAGAAAAAGTTTGCCCATCCTTATTGTAGACCATGACAGTAAGTTCCCACATCTCAATCCATCCTCATTATATATCCACATACCAGTAATTTTAAATTTTTATCATGCCTGGGGCCAGGGCAAATGTATTGTAAAGAATAGATACCCAGCTGATTCCAGTATTGCTTTTCCCTCTTTCTTTTTCACCATACCACTCCATGATTCTGATTGAGGACCGCTAAGTTAAACGTGCAATGCTTATATATTAACATACTATGCAAAATGAAAAAGCAGTAGTGGAATTTCACTGTAAAGACACTATTCTAACATATTCATATATCTTTAGGGACTCATCTATATCTAGTCCAAAATGAAAAATAAAACAAAAAAGTACTAATAATTATAGCAAAATTCAGAGCATATAAGAAAATAAACATAAACAAACTTTTAAAACATTAGCTGTGCCTCATAAACACAGACAACAGTGCAATGGTTACCAGAGGGAAAAGGGTGGGAGGGTTAGTAAAGATCAAAGGGAATCAAAATTGTGGTGATGGAAGATTTGACTTTAGGTGGTGGTACATAATGCAATATACAGATCATGTATCATAGAATTGTAAACTAGAAACGTATATAATCTTATAATGCCACCCTAATAAATAATAAAAATAAAATCAATAAAAATAAAAACATTAGCTATACTTTTAAATACTTATCAAGAGATCCAGCTTATCAAAAAATTGTTGCAAAGGCAGTAATTCTAAAAACACAAAAGTAGACTCTCAAGTGAATAAAAATCCTTTTGTAATACTTAGAAGCACAAAATTTAGAAAATTCTAGAATATAAAACTATTACATACATATTCTCCTACAAGTCATAAATTATATAAATAAGAGTAGAATATATTATTTTACTATTTATCTTCTGATATTTGGAAATGTTTTAAGTACCATTTAAATACAATGTAGTCAGTTATTGAAATTGAGAGCCATAAGTTGAACTACAAATACTCATACAAATATTCTAAATTTTTCTTTGTATTACTCTTTGCAGCTCATCTTTCCATGAAGGTGAGGTACATATATACGGTGGCATACTATTCAGCTATAGAAACGAAGACAAAAACGAAGACAAAAATAAACTTCTTACCATCCTGTATTGATTATACTTTGACAGTATGATAATTGTACTGTTCAACTATCATACCAATGCAAATTATTGTAACATATGCACATTTGAAAATTAAAGTATTATGTCCAAAATTGATTTATTCATGTGTGTGTGTGTGTGTGTGTGTGTGTGTGTGAGAGAGAGAGAGAGAGAATGTTGATGATAGTATTTGTTTCATTATTGGTCTTTTATGTTTTCTATTATCCTTTTTTCTCATTAAACTGAAATTTTTAATAAGATCATTAAAGAGAAGGAAATTGGATGCTAAATAAGAAATAATATTTCTAGGAAAGCTGACCTTTTCCAAAAAGCAGGAAGTAAGCAGAACAGATGTTATTTTGTTAATATTTCCCACAGCGATAGAATTAACCTTTCATAGAAGATGGCAAAAATCTGAGCAGTTTTCTTCTCTTCACAATGTAACTGGCTCAAAGTTTCTAATGTCACAGAACTGAGAGAGCAATATTATTATTAAACTCTTACTATGATATATATCTTTTCTTCTGGGGATTTCGCAGGGATAGGGGGAATCAAATTATTAAAATCTCTTTACCATTCATCTTTTTCTGCACTCAAACATTAATCTCACTTATTCTTCTTTATTTAGATTTTATTTTTTTAATTATATTTTATTAATTCTGCTGTTACAGTTGTCCCAATTCCTTTTCCTTTTGCTCGCTTCCACCCAGTACCCCACTTCGCTCCAGCAATACCACCCCCGCTAAGTTTCTGTCAATGGATCATGCTTGTATGTTCTTTGGCTTTTTCCTTTCCTAGACTATTCTTAACATCCCCCTATCTCTTTTATACCTACAAATTATGCTTCTAATTCCATGCACCATTCCCGCATATATTCCCCTTCTCCCTCCCAGCTGATAACTCTCCAATTACCACTATACCTATGATTCTGTTCCTATTCTGGTTGCTTGGTTTGCTTTTGTTTTTATTTTTTAGATTCCATTGTTGATATTTCTGAGTTCATTGTTATTTTAATGTTCATAGTATTGATCTTCTGCTTTTTCTTAAATAAGTCCCTTTAACATTTCATATAATAAGAGCTTGGTGATGATGAACTCCTTTAGCTTTACCTTGTCTGGAAAGCACTGTATCTTCCCTTATATTCTAAATGATAGCTTTGCTGAATAGTGATCTTGGTTCTAGATCCTTGCTTTTCATTACTTTGAATACTTCTTGCCAGTCCCTTCACGCCTGCAAAGTTTCTTTTGAGAAATCAGCTGATAGTCTTATAGGTATTCCTTCATAGGTAACTCTCTTCTTTTGTCTTGCTGTTTTAAGATTCTCTCTTTATCTTTAACTTTTGGCATTCTAATTATGATGTGTCTTGGTGTGGTCCTCTTTGGGTCTAGCTTGTTTGGGACTCTGTGCTTTCTGGACTTGTGTCTGCTTTGTTCTTAAATTAGGAAAATTTTTCTTTATTACTTTTTCACATAAGTTTTCAATTTCTTGCTCTTCCTCTTCTCCTGCTGGTGCCCCTACTATTTAGATGTTGGCACACTTAAGGTTGTCCCAGAGGTATCTAAGCCTATCCTCATTTTTTTTTTCAATTTTTGTTTCCTCATTCTGTATTGGTTGACTGTTTTTTTCTTCCTTATATTTTAAATCATTGATTTGAACCCCAGCTTCCTTCCCTTTGCTAATCATTTTGTGTGGATTTTCCTTCATTTCACTTAGCTTGCCCTTAATTTCTTCCCTGATGCATTTGTTGTATTTAATCTTCTCTGTCAAGTCTTTGAGCATTATTATCAACCATGTTTTGAACTCTACATGTGTTAGGTTGGCTATCTCCTTGTCACTTAGTTCTCCCACTGAAACCTTAATCTGTTTCCTCTTCTAAGCCATACTTCTCTGGCTCCTCACTTGACCACCTCCTATGCTTGCCTGTGTCTTAGGTAGAGCTGTCACATCTGTTATGCTGTAAAGGGCAGAGCCTTAGGTATTTGTCAGTGTGGGGTGACCCATTTCACCACATCATGGCACTGAATGTGGGGGAGAGGTATGAGAGAAAAAAATACCACTTGCTCAGCCCTCACCCCTATTCCAGGCACTTCTCTCACTTCTCATATGGGACTGGTGCCCCTCTAGTTGTTGCCCTGGTTGGGGTTCCCAGAGTGGATGGGTTTGCAGACATTCTAGGGCCATCGGGGCCCTCTAAACCAACAGAGTCTGCTGAGAGACCAGCAGTTTCTTTCACCACCCCAACCCTCACTGGTTTTCACAGTCAGAAGCAATGAGACTTCATTTTCCCCAGCGCTGGAGCTGTGGGCTGCATGGCCTGGTCTGGAGCTGGGATCACTTCCCAGGCATTCTTCTCAACTTTTATAGTGTGTGATTGTCCTTTCCATTGGCTGGCCACATCCACTGCTTTGCTACTGCCACAGCTGCAGCCAGCCACTGCCATCACACAACACCCTCTCTGCCTCTTCTCCACCCCTCCTACCTGTCTGGATGAGTATTGCTTCATTATATATTTGTTTGTTTGACTTCCATGCAGTTTGATTTTCTGGTAGATCTGGTTGTTTTAGTTTTGAGATAGTTGTATTTCTTATTGTTGTGGAGGGTGTGAAGCATGTCTACCTATGTCTCCATCTTGTCCAGAAGCACTTCATCTAGATTTTCTTTAGCACCTGTTGTTAACAAGCCTTTGAACCAAAATGTAGGTTTATTAAAAATGGGGAACATAGAGAGAAAACATGTAAATTGCTTTGTAAAAGTAAATCAATGACAAATTTTGTAACTAAATATATATAGTTATATACATATGTACGTTCACATCTACAAATTCATGCTTTCATTTATGTTTACTTCTATGGACTTTATTATAATATTAATTTCAGGAAGATTATAATAAAACCATAATGAGAGAAGACCAAGAATATTTACTCATGACAAAGAAAGTAAGACAAAAGTAATATAGTAAAGGAGGAGGAAAAAACATTAATTTTTTGTCACAGTCCGAAATTTTTGAGTAGCATACACTGAGAGTGAAATGTAACGAATTTTGTAACTCTCAAGTTTAAGTGGGAAAATATTATCTTTCTTCCCCAAAGAGTATTGTGTTTTTCTTTTCCCTGACACTTATTTCTCCAGTCTCTCTACTCTCCATATAAAAATCTCTGAGTGAAATAATGGAAGCTATCCTAAAGAACTCTTCTACAACACTTAATGGCATGCTACTTAGAGGGTTATTTCTTGTATTATTAGCACTCGGACATAGCCTAAGGGGTAGAGCTCAAACACAATTCTTTACCAACTATGTTAAGAAAAACAGGAAACATGATCTAGTTTTAATGTTTAGGTGATTTGCTGTAACACTTGAATAAAGTTTTAAGTTTAATTTTTATGTTTTGAACAGTCCTAAATCTTCAGATATGCAGAGTATTTTATATGCTTCTGATTAGACAATTTTAGGATAAAATTGATCTATTTATGTAATCCAGACCATGTATGGACACATGATACATAAGCTTAGGAATCTGTCTTGAAATTTCTCTTTAATTGCAAGGTTTGTAACACTCCTTACTGCATAGAACATGCTGCCATAGTGTATGTTTAAATGGTTATGTTTTTCCTCTTATGTTTATCTTTTTTAAAGTATATTTCATTATGTTGTTACAATAGTCCCAATTTTTCCCCCTTTGCTCCTCTCTGCCCAGTACTCCCCTTCCCTCCAGCAATCTCACCTGCCTTAGTTCATGTTAATGGGTCATGCATATAAGTTATTTGGCTTCACCCTTTCTGATACTATTCTTAAATCCCCCCTGTCTATTTTGTACTAAAGAATTATGCTTCTTAATCCTTGCACCATTTCCTCATTTCTCCCATTTACCCCTCCCAGCTGATAACCCTCCAGATGATCCCCATACCTATGATTCTGTTCCTATTCTGGTTTTCTTAGTTGGATTTTGTTTTCATTTTTTAGATTTAGTTGTTGATAGTTGTAAGTTTGTTGTCATTTTAGTGTTCATAGTTTTGATCTTGTTCTTAAATAAGTCCCTTTAACATTTCATATAATGATGGCTTGATAGCAATGAACTCTTTTAGCTCTACCTTCACCTTCCCTTCCATTCTAAATGATAGCTTTGCTGGATAGAGTAATCTTGGTTGTAGGTCCTTGCTTTTCATCACTTTGAATACTTCTTGCCAGTCCCTCCTTCCCTGCAAAGTTTCTTTTGAGAAATCAGCTGATAGTCTTATAGGCACCCCATTTGTAGGTAACTCTCTGTTTTTCTCTTGTTTCTTTTAAGATTCTCTCTTTATCTTGAACCTTTGGCATTTTAATTATGATGTGTGTTGGTGTGGTTCTCTGTGGGTCTAGCTTGTTTAGGACTCTCAGTGCTTCCCAGACTTGTATGTCTATCTCCTTCACCAAATTTGGGAAGTTTTGCTTCATTATTTTTTCCTATAAGCTTTCAATTTCTTGCTCTTCCTCTTCTCCTTCTGGCACCCCTATGATTCGGATGTTGACATGTTTAAAGTTGTCCCAGAGGTTTCTAAGCCTCTGCTCAGTTTTTTCAACTCTTGTTTCCTCATTCTGTACTGGTTGGCTGTTTTTTTCTTCCTTATGTTCCAAATCATTGATTTGAACCCCAGTTTCCTTCCCTTCACCATTGGTTTTATGTGGATTTTCCTTTGTTTCACTTAGCACGGCCTTCAGTTTTTCCCTTATGCATTTGCCATACTCAAGCAAATCTGTCAAGCTTGTGAGCATCTTTATCACCTGTGTTTTGAATTCTGCCTCTGTAAGGTTAGCTATCTCCTTGTCTGTTAAGTTGGCTATCTCCTCACCTCTCAGTTTTCCCACTGGAACCTTGATCTATTTCCTCTTTGGGGCCATACTTCTCTGTCTCCTCACCTTGACAGACTCCTTTGTTTGCTTGCCTCGATGTCTTATGTAGAGTTGTCACTCCTGTTATGTTGTAAGGGATGGAGCCTTAGGTATTTGTCAGTATGGGGGACCTGTTTTACCATGTTTGGCGCTATATGTGGGGGAGTGGTCTAAGAGGAAACAATTTTGCTTGCTTAGCACTCTTCCCTTTTCCAGGGACTTCTCCCACTTCTGTATGGGACTGGTGCCTCTCTAGCCATTGCCCTAGCCATTGTTCCCAGAGTAGGTGGGTCTGCAGATGTTCTAGGACAGTAAGGGCCTTTTAAACAAGTGGACTCTGCTGAGAGACCAGCATTTTCTTCCTCTGCCCCAACCCCCACTGGTTTTCACAGTCAGAAGCAATGAGGCTTAATTTTCCCTGGTGCTGCGACCATGAGCTGTTTGGACTGGTCAGGAGCTGGGAATGCTCCTCAGGTGTCCCTCCTGACTTTTTAAAACATGTGACTGTGCTTTCTGCTGGTCTGCCACTGCTGCCGCTGTGGCCACCACCAATCGTGTTCTCTCCCCCCAACTCTGCCCCTCCTACTTGTCTGGATGGGTATTTCTTCTTTGTTTCTTTGTTTGTTGGACTTCCATGAGCTCAATTTTCTGGAATTTCTGGTTGTTTTTAGTTTTGAGGTAGTTGTATTCCTTTTTAGTTATGGAGGAAGACCTCCATATGTCTGTATAGGCCTCCATCTTGGCCAGAAGTCTATGTTTAAATGGCTTTGAACAGTCCTGTACCATAATGGCTACAACACAATGTTAGTCAATCTCATTGTTTAGTACATATATTAAAATATGGATTTTAAATATATCAATTTGAATGCTAAAGTACATGACTTTTATGAAAACAGAACTTAGATATTCTAAATGATCAGAAATAAGCAAAAGTTTTAGCATTTTCTCAGGTCTTCCTTAAGAAAATATATTCAAGTTTTGTTTTAGTTGAGAAATAATTGACATTACATTAGTTTTAGGTGAACAATACAATAATTCAATGTCTTTTTATATTGCACAATAATGACCATAATAATCCCTCACCAAAAATATTAAAGTTTCATGTCTCCCTTGTGTTCATACAGAAGAATGTGACATTTTCAACTAAAAATTATACCAGGTTATTTGGACTAAATGTACTCACATTTTTACAGTAACATATACATGATTTATAAAGTCTAAGCTCCTTCATTTTATGTTGTTTGGGTATTCTCAAGGAGTTTTGCTATCTATCTTTCATATGTATACCTTATTGTTTAAATAATCTTTTATGATCTTTTGTAAAGTTTTCTATAATATCATTTTAACTACTTAAAATGAAACAGGAAAAGCTAGGACTATTATTAGACAACTAAAAATGAAGAATAAATGTGTAATCAATCAAGGTAAATTTAGTCTGTTATTATTCATATTAATCCTTCTCAGTTACAACAGAATCAAGCTTATTTGGAAAACATAAGTAATTTAGTGAGACTATTAATATTCTTACAAAGAACTTTAATAATATAGCAAGCATACACATATCTTACACTTTCTTCTTATATATATTTGAAAATTTTGCTTTGTAGGATTTTAGCAACAGTTAGCCATATATAGTGCAACTTTGAAACCCAGATAATTATTCTTTAGTTGCACTTGAGATGAGCATCTTTTTTTTAATTGACATATGATTGATATACAGTATCCTATTAGTTACTAGTATACATCATAGTGATTCAATATTTATACACATTACAAAATTATTGCCAGGATAGTCTATTTACCTGTCATCATGCAAAGCTATTGCAATATTATTGACTATATTCTCTAGGGTGTACATTATATCCCCATTACTTATTTTTAAATCAGAAGTTTATACCTCCTAATTCCTTTTACCTATTTTGCATGCCTTCCCAACCCCTCTCCCCACTGGTAAACCCAAATTTGTTTCCTGTATCTGTAAAGCTGCCCAAATAAAATGACAACCTATTGAATGAAAGAAACTTGCAAGTAGTACATCTGATAAGGGGCTAAAGTCCAAAATATATAAAGAATTTATACAACTTAATATTTAAAAAAAAAAAACTAAATAATGGGACAAAGCTTGACAGTTTTCCAAATAAAACATTCAGATGGCCAAGAAGAACATGAAAATATGCACAACATCACTAATCATCAAAGAAATACAAATAAAAAGCTCAGTGAGATATTACCTCACACTAGTCAGAATGGCATTATCAAAAATACAAAAAATAACAAGTGTTGAAAGGGTTGTGGAGAAAAGCAACACTGCATGCACACTGTTGGTGAGAATATAAAATGGTACAGATGATATAGAAAACATTACAAATGTTCCTCAAAAAATTAAAATTACAACTACCACATAATCCAGAAATTCCATTTATGGGCATTTATCTAAAGAAAATAAAAACACTAATTAAAAGAGATATATGCACCCCTATATTTGTTACAGTGTTATTTACAATAGCCAAGATATAGAAGCAACTTCAGTGTCCATCAATCAATGAATAAAGATGTAGTGCATATATATACAATGGAATAGTACTCAGTCATACCAAGAAAGAAATCTTAGCATTTGTGAAAACATGGATGGGCCTAGAAGGTATTATGCTAATTGAAATGGGTCACAGAAAACAAAAACCAAAGGATTGCATTTATATGTGGAATCTAAAAAGCAAAACAAACAAACAAAACAAAACAAATAAGCATCTTCTGATCACAATTCCTCCAACCTCTGTAATGGTACAAAGGTAATATCTTGCCACCCACTGACCCCTTGTTGCAAACATGGGTCTCTATTTCGAAAGCAATAGGGCTTGATTAATTATAAATGACTGTGCTTTAAATACAAATACAGTTCAAATTTCATTTACTAGTACTTAAGACTCAATTTGTCATTGACAAATTTTACTCATTCAGTCACCAAGGGTTCATTCACTTTGTGGCTACATCATTCTCAAGAGCCTTGTTATTTTCTATATCCAGCCATCCAAGAAGGAAAAGCATGAAAGCCCAGACAAGGGAAAATTCAATGTGACAAGCATGGGGACATATATCTCTTCCACTCTCATTTCATTACTTAAAATTCAGGCAGATGGCCATACTCAAGAGCAAAAGAGGCTGAAAAATATTGTCTAGCTTAGTGCCCCATAAAAATAAGAATGGTTTTTGTGGATGCTAGCAGTATTTTCCAAAGGTACTAAATAAAATACTACAAAAAATATAGAAAACAAAGAATCCTCATTTTGATGAATTTAATAATTGTGAATATCTCATATTTTAGCTTAATTTAATGTTAACAGTACTTCTTTGGCATCTTTTTAAACCATGACTTACCCATTCCCTGCAAAATATAGATAAGGCAGGTAGCATTATGTCTAAAGTAAACTAAATAGAATTCAAGTTTTGTCACTTTAGATCAGTGATTTTTCAACCTTATTCATCTGACATATAAATGAATTAATAAAATTCTGCAGCACACCAAGAAATATGCTTTGCCAATCTGATAAAAAATAATATAATTTTGATTCATTCACACCAGAAAGCTATTGTTGTATTGGCTGTTATTTTTTTTATTAGATTAATCTATGGGAAAAGAGATCAGTGTGCGTGACTAGTCAGGTACTATATGTTTTAAAAAATCCTTGCAGCACATCAGCCAAAAGGCATTGCTATAGATATACAAATAACATTTTTGGGTGGTATTGTTCACTCTTCCCTTGAAAATGTAGAACAGCCAGGCTTGTCTTAGTTCTTATAAAACACTACGGGCAATCACAGTGGGTCTAGAGACATGATAATTTAATGTTCAAGAAAAAAAAGGAATAGGTGATGGAATATTGCAAGACCAATATATATTTCTTTTTAAAAGAGTTTGAGATACAAAATTTAAATTCTTCAAAAGAGTAGTGAGTAATGCTTTCAGCAAAACTTGAGGTTTCTATAAAATTTTATAACAAAAAACAAATGAAATATAAAATTCTTACAGTGCATTTTAAAGATTTATCTAGTGGTACTAAGAGGATTTATAGCTCAGCATTTATTCCTATTTGTATTTAGATAATTCAAGGGTTCTTTTTGCTATTCAAAGACAATAGTAATTAATAAAATTGTGCTTGAGCCATTTTCAAGTTCTGTAATGAAACTTTTGGCAATAATCTCTGGTTAACATAAATGTGTCACAACTCATATTTAGATTTCAAACTTTCTTGTATCACTATAAGTATTTTTAATTGTGTTCTTTTATATTTTATAAATAAAAATTATAAATATCAATAGTTTAAATTCATATGGAAAACATTACATATGTGAAAAATAATAACAAATAAATAAATAAAAATAAATAAAATAACTATTCTGTCCTGGCTGATGACTCAGTTAGTTGGAGCATTGTCCCATATACCAAAAGTCTGTGAGTTCAGTTCTCAAACTTCCTGGGTAGGGCACATATCTAGGGTGCAGGTTTGATCCCCGGTTGGGGTGTGTGCAAGAGGTAATTGATTGCTTCTCTCTCACATCAAGGTTTCTCTCTCTCTTTTTCTCTCTCCTTTGAAACATCATGGATAGACCTGGAGAATACTTGTGTTAAGTAAAATATGCCACCCAGAGAAAGACAAATGCCATCTAATCTCTCTCATATGTGAAACCTAATGAAAAGAATAAACTGATTAACAACAACAACAACAACAACAAAAACCCAGAAGCATGGATACATGGAACAGACTGAAAATTCTGAGAGGGGAGTGGGGACTGAAAGAAATGAGCCAAAGGATATCGATGCATACAATGTATAGCTCATGGACACTGACAACAGCATGGTGAAAGTAGGGGGTATGGAAAGAAGGGCTTGGGGAGGGGGCAAAAGGTGAAAAATGGGGGACGTCTGCAATAGTGTTAACATTTAAAAGATTTTAAAAAATAATAAAATCAATAAAACAAGTATCCTTTGGTGAGGATTAAAAAAAAATAATAAACCATTCCGACCTTAAAGATTTTTACATTATTTCTTTTTAAATGTATTCACCTATATACAATTTATTTCTTTATGAGTTTTGAATTAACAAATTTTTGAAATGGGTATATTTGTCTGAAAAATAGAAAATTTAGCTTTTGATTTAATTGAACTAAAACAAAAATGTTTTCTTATGTAAATAAAAATATATCTTTGAAATGTCATCAGTGATTATCTTGAAGAAAATCTTCTGAGAAGTATGACAAAAGACCTCTCTCTAAATAGGAACAAAATATGAGCCTATAGTTCTAGCCTTGATTGTATAAAGTCAGAAAGGAAGGAAAAAAAGAAGTTTTAATGTTTACTGTTACGTGTGTGGAATAAATGTCTTTTATCAGTCACGTAACTACGATAATTATCTCTTTTTTTGTCAAGTTGAATAGAACTCAGTCCAATTAATGGTGACATTTTGATTTGTCCCAAACTGTTTTTATCTGTATAACAAGTCATTTAATTTTAAAATAATTAAAATTAGATGTATAAAATGGGTAATTTTTAAAAAAGATATTGTATGATAACATCCATGCCTTTAAAGAATTTAAGCTGGCTAAAGTGCCAACAGTAAGGTTGAAGCAATGGAAATTCATTATAAGATTTGGATTGATCTGATTGTTTTACTTTACAGTCCACTTCTAGTTTCACTATGTCTTATGCTAAGTGATAAAAGCCAGTAGGAGAAAGACAAATACCATATGATTTCATTCATATGTGAAATCTAATGAACAAACTGAGCTAACAAACAAAATAGACATGGATTCATACAGAGCAGGATAACAGCTAGTGGGCAGGGGGAGCTTTGGGGTGGAGGGACTGAGCATAAAGGAAAAGGACTCATAGATATGGACAACAGCGTGGTGAGTGCTGGGGAAAGGGGACATAAGGTGAGTAATTGGTAATGGAAAAAAATAAAATTTAAAATTAAATAAAATGTTTCTGTTACTTCTTTTTTAGTAATATAATTTTTAAAAAGTCCATATCAATAGAAATGCAAAATTTCCACTTTAATAATACTATAATTTTGGTTTAAATTTTGTACCAACACCACAACATTTCTTATAACACACGATCAAATTCTTAACACTATATCACTATTTCTTGACACCATGCAAGGTCAAGAAATTGAAAATTAGAATAGTTTTTCTGGATATTTGATGGACAGAGTGATAGGCCAGGAGAAAACGAATCATTTGACAAAGCATAACCAACAGTTATATTTTTTGGAAATACAAACTGAAAAATGATGGTTTTAAAATATTCTTGACTCCTAGGTAATAGCCAAGTGCTGAAAACAGCCTAATTGTCCATCTGTAGATGAGTGGATCAAAAAACAGTGTACATTTACACATTGGAATACTATGCAGCAGAAAGAAAGAAGGAACTCCTACCATTTGTGTTCATGGATGGAATTAGAGAGAATTATACTTAGCAAAATAAGCCAGGCAACAAAAGAAAAATATCATATGATATCACCTAATACAGGAAACTAATGAACACAAACAAATAAGCAAAACTGAACCAGAGGCAGGCAAACAAGGAGCAGACTAACAGTTACTGGAGCAGCGGTGGGGGGGGGAAGGATGGAGGGAGTGAAATGGAGGTAAGTAGGAGAAGGGTTTAGTAAAGGAACTAGTTAGTATAAATGACCCATGGACATGTACAATGAGGTGGGGATTGACTGTGGGAGAAGGGGTGGGCTGGGTGGGGGAAAGCCATGGGAAAAAAGTTGGGACAATTATAACAGAAAAACAATAAATAAATAAGTAATTTTTTAAAAAGGAAATTTATTAAGAATTATTTTATTTTTACAATTTAGGTTGAGGTTCCTCAGATGAACTACCAGACATCAGTTAAATTTGAATTTCAGTTAAAAAAAAACATATTTCACTATAAGTATGCTCCAAATATTGCATGGAACATATTTGTGCTTAAAAAATCCATTATCTATTTGAAATTAAAATTTAATTGTAAGTTCTGTATTTTCATTTGATTAATCTGAAAACACTAGGGTTATCAATACTTCTTATTTTTCTAATTTGATACAGAAATACACAGCTATTAAAAAATAAAACAGGTAAGCAAACAAAACCTCGAGACATTTCACAATTTGGAATTTTTGTATTTTGGAAAGTAATATATGTTATACATTATGTAACACCCCACAGTGGTCTCAGGAACAGCAACACAAAATATGTCCCTTAAATATTTCTGTAGCAAAGCATATTAGTATGAACAATAAATTGATTAACTACATATTTAAGTAGAGTGAGATTCATTCAGATTTGCTACCAAATGAGTTTTAGGTACTAAAGCTATGAAGAAACTAGCTTTTGAGGACTTTCTGAAATTGTTAATTGCAGATAAATTATTGTAACCATGAAGAAAAATTTTAATATTTTTATTAAATATTGGACTGACATTGGTTAATAAGATTATATAGACCTCCAGTGTATGTTTCTGATACGTGGTCTATATATTGCATTATTTGCCCACTAATTTTAATGATGCAATTTCCACCAATTTTAATGATGTAATTTTAGTCTTTCAAGTTTTCAAGCATGGCTTCTCAGAAACATGTTAATTTCTTTGCCTCTTGTTTTCTTATGCTTCTTTCTTTGTTGAAGATGTTGCTTCTTCCCCATGGATGAAATAGACAGTTGCTGCTTTGATCATACAACAGATAACATTTTTCTCTCACCTATATGACTCTCATGGTTTTTTTGCCATTCCAAGAAATTCTCTGATCTGACCCAACCCTCTCCTTTTTAGCTGGTGGGCAGGGGCAGGAGGGAAAAACTGACGAGGCTGTTATTTATGAGAAAAATTGAATTGCTTTTTGGGAGGCAGGTAAGATCAGTTACTAAGCAACAGGCAATAGTTGAATGTGACCATGAATACTAAAATGTGTCATGCTTACTACTTTGTTCTATGACCTCTGAAAGTTACTTAACTCTTGTTAATTGGCCATTGTAAAATTCAAGTAAATACTGTGGAGTAAATGCTAACAGGCTAATAGAGTCTCCTGTACTCAACAAGTAGGAGGCCTACAGTTCCTTTGTCAGTTGGGAAAGATGTATACATTCTCATCCTTCAAATGACAATATTATCAGATGTAAAATTTTCAAGAATTAAAAAAACACAAAAAAACTTCTACCTGGTATAAAGTAGATGAGAGTATAAGATTTTATTGTTAAATATTTTATTCTTTTAATATCCAGGAAACCACTATCACCATGTTCCTCCTTTCTTTCTCTATCCATTTGTATACTCTACTGTTTATCCTCTAACCAACATTTTAATTTGATACTCTCCAGAGTTATATTCTTGATTAACTTATCTTTTGCTCCCAATTTTTATATCTGACCCACACTATCCTGAAAAACAGTCTATTATTGCAAATGTTCGTTTTTCTGGGAGTTTTTTCTTTTTTCACTTGTATCTTCTTGGTTACATCTCCACCAGACAGTCAAGAAAAGACATTAAAAGTCACTCCATGTAACAAATTTAATTGAGTTGCTAATTTCACAGAAAACAATATTATAGGAAGAGAACTATGAGGTACATAGTTTACTAAAATACTAAACAGTACAATTTATATGTTTTGATTATCTATATACTTGTTAATGTTTGTTTTGTTTTGCTGTTTTTAATAAAAATTATAATAGAGTATGCTAAAGAGAGCTATGTAGCTCAATAAATAAATGAAAGCAATAAATATCCAATAACCTATCAAAAACAAATAGCTAAATAATGCTGTAGGTAGCTATCAGAGCTAGTCCCAAAGTCCTAAATTGAAATATTGAATGGAAAAATGCACTGTTATACTCATTCTAGGGACACAGTCAAAAGTAGAACCTAGCTTTCTTTGGTAAAAACTCCCACCTAATATAAGCATCTCTCACATCTAATCTGTGGCACACCAAAATCTATTTTATATCTTTTACTGATCTGACAAAAATAAATATAATTTTGATTTATTCACACTGGACAGCAATTGTGTTGGCTGTTGTCACTTTAAAAATTGAAAGTCTAAGTAAAAATAGATTAGTGCTTCTGACTAAGTAGTCAGGTATTGAATGTTTAAGAAAAATTTGCGGCCCACCAGTTAAAAATTTTCTGATCTAGAGTATAGGTAAAAAATATATATCTCATTTAAAAAATTATATATAAATACATATAATTATAACTTTTATATATAATATATATATATATATATATATATATATATATATATATATATATATATAAATTTCCAAGAAATTCTGCTATGGAAATTACAAGGGAATGTTCCTTCCAATCTAGCAGTAAGGTTAAAGTAGATAACCTACAAAATAATATTTTTGATCCCATCAGAAAAGTTAACCCAGTGAACTAAAATCCAAAGGATGACAGTAGTATCCTTAGAGACTATAAACAGTTGAAAGTATACAGAATAATTAAAAGAACACTTTTATAGTGTGTTTAGGATAAAAATATATAAAAATAAAAACAAAGTTCAGGAGGGCACTATATATATTGCAGTCCATAAATGAGAGCTATGTTATTATGAAGTTTTAAATTTCTTTTTGTGAATTAAAATAGTAGCTTTGGATATATTATAAGTTAAAATTTTATTTTGTAGTGTTTCCCAAAAAGCAATGAAAATAAGACAATAAAAAATAATTAAAAGTCCATTAAAGAAGATATAAATAATTCTATAACATAAATGATTCACCAAAAAATAAGACAGGAAATTAAGGATAGAGGAAACAAGAGAATATACAAAGTATATAAATCAGACTTCAAGACTTAAATCCAAACATATCAATACTGAAATTAAATAAAACAAATCAAAGACCCCAGTTCAAATGTAGAGCATCATAATACATAAAAAGAAGATGAAATATGTATTTACAAGACACAAACATAAACACTAAGACATCAGTAATTTGCCTGGCTGCTGTGGCTCAGTGGATTGAGCATCGGCCTGCGAACCAAGTGTCACTGGTTCGATTCCCAGTCAGGGCACATGACTAGGTTGCACGTCAGGTCCCCAGTTGGGGATGCAAATGAGAGGCAACCACACAGTGATGTATCTCTCCCTCTCTTTCTCCTTTCCCCTCTCTCTAAAAATAAAATAAATAAGCAAACAAAGAAAGAAATTATTAAAAAAAAAAAAGACATCAGTAATTTGAAAAGAAAAGGGGAGGAAAAAAACTACCATACAAACATTAAGCAGCAGAAAAACAGTATGATTTACTAATATGAGACAATATATAATTCAAGATGAAAACTATTACTAGAAATAATAATGGTCATTTTCCAATAAAAGAATAGTTATTCAAGAAAATATAATCCTAAATGCATAAGTACCCTTAAACCAAGTTCCCAAATAGCAGATGAAAAAAAACGTTTAACAGGAATGAAGACAGTAGATACAAATCTCTCAATTAAAATTTAAGACATTATCATCCTTCTTTTAATATAATATAAAAAAATTCATAAATATATAGAAGTTTTTAACTCCACCTTATCAGTCCAATATTCAACTTCATTAGTCATCATAGAGAGTTAAATTTAGCCAAATAAGATACACTAGATACTTATGAAAATGACAAAATAAAATGTGGAGCACCCATAACTCTCATAAAAGGTGGCTGGGAACACAAAATGTTGTACATATGTTGGAACTAATTTCTAGTTTCCTATAAATCTAAATAACTTCACTCCCAGATATTTTATATAAGAGATTGAAAACCAACATGTACCAAAAACCTTCTTATAATAATGTTAACTACAGGTTTCTTCATAAGGGGCTAAAATTAAAAATGACTCAGATTTCTACAATAAGTAAAATAAGTGTATTAATATAGGGAATACTACTCAGAACTAGAAGGAATGGGCTAGCTACACATATAATGTATAATAATCTCATAATATATTATAATTAGTCAATAAATTTGAGAGTAAAATATAGTACATACTGTGTGGTTCTATTTATATTTAATTATAGAAGAGGTAAAGCTAAACTATAGTGATAGAAATTAATTAGCTTAAGGTTTTCTTCTTGGTACAGCCCTTGTCTGGATTGTCTGGAAAGATGCACATGGAATTGCTGTAAGGTGATGGAAGTGTTCTGTCTTGATATTTAGACATGAAAGGAGATTCAAAGATATACTTAAGATTTGATCATTTAACAGTATATAAACTATGTTACAACAAAAAAATAGCTTTGGGATTCATGTGAAAGATGTTAGTTTTTAAAAATGTTAACTAAATTTTTAAAGAAAAGTTAAAGGAATGGTGGAAGATTTACTTTTATATAACCTTCATATAGTACAAATAACAATATTGTCCAATATTAAATATGAAATAGTGAATAAGAAAGATATTGACTTTTGGGCAAGATGGAGCTGTAGGTAAACACAGTACTCACCTCTTTCCACAACCACATCAAAATTACAACTAAACTACTGAACAAATATCATTCAGAATCACCTGAAATGTGGCTGAATGGAAGCCTTATAACTAGGTAATTAAATAATAATCTGAATAAAAACAAGATGGCGGAAGAGTAAGTGGAAGCTACACTAACTTCCTCCCAGAACTAGTCTGGATTTACAACGTAATTTTGGAGAAATCATCTGGAATAACCAACCGAACACCAGCTGGAGAGAAGTCTTATAACCACGAAGAGACAGAAAAGGCCACTACATCACAACGTGACCGGTAGGGAGTGCGGAGACATGGAAGGGCTGGCTGGGCTCACACGGGTGGCAGCTGAAGGGACTTAGAAACAGCTCAGGAGCTGAGGGTTCCCCTGAGAAGGGCAGGATCTAAACCCTGAGCTGGGCTTCCCAGCCTACAGCAACAGAGTGGAAAATAAAATGGTATCCAGCTATGAAAAGCGAAAAGCCACAGGGTTTCTTGCTAGCCGGAGAGAAACAGCTGGAGAAAAAGAGCTCTTAAGCGGATCACATACAAAATTATTTTACCCCCACTTACCCTGAGCTCAAGCAAAGGGAAGGCAGAGAGGACTGGAGACGCTTGGGGAGAGTTTGGTGTGGTGGCTTTGAGGGGAGAGCTGGGGAAGTGGCTGACCGGGTCCCAGTGCTGACTCATCCCCACACTGCAGGCAGACCCCCCCACCCCCCCCACCCCGCTCCAAGTGGCATCAGGCTGAGGGAAACAAAAGCCCTGCCTACAGGGATTAAACTGCCACCCCCACGGTCCTTAAACCTGATGGCTAATCGCAGATTGAATAGATTAACAACTAAAGGAGACAGACAAAGGCAGTAGATCCCTGGAAGTCTCCAACAGGCTGCCTAAGGCCAGACTGGTACCGGATCTGACGCCACCAGGCGCAGATCCAGGGAGTGCAGATCATTCTAAGAAGCACCAACAAACAATAGGAGTCACAAAAATGGGGAGACAGAGAAACAACCCCCCATCGAAAGGAAAGGTAGAATCCCCAGAAAAAGTGCTAAATGAAATAGAGGGGAGCAAACTATCAGATATGGAATTCAAAACATGGATTATGGAGAAGCTCAATGAGCTCAGCGGAAACTACAAAGAACTCCAGAAAAGCTACAGTGAACTCCAGAAGAACTATAAGGAACTTACTGAGAATTATACCAGCATGAAAAAGGACATGGAAGCTATCAATAAGAGCCAGGAGGAAATGAAGAATATGATCTCTGGATTGAAGAACACAGTAGAAGAAATTAAAAGCAGGCTAGAGGAAGCAGAAATTGGATCAGCGAGCTGGAGGACAATTTAGACAAAAACTCCCAGGCAGTGCAACAAAATGAAAAAAGACTGAACAAGAATGAAGAGGTTCTAAGACAGCTGCAGGATAACATGAAACGTAATAATATCCATATCATAGGAATTCCAGAAGGAGAACAAGAAGAAGAAGGGATAGAAAACCTATTTGAAAGAAATGATGACAGAAAACTTCCTCAACTTGGTGAGGGAAATGGACATACAAATCCAGGGAATGCAGAGTCCCAAACAAGATGAACCTGAGGAGGTTCACAGCAAGACACACATTATAATTAAAATTCCAAAAGTTAAAGACAAAGAGAGACTCTTAAAACCGGTAAGAGAAAAACAGTTAGCTATCTAAAAAGAGCTCCCATAAAACCGTCAGCTGATTTCTCAATAGAAATTTTGCAGGCCAGAAGGGATTGGCAAAAAATATTTAAAGTGATGAAAAGCAAAAATCTACAACCCAAACTAATCTACCCAGCAAAGTTATCATTTAGAATCAAAAGACATATAAAACACTGCCAAGATAAGAAAAATCTAAAGGAGTTCATCATCATCAAACCAGTATTACAAGAAATGTTAAAGTGCCTTGTTTAAGAAGAAAAAAATGATTAAAAATGTGAACAATAAAGTGACAATAAATACATATCTAGCAACAATTGGATCTAAACAATAAACAAAAAAGCAGAACAGAAACAGAGTTTATTATAGATAATATTTTGATGGTTGCCATATGGGAAGGGGTTTAAGCTCATGAATGAAAAAGATTAAGTGATTAAGAAATACATATTGGTTGTTACAGAATAGTCATTGGTGATATAAAGTATAGCATATGGAATAGAGTCAATAACATTCTAATTAACTATGTATGTGTCATATGGGTGTGAAATTTATCAAGATGATCACTCAGTAAGTTATATAATGTCTAATAGCTGGGGTGTACATCTGCAACTAATAATATTGTATATCAACTGTAGTTGATAAAAATAATTTTAAAATTTGGAAAAAAAGCAATAAAAATTAAAACCACAATGATATAACACAAAATTATAAATTTGCATATTACTGGTTACTGGTACAGAATTTCAAATTTGCAAGATGAAAAGAGTCTGAAGATTAATGGTGGTGATGGTTGCACAATGTGAATTTTTGGAAGGTCACTGAACTATAAACTTAACAATGGTTAAGATGATAAATTATATGTAATATGTATTTTACTACAATTAAAAAATTAATTGGCAAAAAAAGAAAAAGATATAGTCACTTTCTTCAATAGAGTTCAGAGATTATGCTACTCCATATATGCCTGTATTTCTACTTTATTTCTTCACAAATTATAATTAACCTGAGAACAGTGCTATAAAATTTAAGTGCTGAAGATAGATTATGTGCGAATAGAGTAGATGTGATCTGCTGATTTAGGACTTGTCAGAGATCCTGATATTAATTTAATTAATTTCCCCATTATTTTTGTTTTAACCTATTAACAAGTAGAAAAAATGTTTTTTTAAGTATATTTTATTGATTATGTTGTCACAATTGTCCCAATTTCTTTTCCCTTTGCTCCCCTCCTCCCAGTACCCTCCTTTCTTCCAGAAGTCTCACCCCCCCTTAGTTCATGTCCATGAGTTGTGCATGTAAGTTCTTTGGCTTCACCCTTTCCTATATTATTCTTAACTTTCCCCTGTCTATTTTATACCAATCACTTATGCTTTTTAATCCCTGTACCAGTTCCTCATTCCTCCCCCTTCCCCCTGCCAGCTGATAATCCTCCAAATGATCCCCATATCTATGATTATGTTCTTATTCTGCTTTGCTCAGTTTGATTTTGTTTTTATTTTTTAGATTCAGTTGTTGATAGTTGTGAGTTTGTTGTCATTTTAGTGTTCATAATCTTGATCATAAACAAATCCCTTTAACATTTCATATAATATTGGTTTGATGAAAACGAACTCTTTTAACTTTACCTTGTCTGGGAAGCACTTCATCTGCCCTTACATTCTAATGATAGCTTTGCTGGATAGAGTAATCTTGGTTGTAGGTTCTTGCTTTTCATTTCATTGAATACTTCTTGCAGTGTCATCTTGCCTGGAAAGTTTCTTTTGAGAAATCAGCTGGTAGTCTCACAGTTACCGTTTTGTAAGTAAGTCTGCTTTTCTCTTGCTGTTTTTAAGATTCTCTCTTTATCTTTAACCTTTGGCATTTTAATTATGATGTGTCTTGGTGAGGTCCTCCTTGGGTCCAGCTTGTTTGGGACTCTCCATGCTTCCTGGACTTGTATGTCTATTTCCTTCACCAAATTTAAGAAGTTTCCCTTCATTATTTTTTCACAGTTTTTCAATTTCTTGCTCTTCCTATTCTCCTTCTGAAACCACTACAATTTGGATGTTGGCATATTTAAAGTTGTCCCAGAGGTTCCTAAGCCTCTCCTCATTTTTTTTCAATTCTTGTTTCTTCTTTCTGTACTGGCTGACTGTTTTTTTTGTTTTTTTTTTTCTTTTCTCTTATGTTTCAATCATTGATTTTAATCCCAGTTTCCTACCCTTCACCATTGGTTTTGTGTGAGTTTTCCTTTGTTTCACTTAGCACAGCCTTCACTTCTTCCATTATGTGTTTGCCATACTTAAGCATATTAGTCAAGCCTGTGAGCATCTGTAGCACCAGAGTTTTGAACTCCACGTCTCTTAGTTGGCTATTTACTCATTGCTTAGTTCTCCCACTGGAACCTTGATCTTTCCCTCTTTTGTGCCTTACTTCTCTGTCTCCTCATCTTGACAGGCTCCTGTGTTTGCCTCTGAGTCTCAGGTAGAGCTGTCAACAGTAAGGGGTGGAGCCTTAGCTATTTGTTAGTATAGGGTGACCCGTTTCACCACGTTGTGGTGCTGTATGGGGGGGGGGGTTCTGAGAGCGAACAATGTCACTTGCTCAGCACTCGTCCCTTTTCCAGGCACTTTTCCCACTTCCCATATGGGACTGGAGCCCCTCTAGGTGTTACCCTGGCCATTGTTCCCATAGTGGGTCGGTCTTCAGACATTCTAGGACTGT